>NW_027478167.1:2121212-2424242 GCF_051020975.1 Osmia lignaria lignaria | reverse complement strand
CTGCAAATGCCACTTCCAGCTTAGCTGTGCAGAAGAAGAACAACAAGAAGAAGAAATATCTCGAAATATGTCCGTCAGGCCCCTTACCTTGAGATAAATCTGCAAATATCTCGGAAACGAAGCGAGCTATGGCAAAATGTTAAGAGACCTTTTTTGTAGAGAATGAAGTTTCCTACTTTTTATCTTCTATGATATTTTCTGATGAGATTCGTAGTTCTCGAGATATATCAAGATATTTAAAAGTTCCGAAGCCGCACCAACATAATAGAGATACAGAAGCACCGTGGCCCCTCTCTTTGAGATAACTCTGCACTATTGCGAGCTGGAAATGCCACTTCCAGTTTAGCTGTGCAGAAGAAGAACAACAAGAAGAAGAAATATCTCGAAATATGTCCGTCAGGCCCCTTCCCTTGAGATATATCTGCAAATATCTCGGAAACGAAGCGAGCTATGGCAAAATGTTAAGAGACCTTTTTTGTAGAGAATTATGTTTCCTACAATTTATTTTCTATGATATTTTTTGATCAGAAGCGTAGTTTTCGAGATATATCGAGATATTTAAAAGTTCCGAAGACGCACCAACATAATAGAGATACAGAAACACCGCGGCCCCTTTCTTTGAGATAACTCTGCACTATTGCGAGCTGCAAATGCCACTTCCAGCTTAGCTGTGCAGAAGAAGAACAACAAGAAGAAGAAATATCACGAAATATGTCCGTTAGGCCCCTTCCCTTGAGATAAATCTGCAAATATCTCGGAAACGAAGCGAGCTATGGCAAAATGTTAAGAGACCTTTTTTGTAGAGAATTAAGTTTCCTACTTTTTATGTTCTATGATATTTTTTGATCAGATCCGTAGTTCTCGAGATATACCAAGATATTTAAAAGTTCCGAAGCCGCACCAACATAATAGAGATACAGATACACCGTGGCCCCTTTCTTTGAGATAACTCTGCACTATTGCGAGCTGCAAATGCCACTTCCAGCTTAGCTGTGCAGAGGAAGAACAACAAGAAGAAGAAATATCTCGAAATATGTCCGTCAGGCCAGTTCCTTTGAGCTGAATCTGCAAATATCTCGGAAACGAAGCGAGCTATGGCAAAATGTTAAGAGACCTTTTTTGTAGAGAATTAAGTTTCCTACTTTTTATGTTCTATGATATTTTTTGATCAGATGCGTAGTTCTCGAGATATATCAAGATATTTAAAAGTTCCGAAGCCGCACCAACATAATAGAGATACAGAAACACCGTGGCCCCTTTCGTTGAGATAACTCTGCACTAGTGCGAGCCGCAAATGCCACTTCCAGCTTAGCTGTGCAGAAGAAGAACAACAAGAAGAAGAAATATCTTGAAATATGTCCGTCAGGCCCCTTCCCTTGAGATAAATCTGCAAATATCTCGGAAACGAAGCGAGCTATGGCAAAATGTTAAGAGACCTTTTTTGTAGAGAATTAAGTTTCCTACTTTTTATGTTCTATGAGATTTTTTGATCAGATGCGTAGTTCTCGAGATATATCAAGATATTTAAAAGTTCCGAAGCCGCACCAACATAATAGAGATACAGAAACACCGTGGCCCCTTTCTTTGAGATAACTCTGCACTATTGCGAGCTGCAAATGCCACTTCCAGCTTAGCTGTGCAGAGGAAGAACAACAAGAAGAAGAAATATCTCGAAATATGTCCGTCAGGCCAGTTCCTTTGAGCTGAATCTGCAAATATCTCGGAAACGAAGCGAGCTATGGCAAAATGTTAAGAGACGTTTTTTGTACAGAATTATGTTTCCTACAATTTATGTTCTATGATATTTTTTGATCAGAAGCGTAGTTTTCGAGATATATCGAGATATTTAAAAGTTCCGAAGACGCACCAACATAATAGAGATACAGAAACACCGTGGCCCCTTTCTTTGAGATAACTGTGCACTAGTGCGAGCCGCAAATGCAACTTCCAGCTTAGCTGTGCAGAAGAAGAACAACAAGAAGAAGAAATATCTCGAAATATGTCCGTCAGGCCCCTTCCCTTGAGATAAATCTGCAAATATCTCGGAAACGAAGCGAGCTATGGCAAAATGTTAAGAGACCTTTTTTGTAAAGAATTATGTTTCCTACAATTTATGTTCTATGATATTTTTTGATCAGAAGCGTAGTTTTCGAGATATATCGAGATATTTAAAAGTTCCGAAGCCGCACCAACATAATAGAGATACAGAAACACCGTGGCCCCTTTCTTTGAGATAACTCTGCACTATTGCGAGCCGCAAATGCCACTTCCAGCTTAGCTGTGCAGAGGAAGAACAACAAGAAGAAGAAGTATCTCGAAATATGTCCGTCAGGCCCGTTCCTTTGAGCTGAAACTGCAAATATCTCGGAAACGAAGCGAGCTATGGCAAAATGATAAGATACGTTTTTTGTAGAGAATTATGTTTCCTACAATTTATGTTCTATGATATTTTTTGATCAGAAGCGTAGTTTTCGAGATATATCGAGATATTTAAAAGTTCCGAAGCCGCACCAACATAATAGAGATACAGAAACACCGTGGCCCCTTTCTTTGAGATAACTCTGCACTAGTGCGAGCCGCAAATGCCACTTCCAGCTTAGCTGTGCAGAAGAAGAACAACAAGAAGAAGAAATATCTCGAAATATGTCCGTCAGGCCCCTTCCCTTGAGATAAATCTGCAAATATCTCGGAAACGAAGCGAGCTATGGCAAAATGTTAAGAGACCTTTTTTGTAAAGAATTATGTTTCCTACAATTTATGTTCTATGATATTTTTTGATCAGAAGCGTAGTTTTCGAGATATATCGAGATATTTAAAAGTTCCGAAGCCGCACCAACATAATAGAGATACAGAAACACCGTGGCCCCTTTCGTTGAGATAACTCTGCACTAGTGCGAGCCGCAAATGCCACTTCCAGCTTAGCTGTGCAGAAGAAGAACAACAAGAAGAAGAAATATCTTGAAATATGTCCGTCAGGCCCCTTCCCTTGAGATAAATCTGCAAATATCTCGGAAACGAAGCGAGCTATGGCAAAATGTTAAGAGACCTTTTTTGTAGAGAATTAAGTTTCCTACTTTTTATGTTCTATGATATTTTTTGATCAGATGCGTAGTTCTCGAGATATATCAAGATATTTAAAAGTTCCGAAGCCGCACCAACATAATAGAGATACAGAATCACCGTGGTCCCTTTCTTTGAGATAACTCTGCACTATTGCGAGCTGCAAATGCCACTTCCAGCTTAGCTGTGCAGAGGAAGAACAACAAGAAGAAGAAATATCTCGAAATATGTCCGTCAGGCCAGTTCCTTTGAGCTGAATCTGCAAACATCTCGGAAACGAAGCGATCTATGGCAAAATGTTAAGAGACGTTTTTTGTAGAGAATTATGTTTCCTACAATTTATGTTCTATGATATTTTTTGATCAGAAGCGTAGTTTTCGAGATATATCGAGATATTTAAAAGTTCCGAAGCCGCACCAACATAATAGAGATACAGAAACACCGTGGCCCCTTTCTTTGAGATAACTCTGCACTATTGCGACCTGCAAATGCCACTTCCAGCTTAGCTGTGCAGAAGAAGAACAACAAGAAGAAGAAATATCTCGAAATATGTCCGTCAGGCCCCTTACCTTGAGATAAATCTGCAAATATCTCGGAAACGAAGCGAGCTATGGCAAAATGTTAAGAGACCTTTTTTGTAGAGAATGAAGTTTCCTACTTTTTATCTTCTATGATATTTTCTGATGAGATTCGTAGTTCTCGAGATATATCAAGATATTTAAAAGTTCCGAAGCCGCACCAACATAATAGAGATACAGAAGCACCGTGGCCCCTCTCTTTGAGATAACTCTGCACTATTGCGAGCTGGAAATGCCACTTCCAGTTTAGCTGTGCAGAAGAAGAACAACAAGAAGAAGAAATATCTCGAAATATGTCCGTCAGGCCCCTTCCCTTGAGATATATCTGCAAATATCTCGGAAACGAAGCGAGCTATGGCAAAATGTTAAGAGACCTTTTTTGTAGAGAATTATGTTTCCTACAATTTATTTTCTATGATATTTTTTGATCAGAAGCGTAGTTTTCGAGATATATCGAGATATTTAAAAGTTCCGAAGACGCACCAACATAATAGAGATACAGAAACACCGCGGCCCCTTTCTTTGAGATAACTCTGCACTATTGCGAGCTGCAAATGCCACTTCCAGCTTAGCTGTGCAGAAGAAGAACAACAAGAAGAAGAAATATCACGAAATATGTCCGTTAGGCCCCTTCCCTTGAGATAAATCTGCAAATATCTCGGAAACGAAGCGAGCTATGGCAAAATGTTAAGAGACCTTTTTTGTAGAGAATTAAGTTTCCTACTTTTTATGTTCTATGATATTTTTTGATCAGATCCGTAGTTCTCGAGATATACCAAGATATTTAAAAGTTCCGAAGCCGCACCAACATAATAGAGATACAGATACACCGTGGCCCCTTTCTTTGAGATAACTCTGCACTATTGCGAGCTGCAAATGCCACTTCCAGCTTAGCTGTGCAGAGGAAGAACAACAAGAAGAAGAAATATCTCGAAATATGTCCGTCAGGCCAGTTCCTTTGAGCTGAATCTGCAAATATCTCGGAAACGAAGCGAGCTATGGCAAAATGTTAAGAGACCTTTTTTGTAGAGAATTAAGTTTCCTACTTTTTATGTTCTATGATATTTTTTGATCAGATGCGTAGTTCTCGAGATATATCAAGATATTTAAAAGTTCCGAAGCCGCACCAACATAATAGAGATACAGAAACACCGTGGCCCCTTTCTTTGAGATAACTCTGCACTATTGCGAGCTGTAAATGCCACTTCCAGCTTAGCTGTGCAGAAGAAGAACAACAAGAAGAAGAAATATCTCGAAATATGTCCGTCAGGCCAGTTCCTTTGAGCTGAATCTGCAAATATCTCGGAAACGAAGCGAGCTATGGCAAAATGTTAAGAGACCTTTTTTGTAGAGAATTAAGTTTCCTACTTTTCATGTTCTATGATATTTTTTGATCAGATGCGTAGTTCTCGAGATATATCAAGATATTTAAAAGTTCCGAAGCCGCACCAACATAATAGAGATACAGAAACACCGTGGCCCCTTTCTTTGAGATAACTCTGCACTATTGCGAGCTGTAAATGCCACTTCCAGCTTAGCTGTGCAGAAGAAGAACAACAAGAAGAAGAAATATCTCGAAATATGTCCGTCAGGCCAGTTCCTTTGAGCTGAATCTGCAAATATCTCGGAAACGAAGCGAGCTATGGCAAAATGTTAAGAGACGTTTTTTGTAGAGAATTATGTTTCCTACAATTTATGTTCTATGATATTTTTTGATCAGAAGCGTAGTTTTCGAGATATATCGAGATATTTAAAAGTTCCGAAGCCGCAACAACATAATAGAGATACAGAAACACCGTGGCCCCTTTCTTTGGGATAACTCTGCACTATTGCGAGCTGCAAATGCCACTTCCAGCTTAGCTGTGCAGAAGAAGAACAACAAGAAGAAGAAATATCTCGAAATATGTCCGTCAGGCCACTTCCCTTGAGATAAATCTGCAAATATCTCGGAAACGAAGCGAGCTATGGCAAAATGTTAAGAGACCTTTTTTGTAGAGAATTATGTTTCCTACAATTTATGCTCTATGATATTTTTTGATCAGAAGCGTAGTTTTCGAGATATATCGAGATATTTAAAAGTTCCGAAGCCGCACCAACATAATAGAGATACAGAAACACCGTGGCCCCTTTCTTTGGGATAACTCTGCACTATTGCGAGCTGCAAATGCCACTTCCAGCTTAGCTGTGCAGAAGAAGAACAACAAGAAGAAGAAATATCTCGAAATATGTCCGTCAGGCCACTTCCCTTGAGATAAATCTGCAAATATCTCGGAAACGAAGCGAGCTATGGCAAAATGTTAAGAGACCTTTTTTGTAGAGAATTAAGTTGCCTACTTTTTATGTTCGATGATATTTTTTGATCAGATGCGTAGTTCTCGAGATATATCAAGATACTTAAAAGTTCCGAAGCTGCACCAACATAATAGAGGTACAGAAACACCGTGGCCCCTTTCTTTGGGATAACTCTGCACTATTGCGAGCTGCAAATGCCACTTCCAGCTTAGCTGTGCAGAAGAAGAACAACAAGAAGAAGAAATATCTCGAAATATGTCCGTCAGGCCACTTCCCTTGAGATAAATCTGCAAATATCTCGGAAACGAAGCGAGCTATGGCAAAATGTTAAGAGACCTTTTTTGTAGAGAATTAAGTTGCCTACTTTTTATGTTCGATGATATTTTTTGATCAGATGCGTAGTTCTCGAGATATATCAAGATACTTAAAAGTTCCGAAGCTGCACCAACATAATAGAGGTACAGAAACACCGTGGCCTCTTTCTTTGAGATAACTCTGCACTATTGCGAGCTGGAAATGCCACTTCCAGTTTTGCTGTGCAGAAGAAGAACAACAAGAAGAAGAAATATCTCGAAATATGTCCATCAGGACCCTTCCCTTGAGATAAATCTGCAAATATCTCGGAAACGAAGCGAGCTATGGCAAAATGTTGAGAGACCTTTTTTGTAGAGAATTATGTTTCCTACAATTTATGCTCTATGATATTTTTTGATCAGAAGCGTAGTTTTCGAGATATATCGAGATATTTAAAAGTTCCGAAGCCGCACCAACATAATAGAGATACAGAAACACCGTGGCCCCTTTCTTTGGGATAACTCTGCACTATTGCGAGCTGCAAATGCCACTTCCAGCTTAGCTGTGCAGAAGAAGAACAACAAGAAGAAGAAATATCTCGAAATATGTCCGTCAGGCCACTTCCCTTGAGATAAATCTGCAAATATCTCGGAAACGAAGCGAGCTATGGCAAAATGTTAAGAGACCTTTTTTGTAGAGAATTATGTTTCCTACAATTTATGCTCTATGATATTTTTTGATCAGAAGCGTAGTTTTCGAGATATATCGAGATATTTAAAAGTTCCGAAGCCGCAACAACATAATAGAGATACAGAAACACCGTGGCCCCTTTCTTTGGGATAACTCTGCACTATTGCGAGCTGCAAATGCCACTTCCAGCTTAGCTGTGCAGAAGAAGAACAACAAGAAGAAGAAATATCTCGAAATATGTCCGTCAGGCCACTTCCCTTGAGATAAATCTGCAAATATCTCGGAAACGAAGCGAGCTATGGCAAAATGTTAAGAGACCTTTTTTGTAGAGAATTAAGTTGCCTACTTTTTATGTTCGATGATATTTTTTGATCAGATGCGTAGTTCTCGAGATATATCAAGATACTTAAAAGTTCCGAAGCTGCACCAACATAATAGAGGTACAGAAACACCGTGGCCCCTTTCTTTGGGATAACTCTGCACTATTGCGAGCTGCAAATGCCACTTCCAGCTTAGCTGTGCAGAAGAAGAACAACAAGAAGAAGAAATATCTCGAAATATGTCCGTCAGGCCACTTCCCTTGAGATAAATCTGCAAATATCTCGGAAACGAAGCGAGCTATGGCAAAATGTTAAGAGACCTTTTTTGTAGAGAATTAAGTTGCCTACTTTTTATGTTCGATGATATTTTTTGATCAGATGCGTAGTTCTCGAGATATATCAAGATACTTAAAAGTTCCGAAGCTGCACCAACATAATAGAGGTACAGAAACACCGTGGCCTCTTTCTTTGAGATAACTCTGCACTATTGCGAGCTGGAAATGCCACTTCCAGTTTTGCTGTGCAGAAGAAGAACAACAAGAAGAAGAAATATCTCGAAATATGTCCGTTAGGCCCCTTCCCTTGAGATAAATCTGCAAATATCTCGGAAACGAAGCGAGCTATGGCAAAATGTTAAGAGACCTTTTTTGTAGAGAATTAAGTTTCCTACTTTTTATGTTCTATAATATTTTTTGATCAGAAGCGTAGTTTTCGAGATATATCGAGATATTTAAAAGTTCCGAAGCCGCACCAACATAATAGAGATACAGAAACACCGTGGCCCCTTTCGTTGAGATAACTCTGCACTAGTGCGAGCCGCAAATGCCACTTCCAGCTTAGCTGTGCAGAAGAAGAACAACAAGAAGAAGAAATATCTCGAAATATGTCCGTCAGGCCCCTTCCCTTGAGATAAATCTGCAAATATCTCGGAAACGAAGCGAGCTATGGCAAAATGTTAAGAGACCTTTTTTGTAGAGAATTAAGTTTCCTACTTTTTATGTTCTATGATATTTTTTGATCAGATGCGTAGTTCTCGAGATATATCAAGATATTTAAAAGTTCCGAAGCCGCACCAACATAATAGAGATACAGAAACACCGTGGCCCCTTTCTTTGAGATAACTCTGCACTATTGCGAGCTGCAAATGCCACTTCCAGCTTAGCTGTGCAGAGGAAGAACAACAAGAAGAAGAAATATCTCGAAATATGTCCGTCAGGCCAGTTCCTTTGAGCTGAATCTGCAAATATCTCGGAAACGAAGCGAGCTATGGCAAAATGTTAAGAGACCTTTTTTGTAGAGAATTAAGTTTCCTACTTTTTATGTTCTATGATATTTTTTGATCAGAAGCGTAGTTTTCGAGATATATCGAGATATTTAAAAGTTCCGAAGCCGCACCAACATAATAGAGATACAGAAACACCGTGGCCCCTTTCTTTGAGATAACTCTGCACTATTGCGACCTGCAAATGCCACTTCCAGCTCAGCTGTGCAGAAGAAGAACAACAAGAAGAAGAAATATCTCGAAATATGTCCGTCAGGCCCCTTCCCTTGAGATATATCTGCAAATATCTCGGAAACGAAGCGAGCTATGGCAAAATGTTAAGAGACCGTTTTTGTAGAGAATTAAGTTTCCTACTTTTTATGTTCTATGATATTTTTTGATCAGACGCGTAGTTCTCGAGATATATCAAGATATTTAAAAGTTCCGAAGCCGCACCAACATAATAGAGATACAGAAACACCGTGGCCCCTTTCTTTGAGATAACTCTGCACTATTGCGAGCTGCAAATGCCACTTCCAGCTTAGCTGTGCAGAAGAAGAACAACAAGAAGAAGAAATATCTCGAAATATGTCCGTCAGGCCCCTTCCCTTGAGATAAATCTGCAAATATCTCGGAAACGAAGAGAGCTATGGCAAAATGTTAAGAGACCTTTTTTGTAGAGAATAATATTTCCTACAATTTACGTTCTATGATATTTTTTGATCAGAAGCGTAGTTTTCGAGATATATCGAGATATTTAAAAGTTCCGAAGCCGCACCAACATAATAGAGATACAGAAACACCGTGGCCCCTTTCTTTGAGATAACTCTGCACTATTGCGCGCTGCAAATGCCACTTCCAGCTTAGCTGTGCAGAAGAAGAACAACAAGAAGAAGAAATATCTCGAAATATGTCCGTCAGGCCCCTTCCCTTGAGATAAATCTGCAAATATCTCGGAAACGAAGCGAGCTATGGCAAAATGTTAAGAGACCTTTTTTGTAGAGAATTATGTTTCCTACAATTTATGTTCTATGATATTTTTTGATCAGAAGCGTAGTTTTCAAGATATATCGAGATATTTAAAAGTTCCGAAGCCGCACCAACATAATAGAGATACAGAAACACCGTGGCCCCTTTCTTTGGGATAACTCTGCACTATTGCGAGCTGCAAATGCCACTTCCAGCTTAGCTGTGCAGAAGAAGAACAACAAGAAGAAGAAATATCTCGAAATGTGTCCGTCAGGCCACTTCCCTTGAGATAAATCTGCAAATATCTCGGAAACGAAGCGAGCTATGGCAAAATGTTAAGAGACGTTTTTTGTAGAGAATTATGTTTCCTACAATTTATGTTCTATGATATTTTTTGATCAGAAGCGTAGTTTTCGAGATATATCGAGATACTTAAAAGTTCAGAAGCCGCACCAACATAATAGAGATGCAGAAACACCGTGGCCCCTTTCTTTGAGATAACTGTGCACTAGTGCGAGCCGCAAATGCCACTTCCAGCTTAGCTGTGCAGAAGAAGAACAACAAGAAGAAGAAATATCTCGAAATATGTCCGTCAGGCCCCTTCCCTTGAGATAAATCTGCAAATATCTCGGAAACAAAGCGAGCTATGGCAAAATGTTAAGAGACCTTTTTTGTAGAGAAATATGTTTCCTACTTTTTATGTTCTATGATATTTTTTGATCAGACGCGTAGTTCTCGAGATATATCAAGATATTTAAAAGTTCCGAAGCGGCACCAACATAATAGAGATACAGAAACACCGTGGCCCCTTTCTTTGAGATATCTCTGCACTATTGCGAGCTGCAAATGCCACTTCCAGCTTAGCTGTGCAGAGGAAGAACAACAAGAAGAAGAAATATCTCGAAATATGTCCGTTAGGCCCCTTCCCTTGAGATAAATCTGCAAATATCTCGGAAACGAAGCGAGCTATGGCAAAATGTTAAGAGACCTTTTTTGTAGAGAATTAAGTTTCCTACTTTTTATGTTCTGTGATATTTTTTGATGAGAAGCGTAGTTTTCGAGATATATCGAGATATTTAAAAGTTCCGAAGCCGCACCAACATAATAGAGATACAGAAACACCGTGGCCCCTTTCTTTGAGATAACTCTGCACTAGTGCGAGCCGCAAATGCCACTTCCAGCTTAGCTGTGCAGAAGAAGAACAACAAGAAGAAGAAATATCTCGAAATATGTCCGTTAGGCCCCTTCCCTTGAGATAAATCTGCAAATATCTCGGAAACGAAGCGAGCTATGGCAAAATGTTAAGAGACCTTTTTTGTAGAGAATTAGGTTTCCTACTTTTTATCTTCTATGATATTTTTTGATCAGATGCGTAGTTCTCGAGATATATCAAGATATTTAAAAGTTCCGAAGCCGCACCAACATAATAGAGATACAGAAACACCGTGGCCCCTTTCTTTGAGATAACTCTGCACTATTGCGAGCTGCAAATGCCACTTCCAGCTTAGCTGTGCAGAAGAAGAACAACAAGAAGAAGAAATATCGCGAAATATGTCCGTCAGGCCCCTTCCCTTGAGATAAATCTGCAAATATCTCGGAAACGAAGAGAGCTATGGCAAAATGTTAAGAGACCTTTTTTGTAGAGAATTAAGTTTCCTACTTTTCATGTTCTATGATATTTTTTGATCAGATGCGTAGTTCTCGAGATATATCAAGATATTTAAAAGTTCCGAAGCCGCACCAACATAATAGAGATACAGAAACACCGTGGCCCCTTTCTTTGAGATAACTCTGCACTATTGCGCGCTGCAAATGCCACTTCCAGCTTAGCTGTGCAGAAGAAGAACAACAAGAAGAAGAAATATCTCGAAATATGTCCGTCAGGCCCCTTCCCTTGAGATAAATCTGCAAATATCTCGGAAACGAAGCGAGCTATGGCAAAATGTTAAGAGACCTTTTTTGTAGAGAATTATGTTTCCTACAATTTATGTTCTATGATATTTTTTGATCAGAAGCGTAGTTTTCGAGATATATCGAGATATTTAAAAGTTCCGAAGCCGCACCAACATAATAGAGATACAGAAACACCGTGGCCCCTTTCTTTGGGATAACTCTGCACTATTGCGAGCTGCAAATGCCACTTCCAGCTTAGCTGTGCAGAAGAAGAACAACAAGAAGAAGAAATATCTCGAAATATGTCCGTCAGGCCACTTCCCTTGAGATAAATCTGCAAATATCTCGGAAACGAAGCGAGCTATGGCAAAATGTTAAGAGACCTTTTTTGTAGAGAATTATGTTTCCTACAATTTATGCTCTATGATATTTTTTGATCAGAAGCGTAGTTTTCGAGATATATCGAGATATTTAAAAGTTCCGAAGCCGCACCAACATAATAGAGATACAGAAACACCGTGGCCCCTTTCTTTGGGATAACTCTGCACTATTGCGAGCTGCAAATGCCACTTCCAGCTTAGCTGTGCAGAAGAAGAACAACAAGAAGAAGAAATATCTCGAAATATGTCCGTCAGGCCACTTCCCTTGAGATAAATCTGCAAATATCTCGGAAACGAAGCGAGCTATGGCAAAATGTTAAGAGACCTTTTTTGTAGAGAATTAAGTTGCCTACTTTTTATGTTCCATGATATTTTTTGATCAGATGCGTAGTTCTCGAGATATATCAAGATACTTAAAAGTTCCGAAGCCGCACCAACATAATAGAGATACAGAAACACCGTGGCCCCTTTCTTTGAGATAACTCTGCACTATTGCGAGCTGGAAATGCCACTTCCAGCTTAGCTGTGCAGAGGAAGAACAACAAGAAGAAGAAATATCTCGAAATATGTCCGTTAGGCCCCTTCCCTTGAGATAAATCTGCAAATATCTCGGAAACGAAGCGAGCTATGGCAAAATGTTAAGAGACCTTTTTTGTAGAGAATTAAGTTTCCTACTTTTTATGTTCTGTGATATTTTTTGATGAGAAGCGTAGTTTTCGAGATATATCGAGATATTTAAAAGTTCCGAAGCCGCACCAACATAATAGAGATACAGAAACACCGTGGCCCCTTTCTTTGAGATAACTCTGCACTAGTGCGAGCCGCAAATGCCACTTCCAGCTTAGCTGTGCAGAAGAAGAACAACAAGAAGAAGAAATATCTCGAAATATGTCCGTTAGGCCCCTTCCCTTGAGATAAATCTGCAAATATCTCGGAAACGAAGCGAGCTATGGCAAAATGTTAAGAGACCTTTTTTGTAGAGAATTAGGTTTCCTACTTTTTATCTTCTATGATATTTTTTGATCAGATGCGTAGTTCTCGAGATATATCAAGATATTTAAAAGTTCCGAAGCCGCACCAACATAATAGAGATACAGAAACACCGTGGCCCCTTTCTTTGAGATAACTCTGCACTATTGCGAGCTGCAAATGCCACTTCCAGCTTAGCTGTGCAGAAGAAGAACAACAAGAAGAAGAAATATCGCGAAATATGTCCGTCAGGCCCCTTCCCTTGAGATAAATCTGCAAATATCTCGGAAACGAAGAGAGCTATGGCAAAATGTTAAGAGACCTTTTTTGTAGAGAATTAAGTTTCCTACTTTTCATGTTCTATGATATTTTTTGATCAGATGCGTAGTTCTCGAGATATATCAAGATATTTAAAAGTTCCGAAGCCGCACCAACATAATAGAGATACAGAAACACCGTGGCCCCTTTCTTTGAGATAACTCTGCACTATTGCGCGCTGCAAATGCCACTTCCAGCTTAGCTGTGCAGAAGAAGAACAACAAGAAGAAGAAATATCTCGAAATATGTCCGTCAGGCCCCTTCCCTTGAGATAAATCTGCAAATATCTCGGAAACGAAGCGAGCTATGGCAAAATGTTAAGAGACCTTTTTTGTAGAGAATTATGTTTCCTACAATTTATGTTCTATGATATTTTTTGATCAGAAGCGTAGTTTTCGAGATATATCGAGATATTTAAAAGTTCCGAAGCCGCACCAACATAATAGAGATACAGAAACACCGTGGCCCCTTTCTTTGGGATAACTCTGCACTATTGCGAGCTGCAAATGCCACTTCCAGCTTAGCTGTGCAGAAGAAGAACAACAAGAAGAAGAAATATCTCGAAATATGTCCGTCAGGCCACTTCCCTTGAGATAAATCTGCAAATATCTCGGAAACGAAGCGAGCTATGGCAAAATGTTAAGAGACCTTTTTTGTAGAGAATTATGTTTCCTACAATTTATGCTCTATGATATTTTTTGATCAGAAGCGTAGTTTTCGAGATATATCGAGATATTTAAAAGTTCCGAAGCCGCACCAACATAATAGAGATACAGAAACACCGTGGCCCCTTTCTTTGGGATAACTCTGCACTATTGCGAGCTGCAAATGCCACTTCCAGCTTAGCTGTGCAGAAGAAGAACAACAAGAAGAAGAAATATCTCGAAATATGTCCGTCAGGCCACTTCCCTTGAGATAAATCTGCAAATATCTCGGAAACGAAGCGAGCTATGGCAAAATGTTAAGAGACCTTTTTTGTAGAGAATTAAGTTGCCTACTTTTTATGTTCCATGATATTTTTTGATCAGATGCGTAGTTCTCGAGATATATCAAGATACTTAAAAGTTCCGAAGCCGCACCAACATAATAGAGATACAGAAACACCGTGGCCCCTTTCTTTGAGATAACTCTGCACTATTGCGAGCTGGAAATGCCACTTCCAGTTCAGCTGTGCAGAAGAAGAACAACAAGAAGAAGAAATATCTCGAAATATGTCCGTTAGGCCCCTTCCCTTGAGATAAATCTGCAAATATCTCGGAAACGAAGCGAGCTATGGCAAAATGTTAAGAGACCTTTTTTGTAGAGAATTAAGTTTCCTACTTTTTATGTTCTATAATATTTTTTGATCAGAAGCGTAGTTTTCGAGATATATCGAGATATTTAAAAGTTCCGAAGCCGCACCAACATAATAGAGATACAGAAACACCGTGGCCCCTTTCGTTGAGATAACTCTGCACTAGTGCGAGCCGCAAATGCCACTTCCAGCTTAGCTGTGCAGAAGAAGAACAACAAGAAGAAGAAATATCTCGAAATATGTCCGTCAGGCCCCTTCCCTTGAGATAAATCTGCAAATATCTCGGAAACGAAGCGAGCTATGGCAAAATGTTAAGAGACCTTTTTTGTAGAGAATTAAGTTTCCTACTTTTTATGTACTATGATATTTTTTGATCAGATGCGTAGTTCTCGAGATATATCAAGATATTTAAAAGTTCCGAAGCCGCACCAACATAATAGAGATACAGAAACACCGTGGCCCCTTTCTTTGAGATAACTCTGCACTATTGCGAGCTGCAAATGCCACTTCCAGCTTAGCTGTGCAGAGGAAGAACAACAAGAAGAAGAAATATCTCGAAATATGTCCGTCAGGCCAGTTCCTTTGAGCTGAATCTGCAAATATCTCGGAAACGAAGCGAGCTATGGCAAAATGTTAAGAGACCTTTTTTGTAGAGAATTAAGTTTCCTACTTTTTATGTTCTATGATATTTTTTGATCAGAAGCGTAGTTTTCGAGATATATCGAGATATTTAAAAGTTCCGAAGCCGCACCAACATAATAGAGATACAGAAACACCGTGGCCCCTTTCTTTGAGATAACTCTGCACTATTGCGACCTGCAAATGCCACTTCCAGCTCAGCTGTGCAGAAGAAGAACAACAAGAAGAAGAAATATCTCGAAATATGTCCGTCAGGCCCCTTCCCTTGAGATATATCTGCAAATATCTCGGAAACGAAGCGAGCTATGGCAAAATGTTAAGAGACCGTTTTTGTAGAGAATTAAGTTTCCTACTTTTTATGTTCTATGATATTTTTTGATCAGACGCGTAGTTCTCGAGATATATCAAGATATTTAAAAGTTCCGAAGCCGCACCAACATAATAGAGATACAGAAACACCGTGGCCCCTTTCTTTGAGATAACTCTGCACTATTGCGAGCAGCAAATGCCACTTCCAGCTTAGCTGTGCAGAAGAAGAACAACAAGAAGAAGAAATATCTCGAAATATGTCCGTCAGGCCCCTTCCCTTGAGATAAATCTGCAAATATCTCGGAAACGAAGAGAGCTATGGCAAAATGTTAAGAGACCTTTTTTGTAGAGAATAATATTTCCTACAATTTACGTTCTATGATATTTTTTGATCAGAAGCGTAGTTTTCGAGATATATCGAGATATTTAAAAGTTCCGAAGCCGCACCAACATAATAGAGATACAGAAACACCGTGGCCCCTTTCTTTGAGATAACTCTGCACTATTGCGCGCTGCAAATGCCACTTCCAGCTTAGCTGTGCAGAAGAAGAACAACAAGAAGAAGAAATATCTCGAAATATGTCCGTCAGGCCCCTTCCCTTGAGATAAATCTGCAAATATCTCGGAAACGAAGCGAGCTATGGCAAAATGTTAAGAGACCTTTTTTGTAGAGAATTATGTTTCCTACAATTTATGTTCTATGATATTTTTTGATCAGAAGCGTAGTTTTCAAGATATATCGAGATATTTAAAAGTTCCGAAGCCGCACCAACATAATAGAGATACAGAAACACCGTGGCCCCTTTCTTTGGGATAACTCTGCACTATTGCGAGCTGCAAATGCCACTTCCAGCTTAGCTGTGCAGAAGAAGAACAACAAGAAGAAGAAATATCTCGAAATATGTCCGTCAGGCCACTTCCCTTGAGATAAATCTGCAAATATCTCGGAAACGAAGCGAGCTATGGCAAAATGTTAAGAGACGTTTTTTGTAGAGAATTATGTTTCCTACAATTTATGTTCTATGATATTTTTTGATCAGAAGCGTAGTTTTCGAGATATATCGAGATACTTAAAAGTTCCGAAGCCGCACCAACATAATAGAGATGCAGAAACACCGTGGCCCCTTTCTTTGAGATAACTGTGCACTAGTGCGAGCCGCAAATGCCACTTCCAGCTTAGCTGTGCAGAAGAAGAACAACAAGAAGAAGAAATATCTCGAAATATGTCCGTCAGGCCCCTTCCCTTGAGATAAATCTGCAAATATCTCGGAAACGAAGCGAGCTATGGCAAAATGTTAAGAGACCTTTTTTGTAGAGAAATATGTTTCCTACTTTTTATGTTCTATGATATTTTTTGATCAGACGCGTAGTTCTCGAGATATATCAAGATATTTAAAAGTTCCGAAGCCGCACCAACATAATAGAGATACAGAAACACCGTGGCCCCTTTCTTTGAGATATCTCTGCACTATTGCGAGCTGCAAATGCCACTTCCAGCTTAGCTGTGCAGAGGAAGAACAACAAGAAGAAGAAATATCTCGAAATATGTCCGTTAGGCCCCTTCCCTTGAGATAAATCTGCAAATATCTCGGAAACGAAGCGAGCTATGGCAAAATGTTAAGAGACCTTTTTTGTAGAGAATTAAGTTTCCTACTTTTTATGTTCTGTGATATTTTTTGATGAGAAGCGTAGTTTTCGAGATATATCGAGATATTTAAAAGTTCCGAAGCCGCACCAACATAATAGAGATACAGAAACACCGTGGCCCCTTTCTTTGAGATAACTCTGCACTAGTGCGAGCCGCAAATGCCACTTCCAGCTTAGCTGTGCAGAAGAAGAACAACAAGAAGAAGAAATATCTCGAAATATGTCCGTTAGGCCCCTTCCCTTGAGATAAATCTGCAAATATCTCGGAAACGAAGCGAGCTATGGCAAAATGTTAAGAGACCTTTTTTGTAGAGAATTAGGTTTCCTACTTTTTATCTTCTATGATATTTTTTGATCAGATGCGTAGTTCTCGAGATATATCAAGATATTTAAAAGTTCCGAAGCCGCACCAACATAATAGAGATACAGAAACACCGTGGCCCCTTTCTTTGAGATAACTCTGCACTATTGCGAGCTGCAAATGCCACTTCCAGCTTAGCTGTGCAGAAGAAGAACAACAAGAAGAAGAAATATCGCGAAATATGTCCGTCAGGCCCCTTCCCTTGAGATAAATCTGCAAATATCTCGGAAACGAAGAGAGCTATGGCAAAATGTTAAGAGACCTTTTTTGTAGAGAATTAAGTTTCCTACTTTTCATGTTCTATGATATTTTTTGATCAGATGCGTAGTTCTCGAGATATATCAAGATATTTAAAAGTTCCGAAGCCGCACCAACATAATAGAGATACAGAAACACCGTGGCCCCTTTCTTTGAGATAACTCTGCACTATTGCGGGCTGCAAATGCCACTTCCAGCTTAGCTGTGCAGAAGAAGAACAACAAGAAGAAGAAATATCTCGAAATATGTCCGTCAGGCCCCTTCCCTTGAGATAAATCTGCAAATATCTCGGAAACGAAGCGAGCTATGGCAAAATGTTAAGAGACCTTTTTTGTAGAGAATTATGTTTCCTACAATTTATGTTCTATGATATTTTTTGATCAGAAGCGTAGTTTTCGAGATATATCGAGATATTTAAAAGTTCCGAAGCCGCACCAACATAATAGAGATACAGAAACACCGTGGCCCCTTTCTTTGGGATAACTCTGCACTATTGCGAGCTGCAAATGCCACTTCCAGCTTAGCTGTGCAGAAGAAGAACAACAAGAAGAAGAAATATCTCGAAATATGTCCGTCAGGCCACTTCCCTTGAGATATATCTGCAAATATCTCGGAAACGAAGCGAGCTATGGCAAAATGTTAAGAGACGTTTTTTGTAGAGAATTATGTTTCCTACAATTTATGTTCTATGATATTTTTTGATCAGAAGCGTAGTTTTCGAGATATATCGAGATACTTAAAAGTTCCGAAGCCGCACCAACATAATAGAGATGCAGAAACACCGTGGCCCCTTTCTTTGAGATAACTGTGCACTAGTGCGAGCCGCAAATGCCACTTCCAGCTTAGCTGTGCAGAAGGAGAACAACAAGAAGAAGAAATATCTCGAAATATGTCCGTCAGGCCCCTTCCCTTGAGATAAATCTGCAAATATCTCGGAAACGAAGCGAGCTATGGCAAAATGTTAAGAGACCTTTTTTGTAGAGAAATATGTTTCCTACTTTTTATGTTCTATGATATTTTTTGATCAGACGCGTAGTTCTCGAGATATATCAAGATATTTAAAAGTTCCGAAGCCGCACCAACATAATAGAGATACAGAAACACCGTGGCCCCTTTCTTTGAGATATCTCTGCACTATTGCGAGCTGCAAATGCCACTTCCAGCTTAGCTGTGCAGAGGAAGAACAACAAGAAGAAGAAATATCTCGAAATATGTCCGTTAGGCCCCTTCCCTTGAGATAAATCTGCAAATATCTCGGAAACGAAGCGAGCTATGGCAAAATGTTAAGAGACCTTTTTTGTAGAGAATTAAGTTTCCTACTTTTTATGTTCTGTGATATTTTTTGATCAGAAGCGTAGTTTTCGAGATATATCGAGATATTTAAAAGTTCCGAAGCCGCACCAACATAATAGAGATACAGAAACACCGTGGCCCCTTTCTTTGAGATAACTCTGCACTAGTGCGAGCCGCAAATGCCACTTCCAGCTTAGCTGTGCAGAAGAAGAACAACAAGAAGAAGAAATATCTCGAAATATGTCCGTTATGCCCCTTCCCTTGAGATAAATCTGCAAATATCTCGGAAACGAAGCGAGCTATGGCAAAATGTTAAGAGACCTTTTTTGTAGAGAATTAGGTTTCCTACTTTTTATCTTCTATGATATTTTTTGATCAGATGCGTAGTTCTCGAGATATATCAAGATATTTAAAAGTTCCGAAGCCGCACCAACATAATAGAGATACAGAAACACCGTGGCCCCTTTCTTTGAGATAACTCTGCACTATTGCGAGCTGCAAATGCCACTTCCAGCTTAGCTGTGCAGAAGAAGAACAACAAGAAGAAGAAATATCGCGAAATATGTCCGTCAGGCCCCTTCCCTTGAGATAAATCTGCAAATATCTCGGAAACGAAGAGAGCTATGGCAAAATGTTAAGAGACCTTTTTTGTAGAGAATTAAGTTTCCTACTTTTTATGTTCTATGATATTTTTTGATCAGATGCGTAGTTCTCGAGATATATCAAGATATTTAAAAGTTCCGAAGCCGCACCAACATAATAGGGATACAGAAACACCGTGGCCCCTTTCTTTGAGATAACTCTGCACTAGTGCGAGCCGCAAATGCCACTTCCAGCTTAGCGGTGCAGAAGAAGATCAACAAGAAGAAGAAATATCTCGAAATATGTCCGTCAGGCCCCTTCCCTTGAGATAAATCTGCAAATATCTCGGAAACGAAGCGAGCTATGGCAAAATGTTAAGAGACCTTTTTTGTAGAGAATTAAGTTTCCTACTTTTTATGTTCTATGATATTTTTTGATCAGATGCGTAGTTCTCGAGATATATCAAGATATTTAAAAGTTCCGAAGCCGCACCAACATAATAGAGATACAGAAACACCGTGGCCCCTTTCTTTGAGATAACTCTGCACTATTGCGAGCTGTAAATGCCACTTCCAGCTTAGCTGTGCAGAAGAAGAACAACAAGAAGAAGAAATATCTCGAAATATGTCCGTCAGGCCCCTTCCCTTGAGATATATCTGCAAATATCTCGGAAACGAAGCGAGCTATGGCAAAATGTTAAGAGACCTTTTTTGTAGAGAATTATGTTTCCTACAATTTATGTTCTATGATATTTTTTGATCAGAAGCGTAGTTTGCGAGATATATCGAGATATTTAAAAGTTCTGAAGCCGCACCAACATAATAGAGATACAGAAACACCGTGGCCCCTTTCTTTGAGATAACTCTGCACTAGTGAGAGCCGCAAATGCCACTTCCAGCTTAGCTGTGCAGAAGAAGAACAACAAGAAGAAGAAATATCTCGAAATATGTCCGTCAGGCCCCTTCCCTTGAGATAAATATGCAAATATCTCGGAAACGAAGCGAGCTATGGCAAAATGTTAAGAGACCTTTTTTGTAGCGAATTAAGTTTCCTACTTTTTATGTTCTATGATATTTTTTGATCAGATGCGTAGTTCTCGAGATAGATCAAGATACTTAAAAGTTCCGAAGCCGCACCAACATAATAGAGATACAGAAACACCGTGGCCCCTCTCTTTGAGATAACTCTGCACTATTGCGAGCTGCAAATGCCACTTCCAGCTTAGCTGTGCAGAAGAAGAACAACAAGAAGAAGAAATATCTCGAAATATGTCCGTCAGGCCCCTTCCCTTGAGATAAATCTGCAAATATCTCGGAAACGAAGCGAGCTATGGCAAAATGTTAAGAGACCTTTTTTGTAGAGAATTATGTTTCCTACAATTTATGTTCTATGATATTTTTTGATCAGAAGCGTAGTTTTCGAGATATATCGAGATATTTAAAAGTTCCGAAGACGCACCAACATAATAGAGATACAGAAACACCGTGGCCCCTTTCTTTGAGATAACTGTGCACCAGTGCGAGCCGCAAATGCCACTTCCAGCTTAGCTGTGCAGAAGAAGAACAACAAGAAGAAGAAATATCTCGAAATATGTCCGTCAGGGCCCTTCCCTTGAGATATATCTGCAAATATCTCGGAAACGAAGCGAGCTATGGCAAAATGTTAAGAGACCGTTTTTGTAGAGAATTATGTTTCCTACTTTTTATGTTCTATGATATTTTTTGATCAGACGCGTAGTTCTCGAGATATATCAAGATATTTAAAAGTTCCGAAGCCGCACCAACATAATAGAGATACAGAAACACCGTGGCCCCTTTCTTTGAGATAACTCTGCACTATTGCGAGCTGTAAATGCGACTTCCAGCTTAGCTGTGCAGAGGAAGAACAACAAGAAGAAGAAATATCTCGAAATATGTCCGTCAGGCCCCTTCCCTTGAGATATATCTGCAAATATCTCGGAAACGAAGCGTGCTATGGCAAAATGTTAAGAGACCTTTTTTGTAGCGAATTATGTTTCCTACAATTTACGTTCTATGATATTTTTTGATCAGAAGCGTAGTTTTCGAGATATATCGAGATATTTAAAAGTTCCGAAGCCGCACCAACATAATAGAGATACAGAAACACCGTGGCCCCTTTCTTTGAGATAACTCTGCACTAGTGCGAGCCGCAAATGCCACTTCCAGCTTAGCTGTGCAGAAGAAGAACAACAAGAAGAAGAAATATCTCGAAATATGTCCGTCAGGCCCCTTCCCTTGAGATAAATCTGCAAATATCTCGGAAACGAAGCGAGCTATGGCAAAATGTTAAGAGACCTTTTTTGTAGAGAATTAAGTTTCCTACTTTTTATGTTCTATGATATTTTTTGATCAGATGCGTAGTTCTCGAGATATATCAAGATATTTAAAAGTTCCGAAGCCGCACCAACATAATAGGGATACCGAAACACCGTGGCCCCTTTCTTTGAGATAACTCTGCACTAGTGCGAGCCGCAAATGCCACTTCCAGCTTAGCTGTGCAGAAGAAGAACAACAAGAAGAAGAAATATCTCGAAATATGTCCGTCAGGCCCCTTCCCTTGAGATAAATCTGCAAATATCTCGGAAACGAAGCGAGCTATCGCAAAATGTTAAGAGACCTTTTTTGTAGAGAATTATGTTTCCTACAATTTATGTTCTATGATATTTTTTGATCAGAAGCGTAGTTTTCGAGATATATCGAGATATTTAAAAGTTCCGAAGCCGCACCAACATAATAGAGATACAGAAACACCGTGGCCCCTTTCTTTGAGATAACTCTGCACTAGTGCGAGCTGCAAATGCCACTTCCAGCTTAGCTGTGCAGAAGAAGAACAACAAGAAGAAGAAATATCTCGAAATATGTCCGTCAGGCCCCTTCCCTTGAGATAAATCTGCAAATATCTCGGAAACGAAGCGAGCTATGGCAAAATGTTAAGAGACCTTTTTTGTAGAGAATTATGTTTCCTACAATTTATGTTCTATGATATTTTTTGATCAGAAGCGTAGTTTTCGAGATATATCGAGATATTTAAAAGTTCCGAAGCCGCACCAACATAATAGAGATACAGAAACACCGTGGCCCATTTCGGTGAGATAACTCTGCACTAGTGCGAGCTGCAAATGCCACTTCCAGCTTAGCTGTGCAGAAGAAGAACAACAAGAAGAAGAAATATCTCGAAATATGTCCGTCAGGCCCCTTCCCTTGAGATGAATCTGCAAATATCTCGGAAACGAAGCGAGTTATGGCAAAATGTTAAGAGACCTTTTTTGTAGAGAATAATGTTTCCTACAATTTACGTTCTATGATATTTTTTGATCAGAAGCGTAGTTTTCGAGATATATCGAGATATTTAAAAGTTCCGAAGCCGCACCAACATA
This sequence comes from Osmia lignaria lignaria, assembly GCF_051020975.1. NCBI lineage: Eukaryota > Metazoa > Arthropoda > Insecta > Hymenoptera > Megachilidae > Osmia > Osmia lignaria. The sequence continues at coordinate 2,401,438 of NW_027478167.1, read as the reverse complement.
ATAGAGATACAGAAACACCGTGGCCCCTTTCTTTGAGATAACTCTGCACTATTGCGACCTGCAAATGCCACTTCCAGCTCAGCTGTGCAGAAGAAGAACAACAAGAAGAAGAAATATCTCGAAATATGTCCGTCAGGCCCCTTCCCTTGAGATAAATCTGCAAATATCTCGGAAACGAAGCGAGCTATGGCAAAATGTTAAGAGACCTTTTTTGTAGAGAATTAAGTTTCCTACTTTTTATGTTCTATGATATTTTTTGATCAGATGCGTAGTTCTCGAGATATATCAAGATATTTAAAAGTTCCGAAACCGCACCAACATAATAGAGATACAGAAACACCGTGGCCCCTTTCTTTGAGATAACTCTGCACTATTGCGAGCTGGAAATGCCACTTCCAGTTTAGCTGTGCAGAAGAAGAGCAACAAGAAGATGAAATATCTCGAAATATGTCCGTTAGGCCCCTTCCCTTGAGATAAATCTGCAAATATCTCGGAAACGAAGCGAGCTATGGCAAAATGTTAAGAGACCTTTTTTGTAGAGAATTAAGTTTCCTACTTTCTATGTTCTATGATATTTTTTGATCAGAAGCGTAGTTTTCGGGATATATCGAGATATTTAAAAGTTCCGAAGCCGCACCAACATAATAGAGATACAGAAACACCGTGGCCCATTTCGGTGAGATAACTCTGCACTAGTGCGAGCTGCAAATGCCACTTCCAGCTTAGCTGTGCAGAAGAAGAACAACAAGAAGAAGAAATATCTCCAAATATGTCCGTCAGGCCCCTTCCCTTGAGATGATTCTGCAAATATCTCGGAAACGAAGCGAGCTATGGCAAAATGTTAAGAGACCTTTTTTGTAGAGAATAATGTTTCCTACAATTTACGTTCTATGATATTTTTTGATCAGAAGCGTAGTTTTCGAGATATATCGAGATATTTAAAAGTTCCGAAGCCGCACCAACATAATAGAGATACAGAAACACCGTGGCCCATTTCGGTGAGATAACTCTGCACTAGTGCGAGCTGCAAATGCCACTTCCAGCTTAGCTGTGCAGAAGAAGAACAACAAGAAGAAGAAATATCTCCAAATATGTCCGTCAGGCCCCTTCCCTTGAGATGAATCTGCAAATATCTCGGAAACGAAGCGAGCTATGGCAAAATGTTAAGAGACCTTTTTTGTAGAGAATAATGTTTCCTACAATTTACGTTCTATGATATTTTTTGATCAGAAGCGTAGTTTTCGAGATATATCGAGATATTTAAAAGTTCCGAAGCCGCACCAACATAATAGAGATACAGAAACACCGTGGCCCCTTTCTTTGAGATAACTCTGCACTAGTGCGAGCTGCAAATGCCACTTCCAGCTTAGCTGTGCAGAAGAAGAACAACAAGAAGAAGAAATATCTCGAAATATGTCCGTCAGGCCCCTTCCCTTGAGATAAATCTGCAAATATCTCGGAAACGAAGCGAGCTATGGCAAAATGTTAAGAGACCTTTTTTGTAGAGAATTATGTTTCCTACAATTTATGTTCTATGATATTTTTTGATCAGAAGCGTAGTTTTCGAGATATATCGAGATATTTAAAAGTTCCGAAGCCGCACCAACATAATAGAGATACAGAAACACCGTGGCCCATTTCGGTGAGATAACTCTGCACTAGTGCGAGCTGCAAATGCCACTTCCAGCTTAGCTGTGCAGAAGAAGAACAACAAGAAGAAGAAATATCTCGAAATATGTCCGTCAGGCCCCTTCCCTTGAGATGAATCTGCAAATATCTCGGAAACGAAGCGAGCTATGGCAAAATGTTAAGAGACCTTTTTTGTAGAGAATAATGTTTCCTACAATTTACGTTCTATGATATTTTTTGATCAGAAGCGTAGTTTTCGAGATATATCGAGATATTTAAAAGTTCCGAAGCCGCACCAACATAATAGAGATACAGAAACACCGTGGCCCCTTTCTTTGAGATAACTCTGCACTATTGCGACCTGCAAATGCCACTTCCAGCTCAGCTGTGCAGAAGAAGAACAACAAGAAGAAGAAATATCTCGAAATATGTCCGTCAGGCCCCTTCCCTTGAGATAAATCTGCAAATATCTCGGAAACGAAGCGAGCTATGGCAAAATGTTAAGAGACCTTTTTTGTAGAGAATTAAGTTTCCTACTTTTTATGTTCTATGATATTTTTTGATCAGATGCGTAGTTCTCGAGATATATCAAGATATTTAAAAGTTCCGAAACCGCACCAACATAATAGAGATACAGAAACACCGTGGCCCCTTTCTTTGAGATAACTCTGCACTATTGCGAGCTGGAAATGCCACTTCCAGTTTAGCTGTGCAGAAGAAGAACAACAAGAAGAAGAAATATCTCGAAATATGTCCGTCAGGCCCCTTCCCTTGAGATAAATCTGCAAATATCTCGGAAACGAAGCGAGCTATGGCAAAATGTTAAGAGACCTTTTTTGTAGAGAATTATGTTTCCTACAATTTATGTTCTATGATATTTTTTGATCAGAAGCGTAGTTTTCGAGATATATCGAGATATTTAAAAGTTCCGAAGCCGCACCAACATAATAGAGATACAGAAACACCGTGGCCCATTTCGGTGAGATAACTCTGCACTAGTGCGAGCTGCAAATGCCACTTCCAGCTTAGCTGTGCAGAAGAAGAACAACAAGAAGAAGAAATATCTCCAAATATGTCCGTCAGGCCCCTTCCCTTGAGATGAATCTGCAAATATCTCGGAAACGAAGCGAGCTATGGCAAAATGTTAAGAGACCTTTTTTGTAGAGAATAATGTTTCCTACAATTTACGTTCTATGATATTTTTTGATCAGAAGCGTAGTTTTCGAGATATATCGAGATATTTAAAAGTTCCGAAGCCGCACCAACATAATAGAGATACAGAAACACCGTGGCCCCTTTCTTTGAGATAACTCTGCACTAGTGCGAGCTGCAAATGCCACTTCCAGCTTAGCTGTGCAGAAGAAGAACAACAAGAAGAAGAAATATCTCGAAATATGTCCGTCAGGCCCCTTCCCTTGAGATAAATCTGCAAATATCTCGGAAACGAAGCGAGCTATGGCAAAATGTTAAGAGACCTTTTTTGTAGAGAATTATGTTTCCTACAATTTATGTTCTATGATATTTTTTGATCAGAAGCGTAGTTTTCGAGATATATCGAGATATTTAAAAGTTCCGAAGCCGCACCAACATAATAGAGATACAGAAACACCGTGGCCCATTTCGGTGAGATAACTCTGCACTAGTGCGAGCTGCAAATGCCACTTCCAGCTTAGCTGTGCAGAAGAAGAACAACAAGAAGAAGAAATATCTCGAAATATGTCCGTCAGGCCCCTTCCCTTGAGATGAATCTGCAAATATCTCGGAAACGAAGCGAGCTATGGCAAAATGTTAAGAGACCTTTTTTGTAGAGAATAATGTTTCCTACAATTTACGTTCTATGATATTTTTTGATCAGAAGCGTAGTTTTCGAGATATATCGAGATATTTAAAAGTTCCGAAGCCGCACCAACATAATAGAGATACAGAAACACCGTGGCCCCTTTCTTTGAGATAACTCTGCACTATTGCGACCTGCAAATGCCACTTCCAGCTCAGCTGTGCAGAAGAAGAACAACAAGAAGAAGAAATATCTCGAAATATGTCCGTCAGGCCCCTTCCCTTGAGATAAATCTGCAAATATCTCGGAAACGAAGCGAGCTATGGCAAAATGTTAAGAGACCTTTTTTGTAGAGAATTAAGTTTCCTACTTTTTATGTTCTATGATATTTTTTGATCAGATGCGTAGTTCTCGAGATATATCAAGATATTTAAAAGTTCCGAAACCGCACCAACATAATAGAGATACAGAAACACCGTGGCCCCTTTCTTTGAGATAACTCTGCACTATTGCGAGCTGGAAATGCCACTTCCAGTTTAGCTGTGCAGAAGAAGAACAACAAGAAGATGAAATATCTCGAAATATGTCCGTTAGGCCCCTTCCCTTGAGATAAATCTGCAAATATCTCGGAAACGAAGCGAGCTATGGCAAAATGTTAAGAGACCTTTTTTGTAGAGAATTAAGTTTCCTACTTTTTATGTTCTATGATATTTTTTGATCAGAAGCGTAGTTTTCGAGATATATCGAGATATTTAAAAGTTCCGAAGCCGCACCAACATAATAGAGATACAGAAACATCGTGGCCCCTTTCTTTGGGATAACTCTGCACTATTGCGAGCTGGAAATGCCACTTCCAGTTTAGCTGTGGAGAAGAAGAACAACAAGAAGAAGAAATATCTCGAAATATATCCGTCAGGCCCCTTCCCTTGAGATAAATATGCAAATATCTCGGAAACGAAGCGAGCTATGGCAGAATGTTAAGAGACCTTTTTTGTAGAGAATTAAGTTTCCTACTTTTTATGTTCTATGACATTTTTTGATCAGATGCGTAGTTCTCGAGATATATCAAGATATTTAAAAGTTCCGAAGCCGCACCAACATAATAGAGATACAGAAACACCGTGGCCCCTTTCTTTAAGATAACTCTGCACTATTGCGAGCTGCAAATGCCACTTCCAGCTTAGCTGTGCAGAGGAAGAACAACAAGAAGAAGAAATATCTCGAAATATGTCCGTCAGGCCAGTTCCTTTGAGCTGAATCTGCAAATATCTCGGAAACGAAGCGAGCTATAGCAAAATGTTAAGAGACCTTTTTTGTAGAGAATTAAGTTTCCTACTTTTCATGTTCTATGATATTTTTTGATCAGATGCGTAGCTCTCGAGATATATCAAGATATTTAAAAGTTCCGAAGCCACATCAACATAATAGAGATACAGAAACACCGTGGCCCCTCTCTTTGAGATAACTCTGCACTATTGCGAGCTGTAAATGCCACTTCCAGCTTCGCTGTGCAGAAGAAGAACAACAAGAAGAAGAAATATCTCGAAATATGTCCGTCAGGCCCCTTCCCTTGAGATAAATCTGCAAATATCTCGGAAACGAAACGAGCTATGGCAAAATGTTAAGAGACCTTTTTTGTAGAGAATTAAGTTTCCTACTTTTTATGTTCTATGATATTTTTTGATCAGAAGCGTAGTTTTCGAGATATATCGAGATATTTAAAAGTTCCGAAGCCGCACCAACATAATAGAGATACAGAAACACCGTGGCCCCTTTCTTTGAGATAACTCTGCACTAGTGCGAGCTGCAAATGCCACTTCCAGCTTAGCTGTGCAGAAGAAGAACAACAAGAAGAAGAAATATCTCGAAATATGTCCGTCAGGCCCCTTCCCTTGAGATAAATCTGCAAATATCTCGGAAACGAAGCGAGCTATGGCAAAATGTTAAGAGACCTTTTTTGTAGAGAATTAAGTTTCCTACTTTTTATGTTCTATGATATTTTTTGATCAGATGCGTAGTTCTCGAGATATATCAAGATATTTAAAAGTTCCGAAGCCGCACCAACATAATAGAGATACAGAAACACCGTGGCCCCTTTCTTTGAGATAACTCTGCACTATTGCGAGCTGTAAATGCCACTTCCAGCTTAGCTGTGCAGAAGAAGAACAACAAGAAGAAGAAATATCTCGAAATATGTCCGTCAGGCCCCTTCCCTTGAGATATATCTGCAAATATCTCGGAAACGAAGCGAGCTATGGCAAAATGTTAAGAGACCTTTTTTGTAGAGAATTATGTTTCCTACAATTTATGTTCTATGATATTTTTTGATCAGAAGCGTAGTTTGCGAGATATATCGAGATATTTAAAAGTTCTGAAGCCGCACCAACATAATAGAGATACAGAAACACCGTGGCCCCTTTCTTTGAGATAACTCTGCACTAGTGAGAGCCGCAAATGCCACTTCCAGCTTAGCTGTGCAGAAGAAGAACAACAAGAAGAAGAAATATCTCGAAATATGTCCGTCAGGCCCCTTCCCTTGAGATAAATATGCAAATATCTCGGAAACGAAGCGAGCTATGGCAAAATGTTAAGAGACCTTTTTTGTAGCGAATTAAGTTTCCTACTTTTTATGTTCTATGATATTTTTTGATCAGATGCGTAGTTCTCGAGATAGATCAAGATACTTAAAAGTTCCGAAGCCGCACCAACATAATAGAGATACAGAAACACCGTGGCCCCTCTCTTTGAGATAACTCTGCACTATTGCGAGCTGCAAATGCCACTTCCAGCTTAGCTGTGCAGAAGAAGAACAACAAGAAGAAGAAATATCTCGAAATATGTCCGTCAGGCCCCTTCCCTTGAGATAAATCTGCAAATATCTCGGAAACGAAGCGAGCTATGGCAAAATGTTAAGAGACCTTTTTTGTAGAGAATTATGTTTCCTACAATTTATGTTCTATGATATTTTTTGATCAGAATCGTAGTTTTCGAGATATATCGAGATATTTAAAAGTTCCGAAGACGCACCAACATAATAGAGATACAGAAACACCGTGGCCCCTTTCTTTGAGATAACTGTGCACCAGTGCGAGCCGCAAATGCCACTTCCAGCTTAGCTGTGCAGAAGAAGAACAACAAGAAGAAGAAATATCTCGAAATATGTCCGTCAGGGCCCTTCCCTTGAGATATATCTGCAAATATCTCGGAAACGAAGCGAGCTATGGCAAAATGTTAAGAGACCGTTTTTGTAGAGAATTATGTTTCCTACTTTTTATGTTCTATGATATTTTTTGATCAGAAGCGTAGTTTTCGAGATATATCGAGATATTTAAAAGTTCCGAAGCCGCACCAACATAATAGAGATACAGAAACACCGTGGCCCCTTTCTTTGAGATAACTCTGCACTAGTGCGAGCTGCAAATGCCACTTCCAGCTTAGCTGTGCAGAAGAAGAACAACAAGAAGAAGAAATATCTCGAAATATGTCCGTCAGGCCCCTTCCCTTGAGATGAATCTGCAAATATCTCGGAAACGAAGCGAGCTATGGCAAAATGTTAAGAGACCTTTTTTGTAGAGAATAATGTTTCCTACAATTTACGTTCTATGATATTTTTTGATCAGAAGCGTAGTTTTCGAGATATATCGAGATATTTAAAAGTTCCGAAGCCGCACCAACATAATAGAGATACAGAAACACCGTGGCCCCTTTCTTTGAGATAACTCTGCACTAGTGCGAGCTGCAAATGCCACTTCCAGCTTAGCTGTGCAGAAGAAGAACAACAAGAAGAAGAAATATCTCGAAATATGTCCGTCAGGCCCATTCCCTTGAGATAAATCTGCAAATATCTCGGAAACGAAGCGAGCTATGGCAAAATGTTAAGAGACCTTTTTTGTAGAGAATAATGTTTCCTACAATTTAGGTTCTATGATATTTTTTGATCAGAAGCGTAGTTTTCGAGATATATCGAGATATTTAAAAGTTCCGAAGCCGCACCAACATAATAGAGATACAGAAACACCGTGGCCCCTTTCTTTGAGATAACTCTGCACTATTGCTACCTGCAAATGCCACTTCCAGCTCAGCTGTGCAGAAGAAGAACAACAAGAAGAAGAAATATCTCGAAATATGTCCGTCAGGCCCCTTCCCTTGAGATAGATCTGCAAATATCTCGGAAACGAAGCGAGCTATGGCAAAATGTTAAGAGACCTTTTTTGTAGAGAATTAAGTTTCCTACTTTTTATGTTCTATGATATTTTTTGATCAGATGCGTAGTTCTCGAGATATATCAAGATATTTAAAAGTTCCGAAACCGCACCAACATAATAGAGATACAGAAACACCGTGGCCCCTTTCTTTGAGATAACTCTGCACTATTGCGAGCTGGAAATGCCACTTCCAGTTTAGCTGTGCAGAAGAAGAACAACAAGAAGATGAAATATCTCGAAATATGTCCGTTAGGCCCCTTCCCTTGAGATAAATCTGCAAATATCTCGGAAACGAAGCGAGCTATGGCAAAATGTTAAGAGACCTTTTTTGTAGAGAATTAAGTTTCCTACTTTTTATGTTCTATGATATTTTTTGATCAGAAGCGTAGTTTTCGAGATATATCGAGATATTTAAAAGTTCCGAAGCCGCACCAACATAATAGAGATACAGAAACATCGTGGCCCCTTTCTTTGGGATAACTCTGCACTATTGCGAGCTGGAAATGCCACTTCCAGTTTAGCTGTGGAGAAGAAGAACAACAAGAAGAAGAAATATCTCGAAATATATCCGTCAGGCCCCTTCCCTTGAGATAAATATGCAAATATCTCGGAAACGAAGCGAGCTATGGCAGAATGTTAAGAGACCTTTTTTGTAGAGAATTAAGTTTCCTACTTTTTATGTTCTATGACATTTTTTGATCAGATGCGTAGTTCTCGAGATATATCAAGATATTTAAAAGTTCCGAAGCCGCACCAACATAATAGAGATACAGAAACACCGTGGCCCCTTTCTTTAAGATAACTCTGCACTATTGCGAGCTGCAAATGCCACTTCCAGCTTAGCTGTGCAGAGGAAGAACAACAAGAAGAAGAAATATCTCGAAATATGTCCGTCAGGCCAGTTCCTTTGAGCTGAATCTGCAAATATCTCGGAAACGAAGCGAGCTATAGCAAAATGTTAAGAGACCTTTTTTGTAGAGAATTAAGTTTCCTACTTTTCATGTTCTATGATATTTTTTGATCAGATGCGTAGCTCTCGAGATATATCAAGATATTTAAAAGTTCCGAAGCCGCACCAACATAATAGAGATACAGAAACACCGTGGCCCCTTTCTTTGAGATAACTCTGCACTATTGCGAGCTGCAAATGCCACTTCCAGCTTAGCTGTGCAGAGGAAGAACAACAAGAAGAAGAAATATCTCGAAATATGTCCGTCAGGCCAGTTCCTTTGAGCTGAATCTGCAAATATCTCGGAAACGAAGCGAGCTATGGCAAAATGTTAAGAGACGTTTTTTGTACAGAATTATGTTTCCTACAATTTATGTTCTATGATATTTTTTGATCAGAAGCGTAGTTTTCGAGATATATCGAGATATTTAAAAGTTCCGAAGACGCACCAACATAATAGAGATACAGAAACACCGTGGCCCCTTTCTTTGAGATAACTGTGCACTAGTGCGAGCCGCAAATGCAACTTCCAGCTTAGCTGTGCAGAAGAAGAACAACAAGAAGAAGAAATATCTCGAAATATGTCCGTCAGGCCAGTTCCTTTGAGCTGAATCTGCAAATATCTCGGAAACGAAGCGAGCTATGGCAAAATGTTAAGAGACCTTTTTTGTAGAGAATTATGTTTCCTACAATTTATGTTCTATGATATTTTTTGATCAGAAGCGTAGTTTTCGAGATATATCGAGATATTTAAAAGTTCCGAAGCCGCACCAACATAATAGAGATACAGAAACACGGTGGCCCCTTTCTTTGAGATAACTCTGCACTAGTGCGAGCCGCAAATGCCACTTCCAGCTTAGCTGTGCAGAAGAAGAACAACAAGAAGAAGAAATATCTCGAAATATGTCCGTCAGGCCCCTTCCCTTGAGATAAATATGCAAATATCTCGGAAACAAAGCGAGCTATGGCAAAATGTTAAGAGACCTTTTTTGTAGAGAATTAAGTTTCCTACTTTTTCTGTTCTATGACATTTTTTGATCAGATGCGTAGTTCTCCAGATATATCAAGATATTTAAAAGTTCCGAAGCCGCACCTACATAATAGAGATACAGAAACACCGTGGCCCCTTCCTTTAAGATAACTCTGCACTATTGCGAGCTGCAAATGCCACTTCCAGCTTAGCTGTGCAGAAGAAGAACAACAAGAAGAAGAAATATCTCGAAATATGTCCGTCAGGCCCCTTCCCTTGAGATAAATCTGCAAATATCTCGGAAACGAAGCGAGCTATGGCAAAATGTTAAGACACCTTTTTTGTAGAGAATTAAGTTTCCTACTTTTTATGTTCTATGATATTTTTTGATCAGATGCGTAGTTCTCGAGATATATCAAGATATTTAAAAGTTCCGAAGCCGCACCAACATAATAGAGATACAGAAACACCGTGGCCCCTTTCTTTGAGATAACTCTGCACTATTGCGAGCTGTAAATGCCACTTCCAGCTTAGCTGTGCAGAAGAAGAACAACAAGAAGAAGAAATATCTCGAAATATGTCCGTCAGGCCCCTGCCCTTGAGATATATCTGCAAATATCTCGGAAACGAAGCGAGCTATGGCAAAATGTTGAGAGACCTTTTTTGTAGAGAATTATGTTTCCTACAATTTAGGTTCTATGATATTTTTTGATCAGAAGCGTAGTTTTCGAGATATATCGAGATATTTAAAAGTTCCGAAGCCGCACCAACATAATAGAGATACAGAAACACCGTGGCCCCTTTCTTTGAGATAACTCTGCAATAGTGCGAGCCGCAAATGCCACTTCCAGCTTAGCTGTGCAGAAGAAGAACAACAAGAAGAAGAAATATCTCGAAATATGTCCGTCAGGCCCCTTCCATTGAGATAAATCTGCAAATATCTCGGAAACGAAGCGAGCTATGGCAAAATGTTAACAGACCTTTTTTGTAGAGAATTCAGTTTCCTACTTTTTATGTTCTATAATATTTTTTGATCAGATGCGTAGTTCTCGAGATATATCAAGATATTTAAAAGTTCCGAAGCCGCACCAACATAATAGAGATACAGAAACACCGTGGCCCCTTTCTTTGAGATAACTCTGCAATAGTGCGAGCCGCAAATGCCACTTCCAGCTTAGCTGTGCAGAAGAAGAACAACAAGAAGAAGAAATATCTCGAAATATGTCCGTCAGGCCCCTTCCCTTGAGATAAATCTGCAAATATCTCGGAAACGAAGCGAGCTATGGCAAAATGTTAAGAGACCTTTTTTGTAGAGAATTAAGTTTCCTACTTTTTATGTTCTATGATATTTTTTGATCAGATGCGTAGTTCTCGAGATATATCAAGATATTTAAAAGTTCCGAAGCCGCACCAACATAATAGAGATACAGAAACACCGTGGCCCCTTTCTTTGAGATAACTCTGCACTATTGCGAGCTGGAAATGCCACTTCCAGTTTAGCTGTGCAGAAGAAGAACAACAAGAAGAAGAAATATCTCGAAATATGTCCGTTAGGCCCCTTCCCTTGAGATAAATCTCCAAATATCTCGGAAACGAAGCGAGCTATGGCAAAATGTTAAGAGACCTTTTTTGTAGAGAATTAAGTTTCCTACTTTTTATGTTCTATGATATTTTTTGATCAGAAGCGTAGTTTTCGAGATATATCGAGATATTTAAAAGTTCCGAAGCCGCACCAACATAATAGAGATACAGAAACACCGTGGCCCTTTCTTTGAGATAACTGTGCACTAGTGCGAGCCGCAAATGCCACTTCCAGCTTAGCTGTGCAGAAGAAGAACAACAAGAAGAAGAAATATCTCGAAATATGTCCGTCAGGCCCCTTCCCTTGAGATAAATCTGCAAATATCTCGGAAACGAAGCGAGCTATGGCAAAATGTTAAGAGACCTTTTTTGTAGAGAATTAAGTTTCCTACTTTTTATGTTCTATGATATTTTTTGATCAGAAGCGTAGTTTTCGAGATATATCGAGATATTTAAAAGTTCCGAAGCCGCACCAACATAATAGAGATACAGAAACACCGTGGCCCCTTTCTTTGAGATAACTCTGCACTATTGCGAGCTGGAAATGCCACTTCCAGTTTAGCTGTGCAGAAGAAGAACAACAAGAAGAAGAAATATCTCGAAATATGTCCGTTAGGCCCCTTCCCTTGAGATAAATCTCCAAATATCTCGGAAACGAAGCGAGCTATGGCAAAATGTTAAGAGACCTTTTTTGTAGAGAATTAAGTTTCCTACTTTTTATGTTCTATGATATGTTTTGATCAGAAGCGTAGTTTTCGAGATATATCGAGATATTTAAAAGTTCCGAAGCCGCACCAACATAATAGAGATACAGAAACACCGTGGCCCTTTCTTTGAGATAACTGTGCACTAGTGCGAGCCGCAAATGCCACTTCCAGCTTAGCTGTGCAGAAGAAGAACAACAAGAAGAAGAAATATCTCGAAATATGTCCGTCAGGCCCCTTCCCTTGAGATAAATCTGCAAATATCTCGGAAACGAAGCGAGCTATGGCAAAATGTTGAGAGACCTTTTTTGTAGAGAATTAAGTTTCCTACTTTTTATGTTCTATGATATTTTTTGATCAGATGCGCAGTTCTCGAGATATATCAAGATATTTAAAAGTTCCGAAGCCGCACCAACATAATAGAGATACAGAAACACCGTGGCCCCTTTCTTTGAGATAACTCTGCACTATTGCGAGCTGTAAATGCCACTTCCAGCTTAGCTGTGCAGAAGAAGAACAACAAGAAGAAGAAATATCTCGAATTATGTCCGTCAGGCCCCTGCCCTTGAGATATATCTGCAAATATCTCGGAAACGAAGCGAGCTATGGCAAAATGTTGAGAGACCTTTTTTGTAGAGAATTATGTTTCCTACAATTTATGTTGTATGATATTTTTTGATCAGATGCGTAGTTCTCGAGATATATCAAGATATTTAAAAGTTCCGAAGCCGCACCAACATAATAGATACAGAAACACCGTGGCCCCTTTCTTTGAGATAACTCTGCACTATTGCGAGCTGCAAATGCCACTTCCAGCTTAGCTGTGCAGAGGAAGAACAACAAGAAGAAGAAATATCTCGAAATATGTCCGTCAGGCCAGTTCCTTTGAGCTGAATCTGCAAATATCTCGGAAACGAAGCGAGCTATGGCAAAATGTTAAGAGACGTTTTTTGTAGAGAATTATGTTTCCTACAATTTATGTTCTATGATATTTTTTGATCAGAAGCGTAGTTTTCGAGATATATCGAGATACTTAAAAGTTCCGAAGCCGCACCAACATATTAGAGATACAGAAACACCGTGGCCCCTTTCTTTGAGATAACTGTGCACTAGTGCGAGCCGCAAATGCCACTTCCAGCTTAGCTGTGCAGAAGAAGAACAACAAGAAGAAGAAATATCTCGAAATATGTCCGTCAGGCCCCTTCCCTTGAGATAAATCTGCAAATATCTCGGAAACGAAGCGAGCTATGGCAAAATGTTAAGAGACCTTTTTTGTAGAGAATTAATTTTCCTACTTTTTATGTTCTATGATATTTTTTGATCAGATGCGTAGTTCTCGAGATATATCAAGATATTTAAAAGTTCCGAAGCCGCACCAACATAATAGAGATACAGAAACACCGTGGCCCCTTTCTTTGAGATAACTCTGCACTATTGCGAGCTGGAAATGCCACTTCCAGTTTAGCTGTGCAGAAGAAGAACAACAAGAAGAAGAAATATCTCGAAATATGTCCGTTAGGCCCCTTCCCTTGAGATAAATCTGCAAATATCTCGGACACGAAGCGAGCTATGGCAAAATGTTAAGAGACCTTTTTTGTAGAGAATTAAGTTTCCTACTTTTTATGTTCTATGATATTTTTTGATCAGATGCGCAGTCCTCGAGATATATCAAGATATTTAAAAGTTCCGAAGCCGCACCAACATAATAGAGATACAGAAACACCGTGGCCCCTTTCTTTGAGATAACTGTGCACTAGTGCGAGCCGCAAGTGCCACTTCCAGCTTAGCTGTGCAGAAGAAGAACAACAAGAAGAAGAAATATCTCGAAATATGTCCGTCAGGCCCCTTCCCTTGAGATAAATCTGCAAATATCTCGGAAACGAAGCGAGCTATGGCAAAATGTTAAGAGACCTTTTTTGTAGAGAATTAAGTTTCCTACTTTTTATGTTCTATGATATTTTTTGATCAGATGCGCAGTCCTCGAGATATATCAAGATATTTAAAAGTTCCGAAGCCGCACCAACATAATAGAGATACAGAAACACCGTGGCCCCTTTCTTTGAGATAACTGTGCACTAGTGCGAGCCGCAAGTGCCACTTCCAGCTTAGCTGTGCAGAAGAAGAACAACAAGAAGAAGAAATATCTCGAAATATGTCCGTCAGGCCCCTTCCCTTGAGATAAATCTGCAAATATCTCGGAAACGAAACGAACTATGGCAAAATGTTAAGAGACCTTTTTTGTAGAGAATTATGTTTCCTACTTTTTATGTTCTATGATATTTTTTGATCAGACGCGTAGTTCTCGAGATATATCAAGATATTTAAAAGTTCCGAAGCCGCACCAACATAATAGAGATACAGAAACACCGTGGCCCCTTTCTTTGAGATAACTCTGCAATAGTGCGAGCCGCAAATGCCACTTCCAGCTTAGCTGTGCAGAAGAAGAACAACAAGAAGAAGAAATATCTCGAAATATGTCCGTTAGGCCCCTTCCCTTGAGATAAATCTGCAAATATCTCGGAAACGAAGCGAGCTATGGCAAAATGTTGAGAGACCTTTTTTGTAGAGAATTAAGTTTCCTACTTTTTATGTTCTATGATATTTTTTGATCAGATGCGTAGTTCTCGAGATATATCAAGATATTTAAAAGTTCCGAAGCCGCACCAACATAATAGAGATACAGAAAAACCGTGGCCCCTCTCTTTGAGATAACTCTGCACTATTGCGAGCTGCAAATGCCACTTCCAGCTTAGCTGTGCAGAAGAAGAACAACAAGAAGAAGAAATATCTCGAAATATGTCCGTCAGGCCCCTTCCCTTGAGATAAATCTGCAAATATCTCGGAAACGAAGCGAGCTATGGCAAAATGTTAAGAGACCTTTTTTGTAGAGAATTAAGTTTCCTACTTTTTATGTTCTATGATATTTTTTGATCAGATGCGTAGTTCTCGAGATATATCAAGATATTTAAAAGTTCCGAAGCCGCACCAACATAATAGAGATACAGAAACACCGTGGCCCCTTTCTTTGAGATAACTGTGCACTAGTGCGAGCCGCAAGTGCCACTTCCAGCTTAGCTGTGCAGAAGAAGAACAACAAGAAGAAGAAATATCTCGAAATATGTCCGTCAGGCCCCTTCCCTTGAGATAAATCTGCAAATATCTCGGAAACGAAGCGAGCTATGGCAAAATGTTAAGAGACCTTTTTTGTAGAGAATTATGTTTCCTACTTTTTATGTTCTGTGATATTTTTTGATCAGACGCGTAGTTCTCGAGATATATCAAGATATTTAAAAGTTCCGAAGCCGCACCAACATAATAGAGATACAGAAACACCGTGGCTCCTTTCTTTGAGATAACTCTGCACTATTGCGAGCTGGAAATGCCACTTCCAGTTTAGCTGTGCAGAAGAAGAACAACAAGAAGAAGAAATATCTCGAAATATGTCCGTTAGGCCCCTTCCCTTGAGATAAATCTGCAAATATCTCGGAAACGACGCGAGCTATGGCAAAATGTTAAGAGACCTTTTTTGTAGGGAATTAAGTTTCCTACTTTTTATGTTCTATGATATTTTTTGATCAGATGCGTAGTTCTCGAGATATATCAAGATATTTAAAAGTTCCGAAGCCGCACCAACATAATAGAGATACAGAAACACCGTGGCCCCTTTCTTTGAGATAACTCTGCACTATTGCGAGCTGGAAATGCCACTTCCAGTTTAGCTGTGCAGAAGAAGAACAACAAGGAGAAGAAATATCTCGAAATATGTCCGTTAGGCCCCTTCCCTTGAGATAAATCTGCAAATATCTCGGAAACGAAGCGAGCTATGGCAAAATGTTAAGAGACCTTTTTTGTAGAGAATTAAGTTTCCTACTTTTTATGTTCTATGATATTTTTTGATCAGATGCGCAGTCCTCGAGATATATCAAGATATTTAAAAGTTCCGAAGCCGCACCAACATAATAGAGATACAGAAACACCGTGGCCCCTTTCTTTGAGATAACTGTGCACTAGTGCGAGCCGCAAGTGCCACTTCCAGCTTAGCTGTGCAGAAGAAGAACAACAAGAAGAAGAAATATCTCGAAATATGTCCGTCAGGCCCCTTCCCTTGAGATAAATCTGCAAATATCTCGGAAACGAAACGAGCTATGGCAAAATGTTAAGAGACCCTTTTTGTAGAGAATTATGTTTCTTACTTTTTATGTTCTATGATATTTTTTGATCAGACGCGTAGTTCTCGAGATATATCAAGATATTTAAAAGTTCCGAAGCCGCACCAACATAATAGAGATACAGAAACACCGTGGCCCCTTTCTTTGAGATAACTCTGCAATAGTGCGAGCCGCAAATGCCACTTCCAGCTTAGCTGTGCAGAAGAAGAACAACAAGAAGAAGAAATATCTCGAAATATGTCCGTTAGGCCCCTTCCCTTGAGATAAATCTGCAAATATCTCGGAAACGAAGCGAGCTATGGCAAAATGTTGAGAGACCTTTTTTGTAGAGAATTAAGTTTCCTACTTTTTATGTTCTATGATATTTTTTGATCAGATGCGTAGTTCTCGAGATATATCAAGATATTTAAAAGTTCCGAAGCCGCACCAACATAATAGAGATACAGAAACACCGTGGCCCCTTTCTTTGAGATAACTCTGCACTATTGCGAGCTGTAAATGCCACTTCCAGCTTAGCTGTGCAGAAGAAGAACAACAAGAAGAAGAAATATCTCGAAATATGTCCGTCAGGCCCCTGCCCTTGAGATATATCTGCAAATATCTCGGAAACGAAGCGAGCTATGGCAAAATGTTGGGAGACCTTTTTTCTAGCGAATTATGTTTCCTACAATTTATGTTCTATGATATTTTTTGATCAGAAGCGTAGTTTTCGAGATATATCGAGATATTTAAAAGTTCCGAAGCCGCACCAACATAATAGGGATACAGAAACACCGTGGCCCCTTTCTTTAAGATAACTCTGCACTAGTGCGAGCCGCAAATGCCACTTCCAGCTTAGCTGTGCAGAAGAAGAACAACAAGAAGAAGAAATATCTCGAAATATGTCCGTCAGGCCCCTTCCCTTGAGATAAATCTGCAAATATCTCGGAAACGAAGCGAGCTATGGCAAAATGTTAAGAGACCTTTTTTGTAGAGAATTAAGTTTCCTACTTTTTATCTTCTATGATATTTTTTGATCAGATGCGTAGTTCTCGAGATATATCAAGATATTTAAAAGTTCCGAAGCCGCACCAACATAATAGAGATACAGAAACACCGTGGCCCCTTTCTTTGAGATAACTCTGCACTATTGCGAGCTGCAAATGCCACTTCCAGCTTAGCTGTGCAGAGGAAGAACAACAAGAAGAAGAAATATCTCGAAATATGTCCGTCAGGCCAGTTCCTTTGAGCTGAATCTGCAAATATCTCGGAAACGAAGCGAGCTATGGCAAAATGTTAAGAGACGTTTTTTGTAGAGAATTAAGTTTCCTACTTTTTATGTTCTATGATATTTTTTGATCAGATGCGTAGTTCTCGAGATATATCAAGATATTTAAAAGTTCCGAAGCCGCACCAACATAATACAGATACAGAAACACCGTGGCCCCTTTCTTTGAGATAACTCTGCACTAGTGCGAGCCGCAAATGCCACTTCCAGCTTAGCTGTGCAGAAGAAGAACAACAAGAAGAAGAAATATCTCGAAATATGTCCGTCAGGCCCCTTCCCTTGAGATAAATCTGCAAATATCTCGGAAACGAAGCGAGCTATGGCAAAATGTTAAGAGACCTTTTTTGTAGAGAATTAAGTTTCCTACTTTTTATCTTCTATGATATTTTTTGATCAGATGCGTAGTTCTCGAGATATATCAAGATATTTAAAAGTTCCGAAGCCGCACCAACATAATAGAGATACAGAAACACCATGGCCCCTTTCTTTGAGATAACTCTGCACTATTGCGAGCTGCAAATGCCACTTCCAGCTTAGCTGTGCAGAGGAAGAACAACAAGAAGAAGAAATATCTCGAAATATGTCCGTCAGGCCAGTTCCTTTGAGCTGAATCTGCAAATATCTCGGAAACGAAGCGAGCTATGGCAAAATGTTAAGAGACGTTTTTTGTAGAGAATTAAGTTTCCTACTTTTTATGTTCTATGATATTTTTTGATCAGATGCGTAGTTCTCGAGATATATCAAGATATTTAAAAGTTCCGAAGCCGCACCAACATAATACAGATACAGAAACACCGTGGCCCCTTTCTTTGAGATAACTCTGCACTAGTGCGAGCCGCAAATGCCACTTCCAGCTTAGCTGTGCAGAAGAAGAACAACAAGAAGAAGAAATATCTCGAAATATGTCCGTCAGGCCCCTCCCCTTGAGATAAATCTGCAAATATCTCGGAAACGAAGCGAGGTATGGCAAAATGTTAAGAGACCTTTTTTGTAGAGAATTATGTTTCCTACAATTTATGTTCTATGATATTTTTTGATCAGAAGCGTAGTTTTCGAGATATATCGAGATATTTAAAAGTTCCGAAACCGCACCAACATAATAGAGATACAGAAACACCGTGGCCCCTTTCTTTGAGATAACTCTGCACTATTGCGAGCTGTAAATGCCACTTCCAGCTTAGCTGTGCAGAAGAAGAACAACAAGAAGAAGAAATATCTCGAAATATGTCCGTCAGGCCCCTTCCCTTGAGATATATCTGCAAATATCTCGGAAACGAAGCGAGCTATGGCAAAATGTTAAGAGACCTTTTTTGTAGAGAATTATGTTTCCTACAATTTATGTTCTATGATATTTTTTGATATAGAAGCGTAGTTTTCGAGATATATCGAGATATTTAAAAGTTCCAAAGCCGCACCAACATAATAGAGATACAGAAACACCGTGGCCCCTTTCTTTGAGATAACTCTGCACTAGTGCGAGCCGCAAATGCGACTTCCAGCTTAGCTGTGCAGAAGAAGAACAACAAGAAGAAGAAATATCTCGAAATATGTCCGTCAGGCCCCTTCCCTTGAGATAAATCTGCAAATATCTCGGAAACGAAGCGAGCTATGGCAAAATGTTGAGAGACCTTTTTTGTAGAGAATTAAGTTTCCTACTTTTTATGTTGTATGATATTTTTTGATCAGATGCGTAGTTCTCGAGATATATCAAGATATTTAAAAGTTCCGAAGCCGCACCAACATAATAGAGATACAGAAACACCGTGGCCCCTTTCTTTGAGATAACTCTGCACTAGTGCGAGCCGCAAATGCCACTTCCAGCTTAGCTGTGCAGAAGAAGAACAACAAGAAGAAGAAATATCTCGAAATATGTCCTTCAGGCCCCTTCCCTTGAGATATATCTGCAAATATCTCGGAAACGAAGCGAGCTATGGCAAAATGTTAAGAGACGTTTTTTGTAGAGAATTATGTTTCCTACAATTTATGTTCTATGATATTTTTTGATCAGAAGCGTACTTTTCGAGATATATCGAGATATTTAAAAGTTCCGAAGCCGCACCAACATAATAGGGATACAGAAACACCGTGGCCCCTTTCTTTGAGATAACTCTGCACTAGTGCGAGCCGCAAATGCCACTTCCAGCTTAGCTGTGCGGAGGAAGAACAACAAGAAGAAGAAATATCTCGAAATATGTCCGTCAGGCCAGTTCCTTTGAGCTGAATCTGCAAATATCTCGGAAACGAAGCGAGCTATGGCAAAATGTTAAGAGACGTTTTTTGTAGAGAATTATGTTTCCTACAATTTATGTTCTATGATATTTTTTGGTCAGAAGCGTAGTTTTCGAGATATATCGAGATATTTAAAAGTTCAGAAGCCGCACCAACATAATAGGGATACAGAAACACCGTGGCCCCTTTCTTTGAGAAAACTCTGAACTAGTGCGAGCCGCAAATGCCACTTCCAGCTTAGCTGTGCAGAAGAAGAACAACAAGAAGAAGAAATATCTCGAAATATGTCCGTCAGGCCCCTTCCCTTGAGATAAATCTGCAAATATCTCGGAAACGAAGCGAGCTATGGCAAAATGTTAAGAGACCTTTTTTGTAGAGAATTAAGTTTCCTACTTTTTATCTTCTATGATATTTTTTGATCAGATGCGTAGTTCTCGAGATATATCAAGATATTTAAAAGTTCCGAAGCCGCACCAACATAATAGAGATACAGAAACACCGTGGCCCCTCTCTTTGAGATAACTCTGCACTATTGCGAGCTGGAAATGCCACTTCCAGTTTAGCTGTGCAGAAGAAGAACAACAAGAAGAAGAAATATCTCGAAATATGTCCGTCAGGCCCCTTCCCTTGAGATATATCTGCAAATATCTCGGAAACGAAGCGAGCTATGACAAAATGTGAAGAGACCTTTTTTGTAGAGAATTATGTTTCCTACTTTTTATGTTCTATGATATTTTTTTATCTGATGCGTAGTTCTCGAGATATATCAAGATATTTAAAAGTTCCGAAGCCGCACCAACATAATAGAGATACAGAAACACCGTGGCCCCTTTCTTTGAGATAACTCTGCACTATTGCGAGCTGTAAATGCCACTTCCAGCTTAGCTGTGCAGAAGAAGAACAACAAGAAGAAGAAATATCTCGAAATATGTCCGTCAGGCCCCTTCCCTTGAGATATATCTGCAAATATCTCGGAAACGAAGCTAGCTATGGCAAAATGTTAAGAGACCTTTTTTGTAGAGAATTACGTTTCCTACAATTTATGTTCTATGATATTTTTTGATCAGAAGCGTAGTTCTCGAGATATATCAAGATATTTAAAAGTTCCGAAGCCGCACCAACATAATAGAGATACAGAAACACCGTGGCCCCTTTCTTTGAGATAACTCTGCACTAGTGCGAGCCGCAAATGCCACTTCCAGCTTAGCTGTGCAGAAGAAGAACAACAAGAAGAAGAAATATCTCGAAATATGTCCGTCAGGCCCCTTCCCTTGAGATAAATCTGCAAATATCTCGGAAACGAAGCGAGCTATGGCAAAATGTTAACAGACCTTTTTTGTAGAGAATTATGTTTCCTACTTTTTATGTTCTATGATATTTTTTGATCAGACGCGTAGCTCTCGATATATATCAAGATATTTAAAAGTTCCGAAGCCGCACCAACATAATAGAGATACAGAAACAGCGTGGCCCCTTTCTTTGAGATATCTCTGCACTATTGCGAGCTGCAAATGCCACTTCCAGCTTAGCTGCGCAGAAGAAGAACAACAAGAAGAAGAAATATCTCGAAATATGTCCGTCAGGCACCTTCCCTTGAGATAAATCTGCAAATATCTCGGAAACGAAGCGAGCTATGGCAAAATGTTAAGAGACCTTATTTGTAGAGAATTAAGTTTCCTACTTTTTATGCTGTATGATATTTCTTGATCTGATGCGTAGTTCTCGAGATATATCAAGATATTTAAAAGTTCCGAAACCGCACCAACATAATAGAGATACAGAAACACCGTGGCCCCTTTCTTTGAGATAACTCTGCACTATTGCGAGCTGTAAATGCCACTTCCAGCTTAGCTGTGCAGAAGAAGAACAACAAGAAGAAGAAATATCTCGAAATATGTCCGTCAGGCCCCTTCCCTTGAGATATATCTGCAAATATCTCGGAAACGAAGCGAGCTATGGCAAAATGTTAAGAGACCTTTTTTGTAGAGAATTATGTTTCCTACAATTTATGTTCTATGATATTTTTTGATCAGAAGCGTAGTTTTCGAGATATATCGAGATATTTAAAAGTTCCAAAGCCGCACCAACATAATAGAGATACAGAAACACCGTGGCCCCTTTCTTTGAGATAACTCTGCACTAGTGCGAGCCGCAAATGCCACTTCCAGCTTAGCTGCGCAGAAGAAGAAATATCTCGAAATATGTCCGTCAGGCCCCTTCCCTTGAGATATATCTGCAAATATCTCGGAAACCAAGCGAGGTATGGCAAAATGTTAAGAGACCTTTTTTGTAGAGAATTATGTTTCCTACAATTTATGTTCTATGATATTTTTTGATCAGAAGCGTAGTTTTCGAGATATATCGAGATATTTAAAAGTTCCGAAGCCGCACCAACATAATAGGGATACAGAAATACCGTGGCCCCTTTCTTTGAGATAACTCTGCACTAGTGCGAGCCGCAAATGCCACTTCCAGCTTAGCTGTGCAGAAGAAGAACAACAAGAAGAAGAAATATCTCGAAATATGTCCGTCAGGCCCCTTCCCTTGAGATAAATCTGCAAATATCTCGGAAACGAAGCGAGCTATGGCAAAATGTTAAGAGACCTTTTTTGTAGAGAATTAAGTTTCCTACTTTTTATCTTCTATAATATTTTTTGATCAGATGCGTAGTTCTCGAGATATATCAAGATATTTAAAAGTTCCGAAGCCGCACCAACATAATAGAGATACAGAAACACCGTGGCCCCTCTCTTTGAGATAACTCTGCACTATTGCGAGCTGGAAATGCCACTTCCAGTTTAGCTGTGCAGAAGAAGAACAACAAGAAGAAGAAATATCTCGAAATATGTCCGTTAGGCCCCTTCCCTTGAGATAAATCTGCAAATATCTCGGAAACTAAGCGAGCTATGGCAAAATGTTAAGAGACCTCTTTTGTAGAGAATTAAGTTTCCTACTTTTTATGTTCTATGATATTTTTTGATCAGATGCGTAGTTCTCGAGATATATCAAGATATTTAAAAGCTCCGAAGCCGCACCAACATAATAGAGATACAGAAACACCGTGGCCCCTTTCTTTGAGATAACTCTGCACTTTTGCGAGCTGTAAATGCCACTTCCAGCTTAGCTGTGCAGAAGCAGAACAACAAGAAGAAGAAATATCTCGAAATATGTCCGTCAGGCCCCTTCCCTTGAGATAAATCTGCAAATATCTCGGAAACTAAGCGAGCTATGGCAAAATGTTAAGAGACCTCTTTTGTAGAGAATTAAGTTTCCTACTTTTTATGTTCTATGATATTTTTTGATCAGATGCGTAGTTCTCGAGATATATCAAGATATTTAAAAGCTCCGAAGCCGCACCAACATAATAGAGATACAGAAACACCGTGGCCCCTTTCTTTGAGATAACTCTGCACTAGTGCGAGCCGCAAATGCCACTTCCAGCTTAGCTGTGCAGAGGAAGAACAACAAGAAGAAGAAATATCTCGAAATATGTCCGTCAGGCCAGTTCCTTTGAGCTGAATCTGCAAATATCTCGGAAACGAAGCGAGCTATGGCAAAATGTTAAGAGACGTTTTTTGTAGAGAATTATGTTTCCTACAATTTATGTTCTATGATATTTTTTGGTCAGAAGCGTAGTTTTCGAGATATATCGAGATATTTAAAAGTTCAGAAGCCGCACCAAAATAATAGGGATACAGAAACACCGTGGCCCCTTTCTTTGAGATAACTCTGCACTAGTGCGAGCCGCAAATGCCACTTCCAGCTTAGCTGTGCAGAAGAAGAACAACAAGAAGAAGAAATATCTCGAAATATGTCCGTCAGGCCCCTTCCCTTGAGATAAATCTGCAAATATCTCGGAAACGAAGCGAGCTATGGCAAAATGTTAAGAGACCTTTTTTGTAGAGAATTAAGTTTCCTACTTTTTACCTTCTATGATATTTTTTGATCAGATGCGTAGTTCTCGAGATATATCAAGATATTTAAAAGTTCCGAAGCCGCACCAACATAATAGAGATACAGAAACACCGTGGCCCCTCTCTTTGAGATAACTCTGCACTATTGCGAGCTGGAAATGCCACTTCCAGTTTAGCTGTGCAGAAGAAGAACAACAAGAAGAAGAAATATCTCGAAATATGTCCGTCAGGCCCCTTCCCTTGAGATATATCTGCAAATATCTCGGAAACGAAGCGAGCTATGACAAAATGTGAAGAGACCTTTTTTGTAGAGAATTATGTTTCCTACAATTTATGTTCTATGATATTTTTTGATCAGAAGCGTAGTTTTCGAGATATATCGAGATATTTAAAAGTTCCGAAGCCGCACCAACATAATAGGGATACAGAAACACCGTGGCCCCTTTCTTTGAGATAACTCTGCACTAGTGCGAGCCGCAAATGCCACTTCCAGCTTAGCTGTGCAGAAGAAGAACAACAAGAAGAAGAAATATCTCGAAATATGTCCGTCAGGCCCCTTCCCTTGAGATAAATCTGCAAATATCTCGGAAACGAAGCGAGCTATGGCAAAATGTTAAGAGACCTTTTTTGTAGAGAATTAAGTTTCCTACTTTTTATCTTCTATGATATTTTTTGATCAGATGCGTAGTTCTCGAGATATATCAAGATATTTAAAAGTTCCGAAGCCGCACCAACATAATAGAGATACAGAAACACCGTGGCCCCTTTCTTTGAGATAACTCTGCACTATTGCGAGCTGCAAATGCCACTTCCAGCTTAGCTGTGCAGAGGAAGAACAACAAGAAGAAGAAATATCTCGAAATATGTCCGTCAGGCCAGTTCCTTTGAGCTGAATCGGCAAATATCTCGGAAAGGAAGCGAGCTATGGCAAAATGTTAAGAGACGTTTTTTGTAGAGAATTAAGTTTCCTACTTTTTATGTTCTATGATATTTTTTGATCAGATGCGTAGTTCTCGAGATATATCAAGATATTTAAAAGTTCCGAAGCCGCACCAACATAATACAGATACAGAAACACCGTGGCCCCTTTCTTTGAGATAACTCTGCACTAGTGCGAGCCGCAAATGCCACTTCCAGCTTAGCTGTGCAGAAGAAGAACAACAAGAAGAAGAAATATCTCGAAATATGTCCGTCAGGCCCCTTCCCTTGAGATAAATCTGCAAATATCTCGGAAACGAAGCGAGCTATGGCAAAATGTTAAGAGACCTTTTTTGTAGAGAATTAAGTTTCCTACTTTTTATGTTGTATGATCTTTTTGATCAGATGCGTAGTTCTCGAGATATATCAAGATATTTAAAAGTTCCGAAGCCGCACCAACATAATAGAGATACAGAAACACCGTGGCCCCTTTCTTTGAGATAACTCTGCACTATTGCGAGCTGTAAATGCCACTTCCAGCTCAGCTGTGCAGAAGAAGAACAACAAGAAGAAGAAATATCTCGAAATATGTCCGTCAGGCCCCTTCCCTTGAGATATATCTGCAAATATCTCGGAAACGAAGCGAGCTATGGCAAAATGTTAAGAGATCTTTTTTGTAGAGAATTATGCTTCCTACAATTTATGTTCTATGATATTTTTTGATCAGAAGCGTAGTTTTCGAGATATATCGAGATATGTAAAAGTTCCGAAGCCGCACCAACATAATAGAGATACAGAAACACCGTGGCCCCTTTCTTTGGGATAACTCTGCACTCTTGCGAGCTGCAAATGCCACTTCCAGCTTAGCTGTGCAGAAGAAGAACAACAAGAAGAAGAAATATCTCGAAATATGTCCGTCAGGCCACTTCCCTTGAGATAAATCTGCAAATATCTCGGAAACGAAGCGAGCTATGGCAAAATGTTAAGAGACCTTTTTTGTAGAGAATTAAGTTTCCTACTTTTTATGTTCGATGATATTTTTTGATCAGATGCGTAGTTCTCGAGATATATCAAGATATTTAAAAGTTCCGAAGCTGCACCAACATAATAGAGGTACAGAAACACCGTGGCCTCTTTCTTTGAGATAAGTCTGCACTATTGCGAGCTGCAAATGCCACTTCGAGCTTAGCTGTGCAGAAGAAGAACAACAAGAAGAAGAAATATCTCGAAATATGTCCGTCAGGCCCCTGCCCTTGAGATATATCTGCAAATATCTCGGAAACAAAGCGAGCTATGGCAAAATGTTAAGAGACCTTTTTTGTAGAGAATTATGTTTCCTACAATTTATCTTCTATGATAAATTTTGATCAGAAGCGTAGTTTTCGAGATATATCGAGATATTTAAAGGTTCCGAAGCCGCACCAACATAATAGAGATACAGAAACACCGTGGCCCCTTACTTTGAGATAACTCTGCACTAGTGCGAGCCGCAAATGCCACTTCCAGCTTAGCTGTGCAGAAGAAGAACAACAAGAAGAAGAAATATCTCGAAATATGTCCGTCAGGCCCCTTCCCTTGAGATAAATCTGCAAATATCTCGGAAACGAAGCGAGCTATGGCAAAATGTTAAGAGACCTTTTTTGTAGAGAATTAGGTTTCCTACTTTTTATGTTCTATGATATTTTTTGATCAGATGCGTAGTTCTCGAGATATATCAAGATATTTAAAAGTTCCGAAGCCGCAGCAACATAATAGAGATACAGAAACACCGTGGCCCCTTTCTTTGAGATAACTCTGCACTAGTGCGAGCTGCAAATGCCACTTCCAGCTTAGCTGTGCAGAAGAAGAACAACAAGAAGAAGAAATATCTCGAAATATGTCCGTCAGGCCCCTTCCCTTGAGATAAATCTGCAAATATCTCGGAAACGAAGCGAGCTATGGCAAAATGTTAAGAGACCTTTTTTGTAGAGAATTATGTTTCCTACAATTTACGTTCTCTGATATTTTTTGATCAGAAGCGTAGTTTTCGAGATATATCGAGATATTTAAAAGTACCGAAGCCGCACCAACATAATAGAGATACAGAAACACCGTGGCCCCTTTCTTTGAGATAACTCTGCACTATTGCGAGCTGCAAATGCCACTTCCAGCTTAGCTGTGCAGTGGAAGAACAACAAGAAGAAGAAATATCTCGAAATATGTCGGTCAGGCCCCTTCCCTTGAGATAAATCTGCAAATATCTCGGAAACGAAGCGAGCTATGGCAAAATGTTGAGAGACCTTTTTTGTAGAGAATTATGTTTCCTACAATTTACGTTCTCTGATATTTTTTGATCAGAAGCGTAGTTTTCGAGATATATCGAGATATTTAAAAGTTCCGAAGCCGCACCAACATAATAGAGATACAGAAACACCCTGGCCCCTTTCTTTGAGATAACTCTGCACTATTGCGAGCTGCAAATGCCACTTCCAGCTTAGCTGTGCAGAAGAAGAACAACAAGAAGAAGAAATATCTCGAAATATGTCCGTCAGGCCCCTTCCCTTGAGATAAATCTGTAAATATCTCGGAAACGAAGCGAGCTATGGCAAAATGTTAAGAGACCTTTTTTGTAGAGAATTAAGTTTCCTACATTTTATGTTCTATGATATTTTTCGATCAGAGGCGTAGTTCTCGAGATATATCAAGATATTTAAAAGTTCCGAAGCCGCACCAACATAATAGAGATACAGAAACACCGTGGCCCCTCTCTTTGAGATAACTCTGCACGATTGCGAGCTGGAAATGCCACTTCCAGTTTAGCTGTGCAGAAGAAGAACAACAAGAAGAAGAAATATCTCGAAATATGTCCGTCAGTACCCTTCCCTTGAGATAAATCTGCAAATATCTCGGAAACGAAGCGAGCTATTGCAAAACGTTAAGAGACCTTTTTTGTAGAGAATTAAGTTTCCTACTTTTTATGTTCTATGATATTTTTTGATCAGATGCGTAGTTCTCGAGATATATCAAGATATTTAAAAGCTCCGAAGCTGCACCAACATAATAGAGGTACAGAAACACCGTGGCCCCTTTCTTTGAGATAACTCTGCAATATTGCGAGCTGCAAATGCCACTTCCAGCTTAGCTGTGCAGAAGAAGAACAACAAGAATAAGAAATATTTCGAAATATATCCGTCAGGCCCCTTCCCTTGAGATAAATCTGCAAATATCTCGGAAACGAAGCGAGCTACGGCAAAATATTAAGAGACCTTTTTTGTAGAAAATTAGGTTTCCTACTTTTTATGTTCTATGATATTTTTTGATCAGATGCGTAGTTCTCGAGATATATCAAGATATTTAAAAGTTCCGAAGCTGCACCAACATAATAGAGATACAGAAACACCGTGGCCCCTTTCTTTGAGATAACTCTGCACTATTGCGAGCTGCAAATGCCACTTCCAGCTTAGCTGTGCAGAGGAAGAACAACAAGAAGAAGAAGTATCTCGAAATATGTCCGTCAGGCCCGTTCCTTTGAGCTGAATCTGCAAATATCTCGGAAACGAAGCGAGCTATGGCAAAATGTTAAGAGACGTTTTTTGTAGTGAACTATGTTTCCTACAATTTATGTTCTATGATATTTTTTGATCAGAAGCGTAGTTTTCGAGATATATCGAGATATTTAAAAGTTCCGAAGCCGCACCAACATAATAGAGATACAGAAACACCGTGGCTCCTTTCTTTGAGATAACTCTGCACTAGTGCGAGCCGCAAATGCCACTTCCAGCTTAGCTGTGCAGAAGAAGAACAACAAGAAGAAGAAATATCTCGAAATATGTCCGTCAGGCCCCTTCCCTTGAGATAAATCTGCAAATACCTCGGAAACCAAGCGAGCTATGGCAAAATGTTAAGAGACCTTTTTTGTAGAGAATTAAGTTTCCTACTTTTTATGTTCTATGATATTTTTCGATCAGAGGCGTAGTTCTCGAGATATATCAAGATATTTAAAAGTTCCGAAGCCGCACCAACATAATAGAGATACAGAAACACCGTGGCCCCTTTCTTTGAGATAACTCTGCAGGATTGCGAGCTGGAAATGCCACTTCCAGTTTAGCTGTGCAGAAGAAGAACAACAAGAAGAAGAAATATCTCGAAATATGTCCATCAGGACCCTTCCCTTGAGATAAATCTGCAAATATCTCGGAAACGAAGCGAGCTATGGCAAAATGTTAAGAGACCTTTTTTGTAGAGAATTAAGTTTCCTACTTTTTATGTTCTATGATATTTTTTGATCAGATGCGTAGTTCTCGAGATATATCAAGATATTTAAAAGCTCCGAAGCTGCACCAACATAATAGAGGTACAGAAACACCGTGGCCCCTTTCTTTGAGATATCTCTGCACTATTGCGAGCTGCAAATGCCACTTCCAGCTTAGCTGTGCAGAAGAAGAACAACAAGAATAAGAAATATTTCGAAATATGTCCGTCAGGCCCCTTCCCTTGAGATAAATCTGCATATATCTCGGAAACGAAGCGAGCTACGGCAGAATGTTAAGCGACCTTTTTTGTAGAAAATTAGGTTTCCTACTTTTTATGTTCTATGATATTTTTTGATCAGATGCGTAGTTCTCGAGATATATCAAGATATTTAAAAGTTCCGAAGCCGCACCAACATAATAGAGATCCAGAAACACCGTGGCCCCTTTCTTTGAGATAACTCTGCACTATTGCGAGCTGCAAATGCCACTTCCAGCTTTGCTGTGCAGAAGAAGAACAACAAGAAGAAGAAATATCTGGAAATATGTCCGTCAGGCCCCTTCCCTTGAGATAAATCTGCAAATATCTCGGAAACCAAGCGAGCTATGGCAAAATGTTAAGAGACCTTATTTGTAGAGAATTAAGTTTCCTACTTTTTATGTTCTACGATATTTTTTGATCAGATGCGTAGTTCTCGAGATATATCAAGATATTTAAAAGTTCCGAAGCCGCAACCAACATAATAGAGATACAGAAACACCGTGGCCCCTTTCTTTGAGGTAACTCTGCACTATTGCGAGCTGCAAATGCCACTTCCAGCTTAGCTGTGCAGAAGAAGAACAACAAGAAGAAGAAATATCTCGAAATATGTCCCTCAGGCCCCTTCCCTTGAGATAAATCTGCAAATATCTCGGAAACGAAGCGAGCTATTGCAAAATGTTAAGAAACCTTTTTTGTAGAGAATTAAGTTTCCTACTTTTTATGTTCTATGATATTTTTTGATCAGATGCGTAGTTCTCGAGATATAGCAAGATATTTAAAAGTTCCGAAGCCGCACCAACATAATAGAGATACAGAAACACCGTGGCCCCTTTCTTTGAGATAACTCTGCACTACTGCGAGCTGCAAATGCCACTTCCAGCTTAGCTGTGCAGAAGAAGAACAACAAGAAGAAGAAATATCTCGAAATATGTCCGTCAGGCCCCTTCCCTTGAGATAAATCTGCAAATATCTCGGAAACGAAGCGAGCTATGGCAAAATGTTAAGAGACCTTTTTTGTAGACAATTAAGTTTCCTACTTTTTATGTTCTATGATATTTTTTGATCAGATGCGTAGTTCTCGCGATATATCCAGATATTTAAGAGTTCCGAAGCGGCACCAACATAATAGAGATACAGAAACACCGTGGCCCCTTTCTTTGAGGTAACTCTGCACTATTGCGAGCTGCAAATGCCACTTCCAGCTTAGCTGTGCAGAAGAAGAACAACAAGAAGAAGAAATATCTGGAAATATGTCCGTCAGGCCCCTTCCCTTGAGATAAATCTGCAAATATCTCGGAAACCAAGCGAGCTATGGCAAAATGTTAAGAGACCTTATTTGTAGAGAATTAAGTTTCCTACTTTTTATGTTCTACGATATTTTTTGATCAGATGCGTAGTTCTCGAGATATATCAAGATATTTAAAAGTTCCGAAGCCGCACCAACATAATAGAGATACAGAAACACCGTGGCCCCTTTCTTTGAGATAACTCTGCACTACTGCGAGCTGCAAATGCCACTTCCAGCTTAGCTGTGCAGAAGAAGAACAACAAGAAGAAGAAATATCTCGAAATATGTCCGTCAGGCCCCTTCCCTTGAGATAAATCTGCAAATATCTCGGAAACGAAGCGAGCTATGGCAAAATGTTAAGAGACCTTTTTTGTAGAGAATTAAGTTTCCTACTTTTTATGTTCTATGATATTTTTTGATCAGATGCGTAGTTCTCGAGATATATCAAGATATTTAAAAGCTCCGAAGCTGCACCAACATAATAGAGGTACAGAAACACCGTGGCCCCTTTCTTTGAGATATCTCTGCACTATTGCGAGCTGCAAATGCCACTTCCAGCTTAGCTGTGCAGAAGAAGAACAACAAGAATAAGAAATATTTCGAAATATGTCCGTCAGGCCCCTTCCCTTGAGATAAATCTGCATATATCTCGGAAACGAAGCGAGCTACGGCAGAATGTTAAGCGACCTTTTTTGTAGAAAATTAGGTTTCCTACTTTTTATGTTCTATGATATTTTTTGATCAGATGCGTAGTTCTCGAGATATATCAAGATATTTAAAAGTTCCGAAGCCGCACCAACATAATAGAGATCCAGAAACACCGTGGCCCCTTTCTTTGAGATAACTCTGCACTATTGCGAGCTGCAAGTGCCACTTCCAGCTTTGCTGTGCAGAAGAAGAACAACAAGAAGAAGAAATATCTGGAAATATGTCCGTCAGGCCCCTTCCCTTGAGATAAATCTGCAAATATCTCGGAAACCAAGCGAGCTATGGCAAAATGTTAAGAGACCTTATTTGTAGAGAATTAAGTTTCCTACTTTTTATGTTCTACGATATTTTTTGATCAGATGCGTAGTTCTCGAGATATATCAAGATATTTAAAAGTTCCGAAGCCGCAACCAACATAATAGAGATACAGAAACACCGTGGCCCCTTTCTTTGAGATAACTCTGCACTACTGCGAGCTGCAAATGCCACTTCCAGCTTAGCTGTGCAGAAGAAGAACAACAAGAAGAAGAAATATCTCGAAATATGTCCGTCAGGCCCCTTCCCTTGAGATAAATCTGCATATATCTCGGAAACGAAGCGAGCTACGGCAGAATGTTAAGCGACCTTTTTTGTAGAAAATTAGGTTTCCTACTTTTTATGTTCTATGATATTTTTTGATCAGATGCGTAGTTCTCGAGATATATCAAGATATTTAAAAGTTCCGAAGCCGCAACCAACATAATAGAGATACAGAAACACCGTGGCCCCTTTCTTTGAGGTAACTCTGCACTATTGCGAGCTGCAAATGCCACTTCCAGCTTAGCTGTGCAGAAGAAGAACAACAAGAAGAAGAAATATCTCGAAATATGTCCCTCAGGCCCCTTCCCTTGAGATAAATCTGCAAATATCTCGGAAACGAAGCGAGCTATTGCAAAATGTTAAGAAACCTTTTTTGTAGAGAATTAAGTTTCCTACTTTTTATGTTCTATGATATTTTTTGATCAGATGCGTAGTTCTCGAGATATAGCAAGATATTTAAAAGTTCCGAAGCCGCACCAACATAATAGAGATACAGAAACACCGTGGCCCCTTTCTTTGAGATAACTCTGCACTACTGCGAGCTGCAAATGCCACTTCCAGCTTAGCTGTGCAGAAGAAGAACAACAAGAAGAAGAAATATCTCGAAATATGTCCGTCAGGCCCCTTCCCTTGAGATAAATCTGCAAATATCTCGGAAACGAAGCGAGCTATGGCAAAATGTTAAGAGACCTTTTTTGTAGACAATTAAGTTTCCTACTTTTTATGTTCTATGATATTTTTTGATCAGATGCGTAGTTCTCGCGATATATCCAGATATTTAAGAGTTCCGAAGCGGCACCAACATAATAGAGATACAGAAACACCGTGGCCCCTTTCTTTGAGGTAACTCTGCACTATTGCGAGCTGCAAATGCCACTTCCAGCTTAGCTGTGCAGAAGAAGAACAACAAGAAGAAGAAATATCTGGAAATATGTCCGTCAGGCCCCTTCCCTTGAGATAAATCTGCAAATATCTCGGAAACCAAGCGAGCTATGGCAAAATGTTAAGAGACCTTATTTGTAGAGAATTAAGTTTCCTACTTTTTATGTTCTACGATATTTTTTGATCAGATGCGTAGTTCTCGAGATATATCAAGATATTTAAAAGTTCCGAAGCCGCACCAACATAATAGAGATACAGAAACACCGTGGCCCCTTTCTTTGAGATAACTCTGCACTACTGCGAGCTGCAAATGCCACTTCCAGCTTAGCTGTGCAGAAGAAGAACAACAAGAAGAAGAAATATCTCGAAATATGTCCGTCAGGCCCCTTCCCTTGAGATAAATCTGCAAATATCTCGGAAACGAAGCGAGCTATGGCAAAATGTTAAGAGACCTTTTTTGTAGAGAATTAAGTTTCCTACTTTTTATGTTCTATGATATTTTTTGATCAGATGCGTAGTTTTCGAGATATATCGAGATATTTAAAAGTTCCGAAGCCGCACCAACATAATAGAGATACAGAAACATCGTGGCCCCTTTCTTTGGGATAACTCTGCACTATTGCGAGTTGGAAATGCCACTTCCAGTTTAGCTGTGCAGAAGAAGAACAACAAGAAGAAGAAATATCTCGAAATATGTCCGTCAGGACCCTTCCCTTGAGATAAATCTGCAAATATCTCGGAAACGAAGCGAGCTATGGCAAAATGTTAAGAGACCTTTTTTGTAGAGAATTAAGTTTCCTACTTTTTATGTTCTATGATATTTTTTGATCAGATGCGTAGTTTTCGAGATATATCGAGATATTTAAAAGTTCCGAAGCCGCACCAACATAATAGAGATACAGAAACATCGTGGCCCCTTTCTTTGGGATAACTCTGCACTATTGCGAGTTGGAAATGCCACTTCCAGTTTAGCTGTGCAGAAGAAGAACAACAAGAAGAAGAAATATCTCGAAATATGTCCGTCAGGACCCTTCCCTTGAGATAAATCTGCAAATATCTCGGAAACGAAGCGAGCTATGGCAAAATGTTAAGAGACCTTTTTTGTAGAGAATTAAGTTTCCTACTTTTTATGTTCTATGATATTTTTTGATCAGATGCGTAGTTCTCGAGATATATCAAGATATTTAAAAGCTCCGAAGCTGCACCAACATAATAGAGGTACAGAAACACCGTGGCCCCTTTCTTTGAGATATCTCTGCACTATTGCGAGCTGCAAATGCCACTTCCAGCTTAGCTGTGCAGAAGAAGAACAACAAGAATAAGAAATATTTCGAAATATGTCCGTCAGGCCCCTTCCCTTGAGATAAATCTGCATATATCTCGGAAACGAAGCGAGCTACGGCAGAATGTTAAGCGACCTTTTTTGTAGAAAATTAGGTTTCCTACTTTTTATGTTCTATGATATTTTTTGATCAGATGCGTAGTTCTCGAGATATATCAAGATATTTAAAAGTTCCGAAGCCGCACCAACATAATAGAGATCCAGAAACACCGTGGCCCCTTTCTTTGAGATAACTCTGCACTATTGCGAGCTGCAAGTGCCACTTCCAGCTTTGCTGTGCAGAAGAAGAACAACAAGAAGAAGAAATATCTGGAAATATGTCCGTCAGGCCCCTTCCCTTGAGATAAATCTGCAAATATCTCGGAAACCAAGCGAGCTATGGCAAAATGTTAAGAGACCTTATTTGTAGAGAATTAAGTTTCCTACTTTTTATGTTCTACGATATTTTTTGATCAGATGCGTAGTTCTCGAGATATATCAAGATATTTAAAAGTTCCGAAGCCGCAACCAACATAATAGAGATACAGAAACACCGTGGCCCCTTTCTTTGAGATAACTCTGCACTACTGCGAGCTGCAAATGCCACTTCCAGCTTAGCTGTGCAGAAGAAGAACAACAAGAAGAAGAAATATCTCGAAATATGTCCGTCAGGCCCCTTCCCTTGAGATAAATCTGCATATATCTCGGAAACGAAGCGAGCTACGGCAGAATGTTAAGCGACCTTTTTTGTAGAAAATTAGGTTTCCTACTTTTTATGTTCTATGATATTTTTTGATCAGATGCGTAGTTCTCGAGATATATCAAGATATTTAAAAGTTCCGAAGCCGCACCAACATAATAGAGATCCAGAAACACCGTGGCCCCTTTCTTTGAGATAACTCTGCACTATTGCGAGCTGCAAATGCCACTTCCAGCTTTGCTGTGCAGAAGAAGAACAACAAGAAGAAGAAATATCTGGAAATATGTCCGTCAGGCCCCTTCCCTTGAGATAAATCTGCAAATATCTCGGAAACCAAGCGAGCTATGGCAAAATGTTAAGAGACCTTATTTGTAGAGAATTAAGTTTCCTACTTTTTATGTTCTACGATATTTTTTGATCAGATGCGTAGTTCTCGAGATATATCAAGATATTTAAAAGTTCCGAAGCCGCAACCAACATAATAGAGATACAGAAACACCGTGGCCCCTTTCTTTGAGATAACTCTGCACTACTGCGAGCTGCAAATGCCACGTCCAGCTTAGCTGTGCAGAAGAAGAACAACAAGAAGAAGAAATATCTCGAAATATGTCCGTCAGGCCCCTTCCCTTGAGATAAATCTGCAAATATCTCGGAAACGAAGCGAGCTATGGCAAAATGTTAAGAGACCTTTTTTGTAGAGAATTAAGTTTCCTACTTTTTATGTTCTATGATATTTTTTGATCAGATGCGTAGTTCTCGAGATACATCCAGATATTTAAAAGTTCCGAAGCGGCACCAACATAATAGAGATACAGAAACACCGTGGCCCCTTTCTTTGAGGTAACTCTGCACTATTGCGAGCTGCAAATGCCACTTCCAGCTTAGCTGTGCAGAAGAAGAACAACAAGAAGAAGAAATATCTCGAAATATGTCCCTCAGGCCCCTTCCCTTGAGATAAATCTGCAAATATCTCGGAAACGAAGCGAGCTATTGCAAAATGTTAAGAAACCTTTTTTGTAGAGAATTAAGTTTCCTACTTTTTATGTTCTATGATATTTTTTGATCAGATGCGTAGTTCTCGAGATATAGCAAGATATTTAAAAGTTCCGAAGCCGCACCAACATAATAGAGATACAGAAACACCGTGGCCCCTTTCTTTGAGATAACTCTGCACTACTGCGAGCTGCAAATGCCACTTCCAGCTTAGCTGTGCAGAAGAAGAACAACAAGAAGAAGAAATATCTCGAAATATGTCCGTCAGGCCCCTTCCCTTGAGATAAATCTGCAAATATCTCGGAAACGAAGCGAGCTATGGCAAAATGTTAAGAGACCTTTTTTGTAGACAATTAAGTTTCCTACTTTTTATGTTCTATGATATTTTTTGATCAGATGCGTAGTTCTCGAGATATATCCAGATATTTAAGAGTTCCGAAGCGGCACCAACATAATAGAGATACAGAAACACCGTGGCCCCTTTCTTTGAGGTAACTCTGCACTATTGCGAGCTGCAAATGCCACTTCCAGCTTAGCTGTGCAGAAGAAGAACAACAAGAAGAAGAAATATCTGGAAATATGTCCGTCAGGCCCCTTCCCTTGAGATAAATCTGCAAATATCTCGGAAACCAAGCGAGCTATGGCAAAATGTTAAGAGACCTTATTTGTAGAGAATTAAGTTTCCTACTTTTTATGTTCTACGATATTTTTTGATCAGATGCGTAGTTCTCGAGATATATCAAGATATTTAAAAGTTCCGAAGCCGCACCAACATAATAGAGATACAGAAACACCGTGGCCCCTTTCTTTGAGATAACTCTGCACTACTGCGAGCTGCAAATGCCACTTCCAGCTTAGCTGTGCAGAAGAAGAACAACAAGAAGAAGAAATATCTCGAAATATGTCCGTCAGGCCCCTTCCCTTGAGATAAATCTGCAAATATCTCGGAAACGAAGCGAGCTATGGCAAAATGTTAAGAGACCTTTTTTGTAGAGAATTAAGTTTCCTACTTTTTATGTTCTATGATATTTTTTGATCAGATGCGTAGTTTTCGAGATATATCGAGATATTTAAAAGTTCCGTAGCCGCACCAACATAATAGAGATACAGAAACATCGTGGCCCCTTTCTTTGGGATAACTCTGCACTATTGCGAGTTGGAAATGCCACTTCCAGTTTAGCTGTGCAGAAGAAGAACAACAAGCAGAAGAAATATCTCGAAATATGTCCGTCAGGCCCCTTCCCTTGAGATAAATCGGCAAGTATCTCGGAAACGAAGCGAGCTATGGCAAAATGTTAAAAGACCTTTTTTGTAGACAATTATGTTTCCTACAATTTATGTTCTATGATATTTTTTGATCAGATGCGTAGTTCTCGAGATATATCAAGATATTTAAAAGTTCCGAAGCCGCACCAACATAATAGAGATACAGAAACACCGTGGCCCCTCTCTTTGAGATAACTCTGCACTATTGCGAGCTGGAAATGCCACGTCCAGTTTAGCTGTGCAGAAGAAGAACAACAAGAAGAAGAAATATCTCGAAATATGTCCGTCAGGCCCCTTCCCTTGAGATAAATCTGCAAATATCTCGGAAACGAAGCGAGCTATGGCAAAATGTTAAGAGACCTTTTTTGTAGAGAATTATGTTTCCTACTTTTTATGTTCCATGATATTTTTTGATCAGACGCGTAGTTCTCGAGATATATCAAGATATTTAAAAGTTCCGAAGCCGCACTAACATAATAGAGATACAGAAACACCGTGGCCCCTTTCTTTGAGGTAACTCTGCACTATTGCGAGCTGCAAATGCCACTTCCAGCTTAGCTGTGCAGAAGAAGAACAACAAGAAGAAGAAATATCTCGAAATATGTCCGTCAGGCCCCTTCCCTTGAGATAAATCTGCAAATATCTCGGAAACGAAGCGAGCTATTGCAAAATGTTGAGACCTTTTTTGTAGAGAATTGAGTTTCCTACTTTTTATGTTCTATGATATTTTTTGATCAGATGCGTAGTTCTCGAGATATATCAGGATATTTAAAAGTTAAGAAGCCGCACCAACATAATAGAGATACAGAAACACCGTGGCCCCTTTCTTTGAGATAACTCTGCACTATTGCGAGCTGCAAATGCCACTTCCAGCTTAGCTGTGCAGAAGAAGAACAACAAGAAGAAGAAATATCTCGAAATATGTCCGTCAGGCCCCTTCCCTTGAGATAAATCTGCAAATATCTCGGAAACGAAGAGAGCTATGGCAAAATGATAAGAGACCTTTTTTGTAGAGAATTAAGTTGCCTACTTTTTATGTTGTATGATATTTTTTGATCAGATGCGTAGTTCTCGAGATATATCAAGATATTTAAAAGTTCCGAAGCCGCACCAACATAATAGAGATACAGAAACACCGTGGCCCCTTTCTTTGAGATAACTCCGCACTATTGCGAGCTGCAAATGCCACTTCCAGCTTAGCTGTGCAGAGGAAGAACAACAAGAAGAAGAAATATCTCGAAATATGTCCGTCAGGCCAGTTCCTTTGAGCTGAATCTGCAAATATCTCGGAAACGAAGCGAGCTATGGCAAAATGTTAAGAGACGTTTTTTGTAGAGGATTATGTTTCCTACAATTTATGTTCTATGATATTTTTTGATCAGAAGCGTAGTTTTCGAGATATATCGAGATATTTAAAAGTTCCGAAGCCGCACCAACATAATAGAGATACAGAAACACCGTGGCCCCTTTCTTTGAGATAACTCTGCACTAGTGCGAGCCGCAAATGCCACTTCCAGCTTAGCTGTGCAGAAGAAGAACAACAAGAAGAAGAAATATCTCGAAATATGTCCGTCAGGCCCCTTCCCTTGAGATAAATCTGCAAATATCTCGGAAACGAAGCGAGCTATTGCAAAATGTTGAGACCTTTTTTGTAGAGAATTGAGTTTCCTACTTTTTATGTTCTATGATATTTTTTGATCAGATGCGTAGTTCTCGAGATATATCAGGATATTTAAAAGTTAAGAAGCCGCACCAACATAATAGAGATACAGAAACACCGTGGCCCCTCTCTTTGAGATAACTCTGCACTATTGCGAGCTGGAAATGCCACTTCCAGTTTAGCTGTGCAGAAGAAGAACAACAAGAAGAAGAAATATCTCGAAATATGTCCGTTAGGCCCATTCCCTTGAGATAAATCTGCAAATATCTCGGAAACGAAGCGAGCTATGGCAAAATGTTAACAGACTTTTTTGTAGAGAATTAAGTTTCCTACTTTTTATGTTCTATGATATTTTTTGATCAGACGCGTAGTTTTCGAGATATATCGAGATATTTAAAAGTTCCGAAGCCGCACCAACATAATAGAGATACAGAAACACCGTGGCCCCTTTCTTTGAGATAACTCTGCACTATTCCGAGCTGCAACTGCCACTTCCAGCTTAGCTGTGCAGAAGAAGAACAACAAGAAGAAGAAATATCTCGAAATATGTCCGTCAGGCCCCTTCCCTTGAGATAAATCTGCAAATATCTCGGAAACGAAGAGAGCTATGGCAAAATGATAAGAGACCTTTTTTGTAGAGAATTAAGTTGCCTACTTTTTATGTTCTATGATATTTTTTGATCAGATGCGTAGTTCTCGAGATATATCAAGATATTTAAAAGTTCCGAAGCCGCACCAACATAATAGAGATACAGAAACACCGTGGCCCCTTTCTTTGAGATAACTCTGCACTATTGCGAGCTGTAAATGCCACTTCCAGCTTAGCTGTGCAGAAGAAGAACAACAAGAAGAAGAAATATCTCGAAATATGTCCGTCAGGCCCCTTCCCTTGAGATATATCTGCAAATATCTCGGAAACAAAGCGAGCTATGGCAAAATGTTAAGAGACCTTTTTTGTAACGAATTATGTTTCCTACAATTTATGTTCTATGATATTTTTTGATCAGAAGCGTAGTTTTCGAGATATATCGAGATATTTAAAAGTTCCGAAGCCGCACTAACATAATAGAGATACAGAAACACCGTGGCCCCTTTCTTTGAGGTAACTCTGCACTATTGCGAGCTGCAAATGCCACTTCCAGCTTAGCTGTGCAGAAGAAGAACAACAAGAAGAAGAAATATCTCGAAATATGTCCGTCAGGCCCCTTCCCTTGAGATAAATCTGCAAATATCTCGGAAACGAAGCGAGCTATTGCAAAATGTTGAGACCTTTTTTGTAGAGAATTGAGTTTCCTACTTTTTATGTTCTATGATATTTTTTGATCAGATGCGTAGTTCTCGAGATATATCAGGATATTTAAAAGTTAAGAAGCCGCACCAACATAATAGAGATACAGAAACACCGTGGCCCCTTTCTTTGAGATAACTCTGCACTATTGCGAGCTGCAAATGCCACTTCCAGCTTAGCTGTGCAGAAGAAGAACAACAAGAAGAAGAAATATCTCGAAATATGTCCGTCAGGCCCCTTCCCTTGAGATAAATCTGCAAATATCTCGGAAACGAAGAGAGCTATGGCAAAATGATAAGAGACCTTTTTTGTAGAGAATTAAGTTGCCTACTTTTTATGTTGTATGATATTTTTTGATCAGATGCGTAGTTCTCGAGATATATCAAGATATTTAAAAGTTCCGAAGCCGCACCAACATAATAGAGATACAGAAACACCGTGGCCCCTTTCTTTGAGATAACTCTGCACTATTGCGAGCTGCAAATGCCACTTCCAGCTTAGCTGTGCAGAGGAAGAACAACAAGAAGAAGAAATATCTCGAAATATGTCCGTCAGGCCAGTTCCTTTGAGCTGAATCTGCAAATATCTCGGAAACGAAGCGAGCTATGGCAAAATGTTAAGAGACGTTTTTTGTAGAGGATTATGTTTCCTACAATTTATGTTCTATGATATTTTTTGATCAGAAGCGTAGTTTTCGAGATATATCGAGATATTTAAAAGTTCCGAAGCCGCACCAACATAATAGAGATACAGAAACACCGTGGCCCCTTTCTTTGAGATAACTCTGCACTAGTGCGAGCCGCAAATGCCACTTCCAGCTTAGCTGTGCAGAAGAAGAACAACAAGAAGAAGAAATATCTCGAAATATGTCCGTCAGGCCCCTTCCCTTGAGATAAATCTGCAAATATCTCGGAAACGAAGCGAGCTATGGCAAAATGTTAAGAGACCTTTTTTGTAGAGAATTAAGTTTCCTACTTTTTATGTTCTATGATATTTTTTGATCAGATGCGTAGTTCTCGAGATATATCAAGATATTTAAAAGTTCCGAAGCCGCACCAACATAATAGAGATACAGAAACACCGTGGCCCCTTTCTTTGAGATAACTCTGCACTAGTGCGAGCTGCAAATGCCACTTCCAGCTTAGCTGTGCAGAAGAAGAACAACAAGAAGAAGAAATATCTCGAAATATGTCCGTCAGGCCCCTTCCCTTGAGATAAATCTGCAAATATCTCGGAAACGAAGCGAGCTATGGCAAAATGTTAAGAGACCTTTTTTGTAGAGAATTAAGTTTCCTACGTTTTATGTTCTATGATATTTTTTGATCAGATGCGTAGTTCTCGAGATATATCAAGATATTTAAAAGTTCCGAAGCCGCACCAACATAATAGAGATACAGAAACACCGTGGCCCCTTTCTTTGAGATAACTCTGCAATAGTGCGAGCTGCAACTGCCACTTCCAGCTTAGCTGTGCAGAAGAAGAACAACAAGAAGAAGAAATATCTCGAAATATGTCCGTCAGGCCCCTTCCCTTGAGATATATCTGCAAATATCTCGGAAACGAAGCGAGCTATGGCAAAATGTTAAGAGACCTTTTTTGTAGAGAATTATGTTTCCTACAATTTATGTTCTATGATATTTTTTGATCAGAAGCGTAGTTTGCGAGATATATCGAGATATTTAAAAGTTCTGAAGCCGCACCAACATAATAGAGATACAGAAACACCGTGGCCCCTTTCTTTGAGATAACTCTGCACTAGTGAGAGCCGCAAATGCCACTTCCAGCTTAGCTGTGCAGAAGAAGAACAACAAGAAGAAGAAATATCTCGAAATATGTCCGTCAGGCCCCTTCCCTTGAGATAAATATGCAAATATCTCGGAAACGAAGCGAGCTATGGCAAAATGTTAAGAGACCTTTTTTGTAGCGAATTAAGTTTCCTACTTTTTATGTTCTATCATATTTTTTGATCAGATGCGTAGTTCTCGAGATAGATCAAGATACTTAAAAGTTCCGAAGCCGCACCAACATAATAGAGATACAGAAACACCGTGGCCCCTCTCTTTGAGATAACTCTGCACTATTGCGAGCTGCAAATGCCACTTCCAGCTTAGCTGTGCAGAAGAAGAACAACAAGAAGAAGAAATATCTCGAAATATGTCCGTCAGGCCCCTTCCCTTGAGATAAATCTGCAAATATCTCGGAAACGAAGCGAGCTATGGCAAAATGTTAAGAGACCTTTTTTGTAGAGAATTATGTTTCCTACAATTTATGTTCTATGATATTTTTTGATCAGAATCGTAGTTTTCGAGATATATCGAGATATTTAAAAGTTCCGAAGACGCACCAACATAATAGAGATACAGAAACACCGTGGCCCCTTTCTTTGAGATAACTGTGCACCAGTGCGAGCCGCAAATGCCACTTCCAGCTTAGCTGTGCAGAAGAAGAACAACAAGAAGAAGAAATATCTCGAAATATGTCCGTCAGGGCCCTTCCCTTGAGATATATCTGCAAATATCTCGGAAACGAAGCGAGCTATGGCAAAATGTTAAGAGACCGTTTTTGTAGAGAATTATGTTTCCTACTTTTTATGTTCTATGATATTTTTTGATCAGAAGCGTAGTTTTCGAGATATATCGAGATATTTAAAAGTTCCGAAGCCGCACCAACATAATAGAGATACAGAAACACCGTGGCCCCTTTCTTTGAGATAACTCTGCACTAGTGCGAGCTGCAAATGCCACTTCCAGCTTAGCTGTGCAGAAGAAGAACAACAAGAAGAAGAAATATCTCGAAATATGTCCGTCAGGCCCCTTCCCTTGAGATGAATCTGCAAATATCTCGGAAACGAAGCGAGCTATGGCAAAATGTTAAGAGACCTTTTTTGTAGAGAATAATGTTTCCTACAATTTACGTTCTATGATATTTTTTGATCAGAAGCGTAGTTTTCGAGATATATCGAGATATTTAAAAGTTCCGAAGCCGCACCAACATAATAGAGATACAGAAACACCGTGGCCCCTTTCTTTGAGATAACTCTGCACTAGTGCGAGCTGCAAATGCCACTTCCAGCTTAGCTGTGCAGAAGAAGAACAACAAGAAGAAGAAATATCTCGAAATATGTCCGTCAGGCCCATTCCCTTGAGATAAATCTGCAAATATCTCGGAAACGAAGCGAGCTATGGCAAAATGTTAAGAGACCTTTTTTGTAGAGAATAATGTTTCCTACAATTTACGTTCTATGATATTTTTTGATCAGAAGCGTAGTTTTCGAGATATATCGAGATATTTAAAAGTTCCGAAGCCGCACCAACATAATAGAGATACAGAAACACCGTGGCCCCTTTCTTTGAGATAACTCTGCACTATTGCTACCTGCAAATGCCACTTCCAGCTCAGCTGTGCAGAAGAAGAACAACAAGAAGAAGAAATATCTCGAAATATGTCCGTCAGGCCCCTTCCCTTGAGATAGATCTGCAAATATCTCGGAAACGAAGCGAGCTATGGCAAAATGTTAAGAGACCTTTTTTGTAGAGAATTAAGTTTCCTACTTTTTATG
This sequence comes from Osmia lignaria lignaria, assembly GCF_051020975.1. Classification (NCBI taxonomy): domain Eukaryota; kingdom Metazoa; phylum Arthropoda; class Insecta; order Hymenoptera; family Megachilidae; genus Osmia; species Osmia lignaria. The sequence goes on along the minus strand of NW_027478167.1, from coordinate 2,358,391 downwards.
TTCTATGATATTTTTTGATCAGATGCGTAGTTCTCGAGATATATCAAGATATTTAAAAGTTCCGAAACCGCACCAACATAATAGAGATACAGAAACACCGTGGCCCCTTTCTTTGAGATAACTCTGCACTATTGCGAGCTGGAAATGCCACTTCCAGTTTAGCTGTGCAGAAGAAGAACAACAAGAAGATGAAATATCTCGAAATATGTCCGTTAGGCCCCTTCCCTTGAGATAAATCTGCAAATATCTCGGAAACGAAGCGAGCTATGGCAAAATGTTAAGAGACCTTTTTTGTAGAGAATTAAGTTTCCTACTTTTTATGTTCTATGATATTTTTTGATCAGAAGCGTAGTTTTCGAGATATATCGAGATATTTAAAAGTTCCGAAGCCGCACCAACATAATAGAGATACAGAAACATCGTGGCCCCTTTCTTTGGGATAACTCTGCACTATTGCGAGCTGGAAATGCCACTTCCAGTTTAGCTGTGGAGAAGAAGAACAACAAGAAGAAGAAATATCTCGAAATATATCCGTCAGGCCCCTTCCCTTGAGATAAATATGCAAATATCTCGGAAACGAAGCGAGCTATGGCAGAATGTTAAGAGACCTTTTTTGTAGAGAATTAAGTTTCCTACTTTTTATGTTCTATGACATTTTTTGATCAGATGCGTAGTTCTCGAGATATATCAAGATATTTAAAAGTTCCGAAGCCGCACCAACATAATAGAGATACAGAAACACCGTGGCCCCTTTCTTTAAGATAACTCTGCACTATTGCGAGCTGCAAATGCCACTTCCAGCTTAGCTGTGCAGAGGAAGAACAACAAGAAGAAGAAATATCTCGAAATATGTCCGTCAGGCCAGTTCCTTTGAGCTGAATCTGCAAATATCTCGGAAACGAAGCGAGCTATAGCAAAATGTTAAGAGACCTTTTTTGTAGAGAATTAAGTTTCCTACTTTTCATGTTCTATGATATTTTTTGATCAGATGCGTAGCTCTCGAGATATATCAAGATATTTAAAAGTTCCGAAGCCGCACCAACATAATAGAGATACAGAAACACCGTGGCCCCTTTCTTTGAGATAACTCTGCACTATTGCGAGCTGCAAATGCCACTTCCAGCTTAGCTGTGCAGAGGAAGAACAACAAGAAGAAGAAATATCTCGAAATATGTCCGTCAGGCCAGTTCCTTTGAGCTGAATCTGCAAATATCTCGGAAACGAAGCGAGCTATGGCAAAATGTTAAGAGACGTTTTTTGTACAGAATTATGTTTCCTACAATTTATGTTCTATGATATTTTTTGATCAGAAGCGTAGTTTTCGAGATATATCGAGATATTTAAAAGTTCCGAAGACGCACCAACATAATAGAGATACAGAAACACCGTGGCCCCTTTCTTTGAGATAACTGTGCACTAGTGCGAGCCGCAAATGCAACTTCCAGCTTAGCTGTGCAGAAGAAGAACAACAAGAAGAAGAAATATCTCGAAATATGTCCGTCAGGCCCCTTCCCTTGAGATATATCTGCAAATATCTCGGAACCGAAGCGAGCTATGGCAAAATGTTAAGAGACCGTTTTTGTAGAGAATTATGTTTCCTACTTTTTATGTTCTATGATATTTTTTGATCAGACGCGTAGTTCTCGAGATATATCAAGATATTTAAAAGTTCCGAAGCCGCACCAACATAATAGAGATACAGAAACACCGTGGCCTCTTTCTTTGAGATAACTCTGCACTATTGCGAGCTGCAAATGCCACTTCCAGCTTAGCTGTGCAGAAGAAGAACAACAAGAAGAAGAAATATCTCGAAATATGTCCGTCAGGCCCCTTCCCTTGAGATATATCTGCAAATATCTCGGAAACGAAGCGAGCTATGGCAAAATGTTAAGAGACCTTTTTTGTAGAGAATTATGTTTCCTACAATTTATGTTCTATGATATTTTTTGATCAGAAGCGTAGTTTTCGAGATATATCGAGATATTTAAAAGTTACGAAGCCGCACCAACATAATAGAGATACAGAAACACCGTGGCCCCTTTCTTTGAGATAACTCTGCAATAGTGCGAGCCGCAAATGCCACTTCCAGCTTAGCTGTGCAGAAGAAGAACAACAAGAAGAAGAAATATTTCGAAATATGTCCGTCAGGCCCCTTCCCTTGAGATAAATCTGCAAATATCTCGGAAACGAAGCGAGCTATGGCAAAATGTTGAGAGACCTTTTTTGTAGAGAATTAAGTTTCCTACTTTTTATGTTCTATGATATTTTTTGATCAGATGCGTAGTTCTCGAGATATATCAAGATATTTAAAAGTTCCGAAGCCGCACCAACATAATACAGATACAGAAACACCGTGGCCCCTTTCTTTGAGATAACTCTGCACTAGTGCGAGCCGCAAATGCCACTTCCAGCTTAGCTGTGCAGAAGAAGAACAACAAGAAGAAGAAATATCTCGAAATATGTCCGTCAGGCCCCTTTCCTTGAGATAAATCTGCAAATATCTCGGAAACCAAGCGAGCTATGGCAAAATGTTAAGAGACCTTTTTTGTAGAGAATTAAGTTTCCTACTTTTTATGTTCTATGATATTTTTTGATCAGATGCGTAGTTCTCGAGATATATCAAGATATTTAAAAGTTCCGACGCCGCACCAACATAATAGAGATACAGAAACACCGTGGCCCCTTTCTTTGAGATAACTCTGCACTATTGCGAGCTGCAAATGCCACTTCCAGCTTAGCTGTGCAGAGGAAGAACAACAAGAAGAAGAAATATCTCGAAATATGTCCGTCAGGCCAGTTCCTTTGAGCTGAATCTGCAAATATCTCGGAAACGAAGCGAGCTATGGCAAAATGTTAAGAGACCTTTTTTGTAGAGAATTATGTTTCCTACAATTTATGTTCTATGATATTTTTTGATCAGAAGCGTAGTTTTCGAGATATATCGAGATATTTAAAAGTTCCGAAGCCGCACCAACATAATAGAGATACAGAAACACGGTGGCCCCTTTCTTTGAGATAACTCTGCACTAGTGCGAGCCGCAAATGCCACTTCCAGCTTAGCTGTGCAGAAGAAGAACAACAAGAAGAAGAAATATCTCGAAATATGTCCGTCAGGCCCCTTCCCTTGAGATAAATATGCAAATATCTCGGAAACAAAGCGAGCTATGGCAAAATGTTAAGAGACCTTTTTTGTAGAGAATTAAGTTTCCTACTTTTTCTGTTCTATGACATTTTTTGATCAGATGCGTAGTTCTCCAGATATATCAAGATATTTAAAAGTTCCGAAGCCGCACCTACATAATAGAGATACAGAAACACCGTGGCCCCTTCCTTTAAGATAACTCTGCACTATTGCGAGCTGCAAATGTCACTTCCAGCTTAGCTGTGCAGAAGAAGAACAACAAGAAGAAGAAATATCTCGAAATATGTCCGTCAGGCCCCTTCCCTTGAGATAAATCTGCAAATATCTCGGAAACGAAGCGAGCTATGGCAAAATGTTAAGACACCTTTTTTGTAGAGAATTAAGTTTCCTACTTTTTATGTTCTATGATATTTTTTGATCAGATGCGTAGTTCTCGAGATATATCAAGATATTTAAAAGTTCCGAAGCCGCACCAACATAATAGATACAGAAACACCGTGGCCCCTTTCTTTGAGATAACTCTGCACTATTGCGAGCTGCAAATGCCACTTCCAGCTTAGCTGTGCAGAGGAAGAACAACAAGAAGAAGAAATATCTCGAAATATGTCCGTCAGGCCAGTTCCTTTGAGCTGAATCTGCAAATATCTCGGAAACGAAGAGAGCTATGGCAAAATGTTAAGAGACGTTTTTTGTAGAGAATTATGTTTCCTACAATTTATGTTCTATGATATTTTTCGATCAGAAGCGTAGTTTTCGAGATATATCGAGATACTTAAAAGTTCCGAAGCCGCACCAACATATTAGAGATACAGAAACACCGTGGCCCCTTTCTTTGAGATAACTGTGCACTAGTGCGAGCCGCAAATGCCACTTCCAACTTAGCTGTGCAGAAGAAGAACAACAAGAAGAAGACACTTCTCGAAATATGTCCGTTAGGCCCCTTCCCTTGAGATAAATCTGCAAATATCTCGGAAACGAAGCGAGCTATGGCAAAATGTTAAGAGACCTTTTTTGTAGAGAATTAAGTTTCCTACTTTTTATGTTCTATGATATTTTTTGATCAGATGCGTAGTTCTCGAGATATATCAAGATATTTAAAAGTTCCGAAGCCGCACCAACATAATAGAGATACAGAAACACCGTGGCCCCTTTCTTTGAGATAACTCTGCACTATTGCGAGCTGCAAATGCCACTTCCAGCTTAGCTGTGCAGAGGAAGAACAACAAGAAAAAGAAGTATCTCGAAATATGTCCGTCAGGCCCGTTCCTTTGAGATGAATCTGCAAATATCTCGGAAACGAAGCGAGCTATGGCAAAATGTTAAGAGACGTTTTTTGTAGAGAATTATGTTTCCTACAATTTATGTTCTATGATATTTTTTGATCAGAAGCGTAGTTTTCGAGATATATCGAGATATTTAAAAGTTCCGAAGCCGCACCAACATAATAGATACAGAAACACCGTGGCCCCTTTCTTTGAGATAACTCTGCACTATTGCGAGCTGCAAATGCCACTTCCAGCTTAGCTGTGCAGAGGAAGAACAACAAGAAGAAGAAATATCTCGAAATATGTCCGTCAGGCCAGTTCCTTTGAGCTGAATCTGCAAATATCTCGGAAACGAAGCGAGCTATGGCAAAATGTTAAGAGACGTTTTTTGTAGAGAATTATGTTTCCTACAATTTATGTTCTATGATATTTTTTGATCAGAAGCGTAGTTTTCGAGATATATCGAGATACTTAAAAGTTCCGAAGCCGCACCAACATATTAGAGATACAGAAACACGTGGCCCCTTTCTTTGAGATAACTGTGCACTAGGGCGAGCCGCAAATGCCACTTCCAGCTTAGCTGTGCAGAAGAAGAACAACAAGAAGAAGAAACTTCTCGAAATATGTCCGTCGGGCCCCTTCCCTTGAGATAAATCTGCAAATATCTCGGAAACGAAGCGAGCTATGGCAAAATGTTAAGAGACCTTTTTTGTAGAGAATTAAGTTTCCTACTTTTTATGTTCTATGATATTTTTTGATCAGATGCGTAGTTCTCGAGATATATCAAGATATTTAAAAGTTCCGAAGCCGCACCAACATAATAGAGATACAGAAACACCGTGGCCCCTTTCTTTGAGATAACTCTGCACTATTGCGAGCTGTAAATGCCACTTCCAGCTTAGCTGTGCAGAGGAAGAACAACAAGAAGAAGAAATATCTCGAAATATGTCCGTCAGGCCAGTTCCTTTGAGCTGAATCTGCAAATATCTCGGAAACGAAGCGAGCTATGGCAAAATGTTAAGAGACCTTTTTTGTAGAGAATTATGTTTCCTACAATTTATGTTCTATGATATTTTTTGATCAGAAGCGTAGTTTTCGAGATATATCGAGATATTTAAAAGTTCCGAAGCCGCACCAACATAATAGAGATACAGAAACACGGTGGCCCCTTTCTTTGAGATAACTCTGCACTAGTGCGAGCCGCAAATGCCACTTCCAGCTTAGCTGTGCAGAAGAAGAACAACAAGAAGAAGAAATATCTCGAAATATGTCCGTCAGGCCCCTTCCCTTGAGATAAATATGCAAATATCTCGGAAACAAAGCGAGCTATGGCAAAATGTTAAGAGACCTTTTTTGTAGAGAATTAAGTTTCCTACTTTTTCTGTTCTATGACATTTTTTGATCAGATGCGTAGTTCTCCAGATATATCAAGATATTTAAAAGTTCCGAAGCCGCACCTACATAATAGAGATACAGAAACACCGTGGCCCCTTCCTTTAAGATAACTCTGCACTATTGCGAGCTGCAAATGCCACTTCCAGCTTAGCTGTGCAGAAGAAGAACAACAAGAAGAAGAAATATCTCGAAATATGTCCGTCAGGCCCCTTCCCTTGAGATAAATCTGCAAATATCTCGGAAACGAAGCGAGCTATGGCAAAATGTTAAGACACCTTTTTTGTAGAGAATTAAGTTTCCTACTTTTTATGTTCTATGATATTTTTTGATCAGATGCGTAGTTCTCGAGATATATCAAGATATTTAAAAGTTCCGAAGCCGCGCCAACATAATAGATACAGAAACACCGTGGCCCCTTTCTTTGAGATAACTCTGCACTATTGCGAGCTGCAAATGCCACTTCCAGCTTAGCTGTGCAGAGGAAGAACAACAAGAAGAAGAAATATCTCGAAATATGTCCGTCAGGCCAGTTCCTTTGAGCTGAATCTGCAAATATCTCGGAAACGAAGAGAGCTATGGCAAAATGTTAAGAGACGTTTTTTGTAGAGAATTATGTTTCCTACAATTTATGTTCTATGATATTTTTCGATCAGAAGCGTAGTTTTCGAGATATATCGAGATACTTAAAAGTTCCGAAGCCGCACCAACATATTAGAGATACAGAAACACCGTGGCCCCTTTCTTTGAGATAACTGTGCACTAGTGCGAGCCGCAAATGCCACTTCCAACTTAGCTGTGCAGAAGAAGAACAACAAGAAGAAGAAACTTCTCGAAATATGTCCGTTAGGCCCCTTCCCTTGAGATAAATCTGCAAATATCTCGGAAACGAAGCGAGCTATGGCAAAATGTTAAGAGACCTTTTTTGTAGAGAATTAAGTTTCCTACTTTTTATGTTCTATGATATTTTTTGATCAGATGCGTAGTTCTCGAGATATATCAAGATATTTAAAAGTTCCGAAGCCGCACCAACATAATAGAGATACAGAAACACCGTGGCCCCTTTCTTTGAGATAACTCTGCACTATTGCGAGCTGCAAATGCCACTTCCAGCTTAGCTGTGCAGAGGAAGAACAACAAGAAAAAGAAGTATCTCGAAATATGTCCGTCAGGCCCGTTCCTTTGAGATGAATCTGCAAATATCTCGGAAACGAAGCGAGCTATGGCAAAATGTTAAGAGACGTTTTTTGTAGAGAATTATGTTTCGTACAATTTATGTTCTATGATATTTTTTGATCAGAAGCGTAGTTTTCGAGATATATCGAGATATTTAAAAGTTCCGAAGCCGCACCAACATAATAGATACAGAAACACCGTGGCCCCTTTCTTTGAGATAACTCTGCACTATTGCGAGCTGCAAATGCCACTTCCAGCTTAGCTGTGCAGAGGAAGAACAACAAGAAGAAGAAATATCTCGAAATATGTCCGTCAGGCCAGTTCCTTTGAGCTGAATCTGCAAATATCTCGGAAACGAAGCGAGCTATGGCAAAATGTTAAGAGACGTTTTTTGTAGAGAATTATGTTTCCTACAATTTATGTTCTATGATATTTTTTGATCAGAAGCGTAGTTTTCGAGATATATCGAGATACTTAAAAGTTCCGAAGCCGCACCAACATATTAGAGATACAGAAACACGTGGCCCCTTTCTTTGAGATAACTGTGCACTAGGGCGAGCCGCAAATGCCACTTCCAGCTTAGCTGTGCAGAAGAAGAACAACAAGAAGAAGAAACTTCTCGAAATATGTCCGTCGGGCCCCTTCCCTTGAGATAAATCTGCAAATATCTCGGAAACGAAGCGAGCTATGGCAAAATGTTAAGAGACCTTTTTTGTAGAGAATTAAGTTTCCTACTTTTTATGTTCTATGATATTTTTTGATCAGATGCGTAGTTCTCGAGATATATCAAGATATTTAAAAGTTCCGAAGCCGCACCAACATAATAGAGATACAGAAACACCGTGGCCCCTTTCTTTGAGATAACTCTGCACTATTGCGAGCTGTAAATGCCACTTCCAGCTTAGCTGTGCAGAAGAAGAACAACAAGAAGAAGAAATATCTCGAAATATGTCCGTCAGGCCCCTGCCCTTGAGATATATCTGCAAATATCTCGGAAACGAAGCGAGCTATGGCAAAATGTTGAGAGACCTTTTTTGTAGAGAATTATGTTTCCTACAATTTAGGTTCTATGATATTTTTTGATCAGAAGCGTAGTTTTCGAGATATATCGAGATATTTAAAAGTTCCGAAGCCGCACCAACATAATAGAGATACAGAAACACCGTGGCCCCTTTCTTTGAGATAACTCTGCAATAGTGCGAGCCGCAAATGCCACTTCCAGCTTAGCTGTGCAGAAGAAGAACAACAAGAAGAAGAAATATCTCGAAATATGTCCGTCAGGCCCCTTCCCTTGAGATAAATCTGCAAATATCTCGGAAACGAAGCGAGCTATGGCAAAATGTTAACAGACCTTTTTTGTAGAGAATTCAGTTTCCTACTTTTTATGTTCTATAATATTTTTTGATCAGATGCGTAGTTCTCGAGATATATCAAGATATTTAAAAGTTCCGAAGCCGCACCAACATAATAGAGATACAGAAACACCGTGGCCCCTTTCTTTGAGATAACTCTGCACTATTGCGAGCTGGAAATGCCACTTCCAGTTTAGCTGTGCAGAAGAAGAACAACAAGAAGAAGAAATATCTCGAAATATGTCCGTTAGGCCCCTTCCCTTGAGATAAATCTCCAAATATCTCGGAAACGAAGCGAGCTATGGCAAAATGTTAAGAGACCTTTTTTGTAGAGAATTACGTTTCCTACTTTTTATGTTCTATGATATTTTTTGATCAGAAGCGTAGTTTTCGAGATATATCGAGATATTTAAAAGTTCCGAAGCCGCACCAACATAATAGAGATACAGAAACACCGTGGCCCTTTCTTTGAGATAACTGTGCACTAGTGCGAGCCGCAAATGCCACTTCCAGCTTAGCTGTGCAGAAGAAGAACAACAAGAAGAAGAAATATCTCGAAATATGTCCGTCAGGCCCCTTCCCTTGAGATAAATCTGCAAATATCTCGGAAACGAAGCGAGCTATGGCAAAATGTTAAGAGACCTTTTTTGTAGAGAATTAAGTTTCCTACTTTTTATGTTCTATGATATTTTTTGATCAGAAGCGTAGTTTTCGAGATATATCGAGATATTTAAAAGTTCCGAAGCCGCACCAACATAATAGAGATACAGAAACACCGTGGCCCCTTTCTTTGAGATAACTCTGCACTATTGCGAGCTGGAAATGCCACTTCCAGTTTAGCTGTGCAGAAGAAGAACAACAAGAAGAAGAAATATCTCGAAATATGTCCGTTAGGCCCCTTCCCTTGAGATAAATCTCCAAATATCTCGGAAACGAAGCGAGCTATGGCAAAATGTTAAGAGACCTTTTTTGTAGAGAATTAAGTTTCCTACTTTTTATGTTCTATGATATTTTTTGATCAGAAGCGTAGTTTTCGAGATATGTCGAGATATTTAAAAGTTCCGAAGCCGCACCAACATAATAGAGATACAGAAACACCGTGGCCCTTTCTTTGAGATAACTGTGCACTAGTGCGAGCCGCAAATGCCACTTCCAGCTTAGCTGTGCAGAAGAAGAACAACAAGAAGAAGAAATATCTCGAAATATGTCCGTCAGGCCCCTTCCCTTGAGATAAATCTGCAAATATCTCGGAAACGAAGCGAGCTATGGCAAAATGTTGAGAGACCTTTTTTGTAGAGAATTAAGTTTCCTACTTTTTATGTTCTATGATATTTTTTGATCAGATGCGCAGTTCTCGAGATATATCAAGATATTTAAAAGTTCCGAAGCCGCACCAACATAATAGAGATACAGAAACACCGTGGCCCCTTTCTTTGAGATAACTCTGCACTATTGCGAGCTGTAAATGCCACTTCCAGCTTAGCTGTGCAGAAGAAGAACAACAAGAAGAAGAAATATCTCGAAATATGTCCGTCAGGCCCCTGCCCTTGAGATATATCTGCAAATATCTCGGAAACGAAGCGAGCTATGGCAAAATGTTGAGAGACCTTTTTTGTAGAGAATTATGTTTCCTACAATTTATGTTGTATGATATTTTTTGATCAGATGCGTAGTTCTCGAGATATATCAAGATATTTAAAAGTTCCGAAGCCGCACCAACATAATAGATACAGAAACACCGTGGCCCCTTTCTTTGAGATAACTCTGCACTATTGCGAGCTGCAAATGCCACTTCCAGCTTAGCTGTGCAGAGGAAGAACAACAAGAAGAAGAAATATCTCGAAATATGTCCGTCAGGCCAGTTCCTTTGAGCTGAATCTGCAAATATCTCGGAAACGAAGCGAGCTATGGCAAAATGTTAAGAGACGTTTTTTGTAGAGAATTATGTTTCCTACAATTTATGTTCTATGATATTTTTTGATCAGAAGCGTAGTTTTCGAGATATATCGAGATACTTAAAAGTTCCGAAGCCGCACCAACATATTAGAGATACAGAAACACCGTGGCCCCTTTCTTTGAGATAACTGTGCACTAGTGCGAGCCGCAAATGCCACTTCCAGCTTAGCTGTGCAGAAGAAGAACAACAAGAAGAAGAAATATCTCGAAATATGTCCGTCAGGCCCCTTCCCTTGAGATAAATCTGCAAATATCTCGGAAACGAAGCGAGCTATGGCAAAATGTTAAGAGACCTTTTTTGTAGAGAATTAAGTTTCCTACTTTTTATGTTCTATGATATTTTTTGATCAGATGCGTAGTTCTCGAGATATATCAAGATATTTAAAAGTTCCGAAGCCGCACCAACATAATAGAGATACAGAAACACCGTGGCCCCTTTCTTTGAGATAACTCTGCACTATTGCGAGCTGTAAATGGCACTTCCAGCTTAGCTGTGCAGAAGAAGAACAACAAGAAGAAGAAATATCTCGAAATATGTCCGTCAGGCCCCTGCCCTTGAGATATATCTGCAAATATCTCGGAAACGAAGCGAGCTATGGCAAAATGTTGAGAGACCTTTTTTCTAGCGAATTATGTTTCCTACAATTTATGTTCTATGATATTTTTTGATCAGAAGCGTAGTTTTCGAGATATATCGAGATATTTAAAAGTTCCGAAGCCGCACCAACATAATAGAGATACAGAAACACCGTGGCCCCTTTCTTTGAGGTAACTCTGCAATAGTGCGAGCCGCAAATGCCACTTCCAGCTTAGCTGTGCAGAAGAAGAACAACAAGAAGAAGAAATATCTCGAAATATGTCCGTCAGGCCCCTTCCCTGGAGATAAATCTGCAAATATCTCGGAAACGAAGCGAGGTATGGCAAAATGTTAAGAGACCTTTTTTGTAGAGAATTAAGTTTCCTACTTTTTATGTTCTATGATATTTTTTGATCAGATGCGTAGTTCTCGAGATATATCAAGATATTTAAAAGTTCCGAAGCCGCACCAACATAATAGAGATACAGAAACACCGTGGCTCCTTTCTTTGAGATAACTCTGCACTATTGCGAGCTGGAAATGCCACTTCCAGTTTAGCTGTGCAGAAGAAGAACAACAAGAAGAAGAAATATCTCGAAATATGTCCGTTAGGCCCCTTCCCTTGAGATAAATCTGCAAATATCTCGGAAACGACGCGAGCTATGGCAAAATGTTAAGAGACCTTTTTTGTAGGGAATTAAGTTTCCTACTTTTTATGTTCTATGATATTTTTTGATCAGATGCGTAGTTCTCGAGATATATCAAGATATTTAAAAGTTCCGAAGCCGCACCAACATAATAGAGATACAGAAACACCGTGGCCCCTTTCTTTGAGATAACTCTGCACTATTGCGAGCTGGAAATGCCACTTCCAGTTTAGCTGTGCAGAAGAAGAACAACAAGGAGAAGAAATATCTCGAAATATGTCCGTTAGGCCCCTTCCCTTGAGATAAATCTGCAAATATCTCGGAAACGAAGCGAGCTATGGCAAAATGTTAAGAGACCTTTTTTGTAGAGAATTAAGTTTCCTACTTTTTATGTTCTATGATATTTTTTGATCAGATGCGCAGTCCTCGAGATATATCAAGATATTTAAAAGTTCCGAAGCCGCACCAACATAATAGAGATACAGAAACACCGTGGCCCCTTTCTTTGAGATAACTGTGCACTAGTGCGAGCCGCAAGTGCCACTTCCAGCTTAGCTGTGCAGAAGAAGAACAACAAGAAGAAGAAATATCTCGAAATATGTCCGTCAGGCCCCTTCCCTTGAGATAAATCTGCAAATATCTCGGAAACGAAACGAGCTATGGCAAAATGTTAAGAGACCCTTTTTGTAGAGAATTATGTTTCTTACTTTTTATGTTCTATGATATTTTTTGATCAGACGCGTAGTTCTCGAGATATATCAAGATATTTAAAAGTTCCGAAGCCGCACCAACATAATAGAGATACAGAAACACCGTGGCCCCTTTCTTTGAGATAACTCTGCAATAGTGCGAGCCGCAAATGCCACTTCCAGCTTAGCTGTGCAGAAGAAGAACAACAAGAAGAAGAAATATCTCGAAATATGTCCGTTAGGCCCCTTCCCTTGAGATAAATCTGCAAATATCTCGGAAACGAAGCGAGCTATGGCAAAATGTTGAGAGACCTTTTTTGTAGAGAATTAAGTTTCCTACTTTTTATGTTCTATGATATTTTTTGATCAGATGCGTAGTTCTCGAGATATATCAAGATATTTAAAAGTTCCGAAGCCGCACCAACATAATAGAGATACAGAAACACCGTGGCCCCTTTCTTTGAGATAACTCTGCACTATTGCGAGCTGTAAATGCCACTTCCAGCTTAGCTGTGCAGAAGAAGAACAACAAGAAGAAGAAATATCTCGAAATATGTCCGTCAGGCCCCTGCCCTTGAGATATATCTGCAAATATCTCGGAAACGAAGCGAGCTATGGCAAAATGTTGGGAGACCTTTTTTCTAGCGAATTATGTTTCCTACAATTTATGTTCTATGATATTTTTTGATCAGAAGCGTAGTTTTCGAGATATATCGAGATATTTAAAAGTTCCGAAGCCGCACCAACATAATAGGGATACAGAAACACCGTGGCCCCTTTCTTTAAGATAACTCTGCACTAGTGCGAGCCGCAAATGCCACTTCCAGCTTAGCTGTGCAGAAGAAGAACAACAAGAAGAAGAAATATCTCGAAATATGTCCGTCAGGCCCCTTCCCTTGAGATAAATCTGCAAATATCTCGGAAACGAAGCGAGCTATGGCAAAATGTTAAGAGACCTTTTTTGTAGAGAATTAAGTTTCCTACTTTTTATCTTCTATGATATTTTTTGATCAGATGCGTAGTTCTCGAGATATATCAAGATATTTAAAAGTTCCGAAGCCGCACCAACATAATAGAGATACAGAAACACCGTGGCCCCTTTCTTTGAGATAACTCTGCACTATTGCGAGCTGCAAATGCCACTTCCAGCTTAGCTGTGCAGAGGAAGAACAACAAGAAGAAGAAATATCTCGAAATATGTCCGTCAGGCCAGTTCCTTTGAGCTGAATCTGCAAATATCTCGGAAACGAAGCGAGCTATGGCAAAATGTTAAGAGACGTTTTTTGTAGAGAATTAAGTTTCCTACTTTTTATGTTCTATGATATTTTTTGATCAGATGCGTAGTTCTCGAGATATATCAAGATATTTAAAAGTTCCGAAGCCGCACCAACATAATACAGATACAGAAACACCGTGGCCCCTTTCTTTGAGATAACTCTGCACTAGTGCGAGCCGCAAATGCCACTTCCAGCTTAGCTGTGCAGAAGAAGAACAACAAGAAGAAGAAATATCTCGAAATATGTCCGTCAGGCCCCTCCCCTTGAGATAAATCTGCAAATATCTCGGAAACGAAGCGAGGTATGGCAAAATGTTAAGAGACCTTTTTTGTAGAGAATTATGTTTCCTACAATTTATGTTCTATGATATTTTTTGATCAGAAGCGTAGTTTTCGAGATATATCGAGATATTTAAAAGTTCCGAAGCCGCACCAACATAATAGATACAGAAACACCGTGGCCCCTTTCTTTGAGATAACTCTGCACTATTGCGAGCTGCAAATGCCACTTCCAGCTTAGCTGTGCAGAGGAAGAACAACAAGAAGAAGAAATATCTCGAAATATGTCCGTCAGGCCAGTTCCTTTGAGCTGAATCTGCAAATATCTCGGAAACGAAGCGAGCTATGGCAAAATGTTAAGAGACGTTTTTTGTAGAGAATTATGTTTCCTACAATTTATGTTCTATGATATTTTTTGATCAGAAGCGTAGTTTTCGAGATATATCGAGATACTTAAAAGTTCCGAAGCCGCACCAACATATTAGAGATACAGAAACACGTGGCCCCTTTCTTTGAGATAACTGTGCACTAGGGCGAGCCGCAAATGCCACTTCCAGCTTAGCTGTGCAGAAGAAGAACAACAAGAAGAAGAAACTTCTCGAAATATGTCCGTCGGGCCCCTTCCCTTGAGATAAATCTGCAAATATCTCGGAAACGAAGCGAGCTATGGCAAAATGTTAAGAGACCTTTTTTGTAGAGAATTAAGTTTCCTACTTTTTATGTTCTATGATATTTTTTGATCAGATGCGTAGTTCTCGAGATATATCAAGATATTTAAAAGTTCCGAAGCCGCACCAACATAATAGAGATACAGAAACACCGTGGCCCCTTTCTTTGAGATAACTCTGCACTATTGCGAGCTGTAAATGCCACTTCCAGCTTAGCTGTGCAGAAGAAGAACAACAAGAAGAAGAAATATCTCGAAATATGTCCGTCAGGCCCCTGCCCTTGAGATATATCTGCAAATATCTCGGAAACGAAGCGAGCTATGGCAAAATGTTGAGAGACCTTTTTTGTAGAGAATTATGTTTCCTACAATTTAGGTTCTATGATATTTTTTGATCAGAAGCGTAGTTTTCGAGATATATCGAGATATTTAAAAGTTCCGAAGCCGCACCAACATAATAGAGATACAGAAACACCGTGGCCCCTTTCTTTGAGATAACTCTGCAATAGTGCGAGCCGCAAATGCCACTTCCAGCTTAGCTGTGCAGAAGAAGAACAACAAGAAGAAGAAATATCTCGAAATATGTCCGTCAGGCCCCTTCCCTTGAGATAAATCTGCAAATATCTCGGAAACGAAGCGAGCTATGGCAAAATGTTAAGATACCTTTTTTGTAGAGAATTATGTTTCCTACAATTTATGTTCTACGATATTTTTTGATCAGATGCGTAGTTCTCGAGATATATCAAGATATTTAAAAGTTCCGAAGCCGCACCAACATAATAGAGATACAGAAACACCGTGGCCCCTTTCTTTGAGATAACTCTGCACTATTGCGAGCTGCAAATGCCACTTCCAGCTTAGCTGTGCAGAGGAAGAACAACAAGAAGAAGAAATATCTCGAAATATGTCCGTCAGGCCAGTTCCTTTGAGCTGAATCTGCAAATATCTCGGAAACGAAGCGAGCTATGGCAAAATGTTAAGAGACGTTTTTTGTAGAGAATTAAGTTTCCTACTTTTTATGTTCTATGATATTTTTTGATCAGATGCGTAGTTCTCGAGATATATCAAGATATTTAAAAGTTCCGAAGCCGCACCAACATAATACAGATACAGAAACACCGTGGCCCCTTTCTTTGAGATAACTCTGCACTAGTGCGAGCCGCAAATGCCACTTCCAGCTTAGCTGTGCAGAAGAAGAACAACAAGAAGAAGAAATATCTCGAAATATGTCCGTCAGGCCCCTCCCCTTGAGATAAATCTGCAAATATCTCGGAAACGAAGCGAGGTATGGCAAAATGTTAAGAGACCTTTTTTGTAGAGAATTATGTTTCCTACAATTTATGTTCTATGATATTTTTTGATCAGAAGCGTAGTTTTCGAGATATATCGAGATATTTAAAAGTTCCGAAGCCGCACCAACATAATAGATACAGAAACACCG
The DNA here is from genome assembly GCF_051020975.1 of Osmia lignaria lignaria. Taxonomy (NCBI): domain Eukaryota; kingdom Metazoa; phylum Arthropoda; class Insecta; order Hymenoptera; family Megachilidae; genus Osmia; species Osmia lignaria. The sequence goes on along the minus strand of NW_027478167.1, from coordinate 2,342,532 downwards.
TGGCCCCTTTCTTTGAGATAACTCTGCACTATTGCGAGCTGCAAATGCCACTTCCAGCTTAGCTGTGCAGAGGAAGAACAACAAGAAGAAGAAATATCTCGAAATATGTCCGTCAGGCCAGTTCCTTTGAGCTGAATCTGCAAATATCTCGGAAACGAAGCGAGCTATGGCAAAATGTTAAGAGACGTTTTTTGTAGAGAATTATGTTTCCTACAATTTATGTTCTATGATATTTTTTGATCAGAAGCGTAGTTTTCGAGATATATCGAGATACTTAAAAGTTCCGAAGCCGCACCAACATATTAGAGATACAGAAACACGTGGCCCCTTTCTTTGAGATAACTGTGCACTAGGGCGAGCCGCAAATGCCACTTCCAGCTTAGCTGTGCAGAAGAAGAACAACAAGAAGAAGAAACTTCTCGAAATATGTCCGTCGGGCCCCTTCCCTTGAGATAAATCTGCAAATATCTCGGAAACGAAGCGAGCTATGGCAAAATGTTAAGAGACCTTTTTTGTAGAGAATTAAGTTTCCTACTTTTTATGTTCTATGATATTTTTTGATCAGATGCGTAGTTCTCGAGATATATCAAGATATTTAAAAGTTCCGAAGCCGCACCAACATAATAGAGATACAGAAACACCGTGGCCCCTTTCTTTGAGATAACTCTGCACTATTGCGAGCTGTAAATGCCACTTCCAGCTTAGCTGTGCAGAAGAAGAACAACAAGAAGAAGAAATATCTCGAAATATGTCCGTCAGGCCCCTGCCCTTGAGATATATCTGCAAATATCTCGGAAACGAAGCGAGCTATGGCAAAATGTTGAGAGACCTTTTTTGTAGAGAATTATGTTTCCTACAATTTAGGTTCTATGATATTTTTTGATCAGAAGCGTAGTTTTCGAGATATATCGAGATATTTAAAAGTTCCGAAGCCGCACCAACATAATAGAGATACAGAAACACCGTGGCCCCTTTCTTTGAGATAACTCTGCAATAGTGCGAGCCGCAAATGCCACTTCCAGCTTAGCTGTGCAGAAGAAGAACAACAAGAAGAAGAAATATCTCGAAATATGTCCGTCAGGCCCCTTCCCTTGAGATAAATCTGCAAATATCTCGGAAACGAAGCGAGCTATGGCAAAATGTTAACAGACCTTTTTTGTAGAGAATTCAGTTTCCTACTTTTTATGTTCTATAATATTTTTTGATCAGATGCGTAGTTCTCGAGATATATCAAGATATTTAAAAGTTCCGAAGCCGCACCAACATAATAGAGATACAGAAACACCGTGGCCCCTTTCTTTGAGATAACTCTGCAATAGTGCGAGCCGCAAATGCCACTTCCAGCTTAGCTGTGCAGAAGAAGAACAACAAGAAGAAGAAATATCTCGAAATATGTCCGTCAGGCCCCTTCCCTTGAGATAAATCTGCAAATATCTCGGAAACGAAGCGAGCTATGGCAAAATGTTAAGAGACCTTTTTTGTAGAGAATTAAGTTTCCTACTTTTTATGTTCTATGATATTTTTTGATCAGATGCGTAGTTCTCGAGATATATCAAGATATTTAAAAGTTCCGAAGCCGCACCAACATAATAGAGATACAGAAACACCGTGGCCCCTTTCTTTGAGATAACTCTGCACTATTGCGAGCTGGAAATGCCACTTCCAGTTTAGCTGTGCAGAAGAAGAACAACAAGAAGAAGAAATATCTCGAAATATGTCCGTTAGGCCCCTTCCCTTGAGATAAATCTCCAAATATCTCGGAAACGAAGCGAGCTATGGCAAAATGTTAAGAGACCTTTTTTGTAGAGAATTACGTTTCCTACTTTTTATGTTCTATGATATTTTTTGATCAGAAGCGTAGTTTTCGAGATATATCGAGATATTTAAAAGTTCCGAAGCCGCACCAACATAATAGAGATACAGAAACACCGTGGCCCTTTCTTTGAGATAACTGTGCACTAGTGCGAGCCGCAAATGCCACTTCCAGCTTAGCTGTGCAGAAGAAGAACAACAAGAAGAAGAAATATCTCGAAATATGTCCGTCAGGCCCCTTCCCTTGAGATAAATCTGCAAATATCTCGGAAACGAAGCGAGCTATGGCAAAATGTTAAGAGACCTTTTTTGTAGAGAATTAAGTTTCCTACTTTTTATGTTCTATGATATTTTTTGATCAGAAGCGTAGTTTTCGAGATATATCGAGATATTTAAAAGTTCCGAAGCCGCACCAACATAATAGAGATACAGAAACACCGTGGCCCCTTTCTTTGAGATAACTCTGCACTATTGCGAGCTGGAAATGCCACTTCCAGTTTAGCTGTGCAGAAGAAGAACAACAAGAAGAAGAAATATCTCGAAATATGTCCGTTAGGCCCCTTCCCTTGAGATAAATCTCCAAATATCTCGGAAACGAAGCGAGCTATGGCAAAATGTTAAGAGACCTTTTTTGTAGAGAATTAAGTTTCCTACTTTTTATGTTCTATGATATTTTTTGATCAGAAGCGTAGTTTTCGAGATATATCGAGATATTTAAAAGTTCCGAAGCCGCACCAACATAATAGAGATACAGAAACACCGTGGCCCTTTCTTTGAGATAACTGTGCACTAGTGCGAGCCGCAAATGCCACTTCCAGCTTAGCTGTGCAGAAGAAGAACAACAAGAAGAAGAAATATCTCGAAATATGTCCGTCAGGCCCCTTCCCTTGAGATAAATCTGCAAATATCTCGGAAACGAAGCGAGCTATGGCAAAATGTTGAGAGACCTTTTTTGTAGAGAATTAAGTTTCCTACTTTTTATGTTCTATGATATTTTTTGATCAGATGCGCAGTTCTCGAGATATATCAAGATATTTAAAAGTTCCGAAGCCGCACCAACATAATAGAGATACAGAAACACCGTGGCCCCTTTCTTTGAGATAACTCTGCACTATTGCGAGCTGTAAATGCCACTTCCAGCTTAGCTGTGCAGAAGAAGAACAACAAGAAGAAGAAATATCTCGAAATATGTCCGTCAGGCCCCTGCCCTTGAGATATATCTGCAAATATCTCGGAAACGAAGCGAGCTATGGCAAAATGTTGAGAGACCTTTTTTGTAGAGAATTATGTTTCCTACAATTTATGTTGTATGATATTTTTTGATCAGATGCGTAGTTCTCGAGATATATCAAGATATTTAAAAGTTCCGAAGCCGCACCAACATAATAGATACACAAACACCGTGGCCCCTTTCTTTGAGATAACTCTGCACTATTGCGAGCTGCAAATGCCACTTCCAGCTTAGCTGTGCAGAGGAAGAACAACAAGAAGAAGAAATATCTCGAAATATGTCCGTCAGGCCAGTTCCTTTGAGCTGAATCTGCAAATATCTCGGAAACGAAGCGAGCTATGGCAAAATGTTAAGAGACGTTTTTTGTAGAGAATTATGTTTCCTACAATTTATGTTCTATGATATTTTTTGATCAGAAGCGTAGTTTTCGAGATATATCGAGATACTTAAAAGTTCCGAAGCCGCACCAACATATTAGAGATACAGAAACACCGTGGCCCCTTTCTTTGAGATAACTGTGCACTAGTGCGAGCCGCAAATGCCACTTCCAGCTTAGCTGTGCAGAAGAAGAACAACAAGAAGAAGAAATATCTCGAAATATGTCCGTCAGGCCCCTTCCCTTGAGATAAATCTGCAAATATCTCGGAAACGAAGCGAGCTATGGCAAAATGTTAAGAGACCTTTTTTGTAGAGAATTAAGTTTCCTACTTTTTATGTTCTATGATATTTTTTGATCAGATGCGTAGTTCTCGAGATATATCAAGATATTTAAAAGTTCCGAAGCCGCACCAACATAATAGAGATACAGAAACACCGTGGCCCCTTTCTTTGAGATAACTCTGCACTATTGCGAGCTGGAAATGCCACTTCCAGTTTAGCTGTGCAGAAGAAGAACAACAAGAAGAAGAAATATCTCGAAATATGTCCGTTAGGCCCCTTCCCTTGAGATAAATCTGCAAATATCTCGGACACGAAGCGAGCTATGGCAAAATGTTAAGAGACCTTTTTTGTAGAGAATTAAGTTTCCTACTTTTTATGTTCTATGATATTTTTTGATCAGATGCGCAGTCCTCGAGATATATCAAGATATTTAAAAGTTCCGAAGCCGCACCAACATAATAGAGATACAGAAACACCGTGGCCCCTTTCTTTGAGATAACTGTGCACTAGTGCGAGCCGCAAGTGCCACTTCCAGCTTAGCTGTGCAGAAGAAGAACAACAAGAAGAAGAAATATCTCGAAATATGTCCGTCAGGCCCCTTCCCTTGAGATAAATCTGCAAATATCTCGGAAACGAAGCGAGCTATGGCAAAATGTTAAGAGACCTTTTTTGTAGAGAATTAAGTTTCCTACTTTTTATGTTCTATGATATTTTTTGATCAGATGCGCAGTCCTCGAGATATATCAAGATATTTAAAAGTTCCGAAGCCGCACCAACATAATAGAGATACAGAAACACCGTGGCCCCTTTCTTTGAGATAACTGTGCACTAGTGCGAGCCGCAAGTGCCACTTCCAGCTTAGCTGTGCAGAAGAAGAACAACAAGAAGAAGAAATATCTCGAAATATGTCCGTCAGGCCCCTTCCCTTGAGATAAATCTGCAAATATCTCGGAAACGAAACGAACTATGGCAAAATGTTAAGAGACCTTTTTTGTAGAGAATTATGTTTCCTACTTTTTATGTTCTATGATATTTTTTGATCAGACGCGTAGTTCTCGAGATATATCAAGATATTTAAAAGTTCCGAAGCCGCACCAACATAATAGAGATACAGAAACACCGTGGCCCCTTTCTTTGAGATAACTCTGCAATAGTGCGAGCCGCAAATGCCACTTCCAGCTTAGCTGTGCAGAAGAAGAACAACAAGAAGAAGAAATATCTCGAAATATGTCCGTTAGGCCCCTTCCCTTGAGATAAATCTGCAAATATCTCGGAAACAAAGCGAGCTATGGCAAAATGTTGAGAGACCTTTTTTGTAGAGAATTAAGTTTCCTACTTTTTATGTTCTATGATATTTTTTGATCAGATGCGTAGTTCTCGAGATATATCAAGATATTTAAAAGTTCCGAAGCCGCACCAACATAATAGAGATACAGAAACACCGTGGCCCCTTTCTTTGAGATAACTCTGCACTATTGCGAGCTGTAAATGGCACTTCCAGCTTAGCTGTGCAGAAGAAGAACAACAAGAAGAAGAAATATCTCGAAATATGTCCGTCAGGCCCCTGCCCTTGAGATATATCTGCAAATATCTCGGAAACGAAGCGAGCTATGGCAAAATGTTGAGAGACCTTTTTTCTAGCGAATTATGTTTCCTACAATTTATGTTCTATGATATTTTTTGATCAGAAGCGTAGTTTTCGAGATATATCGAGATATTTAAAAGTTCCGAAGCCGCACCAACATAATAGAGATACAGAAACACCGTGGCCCCTTTCTTTGAGGTAACTCTGCAATAGTGCGAGCCGCAAATGCCACTTCCAGCTTAGCTGTGCAGAAGAAGAACAACAAGAAGAAGAAATATCTCGAAATATGTCCGTCAGGCCCCTTCCCTGGAGATAAATCTGCAAATATCTCGGAAACGAAGCGAGGTATGGCAAAATGTTAAGAGACCTTTTTTGTAGAGAATTAAGTTTCCTACTTTTTATGTTCTATGATATTTTTTGATCAGATGCGTAGTTCTCGAGATATATCAAGATATTTAAAAGTTCCGAAGCCGCACCAACATAATAGAGATACAGAAACACCGTGGCTCCTTTCTTTGAGATAACTCTGCACTATTGCGAGCTGGAAATGCCACTTCCAGTTTAGCTGTGCAGAAGAAGAACAACAAGAAGAAGAAATATCTCGAAATATGTCCGTTAGGCCCCTTCCCTTGAGATAAATCTGCAAATATCTCGGAAACGACGCGAGCTATGGCAAAATGTTAAGAGACCTTTTTTGTAGGGAATTAAGTTTCCTACTTTTTATGTTCTATGATATTTTTTGATCAGATGCGTAGTTCTCGAGATATATCAAGATATTTAAAAGTTCCGAAGCCGCACCAACATAATAGAGATACAGAAACACCGTGGCCCCTTTCTTTGAGATAACTCTGCACTATTGCGAGCTGGAAATGCCACTTCCAGTTTAGCTGTGCAGAAGAAGAACAACAAGGAGAAGAAATATCTCGAAATATGTCCGTTAGGCCCCTTCCCTTGAGATAAATCTGCAAATATCTCGGAAACGAAGCGAGCTATGGCAAAATGTTAAGAGACCTTTTTTGTAGAGAATTAAGTTTCCTACTTTTTATGTTCTATGATATTTTTTGATCAGATGCGCAGTCCTCGAGATATATCAAGATATTTAAAAGTTCCGAAGCCGCACCAACATAATAGAGATACAGAAACACCGTGGCCCCTTTCTTTGAGATAACTGTGCACTAGTGCGAGCCGCAAGTGCCACTTCCAGCTTAGCTGTGCAGAAGAAGAACAACAAGAAGAAGAAATATCTCGAAATATGTCCGTCAGGCCCCTTCCCTTGAGATAAATCTGCAAATATCTCGGAAACGAAACGAGCTATGGCAAAATGTTAAGAGACCCTTTTTGTAGAGAATTATGTTTCTTACTTTTTATGTTCTATGATATTTTTTGATCAGACGCGTAGTTCTCGAGATATATCAAGATATTTAAAAGTTCCGAAGCCGCACCAACATAATAGAGATACAGAAACACCGTGGCCCCTTTCTTTGAGATAACTCTGCAATAGTGCGAGCCGCAAATGCCACTTCCAGCTTAGCTGTGCAGAAGAAGAACAACAAGAAGAAGAAATATCTCGAAATATGTCCGTTAGGCCCCTTCCCTTGAGATAAATCTGCAAATATCTCGGAAACGAAGCGAGCTATGGCAAAATGTTGAGAGACCTTTTTTGTAGAGAATTAAGTTTCCTACTTTTTATGTTCTATGATATTTTTTGATCAGATGCGTAGTTCTCGAGATATATCAAGATATTTAAAAGTTCCGAAGCCGCACCAACATAATAGAGATACAGAAACACCGTGGCCCCTTTCTTTGAGATAACTCTGCACTATTGCGAGCTGTAAATGCCACTTCCAGCTTAGCTGTGCAGAAGAAGAACAACAAGAAGAAGAAATATCTCGAAATATGTCCGTCAGGCCCCTGCCCTTGAGATATATCTGCAAATATCTCGGAAACGAAGCGAGCTATGGCAAAATGTTGGGAGACCTTTTTTCTAGCGAATTATGTTTCCTACAATTTATGTTCTATGATATTTTTTGATCAGAAGCGTAGTTTTCGAGATATATCGAGATATTTAAAAGTTCCGAAGCCGCACCAACATAATAGGGATACAGAAACACCGTGGCCCCTTTCTTTAAGATAACTCTGCACTAGTGCGAGCCGCAAATGCCACTACCAGCTTAGCTGTGCAGAAGAAGAACAACAAGAAGAAGAAATATCTCGAAATATGTCCGTCAGGCCCCTTCCCTTGAGATAAATCTGCAAATATCTCGGAAACGAAGCGAGCTATGGCAAAATGTTAAGAGACCTTTTTTGTAGAGAATTAAGTTTCCTACTTTTTATCTTCTATGATATTTTTTGATCAGATGCGTAGTTCTCGAGATATATCAAGATATTTAAAAGTTCCGAAGCCGCACCAACATAATAGAGATACAGAAACACCGTGGCCCCTTTCTTTGAGATAACTCTGCACTATTGCGAGCTGCAAATGCCACTTCCAGCTTAGCTGTGCAGAGGAAGAACAACAAGAAGAAGAAATATCTCGAAATATGTCCGTCAGGCCAGTTCCTTTGAGCTGAATCTGCAAATATCTCGGAAACGAAGCGAGCTATGGCAAAATGTTAAGAGACGTTTTTTGTAGAGAATTAAGTTTCCTACTTTTTATGTTCTATGATATTTTTTGATCAGATGCGTAGTTCTCGAGATATATCAAGATATTTAAAAGTTCCGAAGCCGCACCAACATAATACAGATACAGAAACACCGTGGCCCCTTTCTTTGAGATAACTCTGCACTAGTGCGAGCCGCAAATGCCACTTCCAGCTTAGCTGTGCAGAAGAAGAACAACAAGAAGAAGAAATATCTCGAAATATGTCCGTCAGGCCCCTCCCCTTGAGATAAATCTGCAAATATCTCGGAAACGAAGCGAGGTATGGCAAAATGTTAAGAGACCTTTTTTGTAGAGAATTATGTATCCTACAATTTATGTTCTATGATATTTTTTGATCAGAAGCGTAGTTTTCGAGATATATCGAGATATTTAAAAGTTCCGAAACCGCACCAACATAATAGAGATACAGAAACACCGTGGCCCCTTTCTTTGAGATAACTCTGCACTATTGCGAGCTGTAAATGCCACTTCCAGCTTAGCTGTGCAGAAGAAGAACAACAAGAAGAAGAAATATCTCGAAATATGTCCGTCAGGCCCCTTCCCTTGAGATATATCTGCAAATATCTCGGAAACGAAGCGAGCTATGGCAAAATGTTAAGAGACCTTTTTTGTAGAGAATTATGTTTCCTACAATTTATGTTCTATGATATTTTTTGATATAGAAGCGTAGTTTTCGAGATATATCGAGATATTTAAAAGTTCCAAAGCCGCACCAACATAATAGAGATACAGAAACACCGTGGCCCCTTTCTTTGAGATAACTCTGCACTAGTGCGAGCCGCAAATGCGACTTCCAGCTTAGCTGTGCAGAAGAAGAACAACAAGAAGAAGAAATATCTCGAAATATGTCCGTCAGGCCCCTTCCCTTGAGATAAATCTGCAAATATCTCGGAAACGAAGCGAGCTATGGCAAAATGTTGAGAGACCTTTTTTGTAGAGAATTAAGTTTCCTACTTTTTATGTTGTATGATATTTTTTGATCAGATGCGTAGTTCTCGAGATATATCAAGATATTTAAAAGTTCCGAAGCCGCACCAACATAATAGAGATACAGAAACACCGTGGCCCCTTTCTTTGAGATAACTCTGCACTAGTGCGAGCCGCAAATGCCACTTCCAGCTTAGCTGTGCAGAAGAAGAACAACAAGAAGAAGAAATATCTCGAAATATGTCCTTCAGGCCCCTTCCCTTGAGATATATCTGCAAATATCTCGGAAACGAAGCGAGCTATGGCAAAATGTTAAGAGACGTTTTTTGTAGAGAATTATGTTTCCTACAATTTATGTTCTATGATATTTTTTGATCAGAAGCGTACTTTTCGAGATATATCGAGATATTTAAAAGTTCCGAAGCCGCACCAACATAATAGGGATACAGAAACACCGTGGCCCCTTTCTTTGAGATAACTCTGCACTAGTGCGAGCCGCAAATGCCACTTCCAGCTTAGCTGTGCAGAGGAAGAACAACAAGAAGAAGAAATATCTCGAAATATGTCCGTCAGGCCAGTTCCTTTGAGCTGAATCTGCAAATATCTCGGAAACGAAGCGAGCTATGGCAAAATGTTAAGAGACGTTTTTTGTAGAGAATTATGTTTCCTACAATTTATGTTCTATGATATTTTTTGGTCAGAAGCGTAGTTTTCGAGATATATCGAGATATTTAAAAGTTCCGAAGCCGCACCAACATAATAGGGATACAGAAACACCGTGGCCCCTCTCTTTGAGATAACTCTGCACTATTGCGAGCTGGAAATGCCACTTCCAGTTTAGCTGTGCAGAAGAAGAACAACAAGAAGAAGAAATATCTCGAAATATGTCCGTCAGGCCCCTTCCCTTGAGATATATCTGCAAATATCTCGGAAACGAAGCGAGCTATGACAAAATGTGAAGAGACCTTTTTTGTAGAGAATTATGTTTCCTACTTTTTATGTTCTATGATATTTTTTTATCTGATGCGTAGTTCTCGAGATATATCAAGATATTTAAAAGTTCCGAAGCCGCACCAACATAATAGAGATACAGAAACACCGTGGCCCCTTTCTTTGAGATAACTCTGCACTATTGCGAGCTGTAAATGCCACTTCCAGCTTAGCTGTGCAGAAGAAGAACAACAAGAAGAAGAAATATCTCGAAATATGTCCGTCAGGCCCCTTCCCTTGAGATATATCTGCAAATATCTCGGAAACGAAGCTAGCTATGGCAAAATGTTAAGAGACCTTTTTTGTAGAGAATTACGTTTCCTACAATTTATGTTCTATGATATTTTTTGATCAGAAGCGTAGTTTTCGAGATATATCGAGATATTTAAAAGTTCCGAAGCCGCACCAACATAATAGAGATACAGAAACACCGTGGCCCCTTTCTTTGAGATAACTCTGCGCTAGTGCGAGCCGCAAATGCCACTTCCAGCTTAGCTGTGCAGAAGAAGAACAACAAGAAGAAGAAATATCTCGAAATATGTCCGTCAGGCCCCTTCCCTTGAGATAAATCTGCAAATATCTCGGAAACGAAGCGAGCTATGGCAAAATGTTAAGAGACCTTTTTTGTAGAGAATTAAGTTTCCTACTTTTTATGTTCTATGATATTTTTTGATGAGATGCGTAGTTCTCGAGATATATCAAGATATTTAAAAGTTCCGAAGCCGCACCAACATAATAGAGATACAGAAACACCGTGGCCCCTTTCTTTGAGATAACTCTGCACTAGTGCGAGCCGCAAATGCCACTTCCAGCTTAGCTGTGCAGAAGAAGAACAACAAGAAGAAGAAATATCTCGAAATATGTCCGTCAGGCCCCTTCCCTTGAGATAAATCTGCAAATATCTCGGAAACGAAGCGAGCTATGGCAAAATGTTAACAGACCTTTTTTGTAGAGAATTATGTTTCCTACTTTTTATGTTCTATGATATTTTTTGATCAGACGCGTAGCTCTCGATATATATCAAGATATTTAAAAGTTCCGAAGCCGCACCAACATAATAGAGATACAGAAACAGCGTGGCCCCTTTCTTTGAGATATCTCTGCACTATTGCGAGCTGTAAATGCCACTTCCAGCTTAGCTGCGCAGAAGAAGAACAACAAGAAGAAGAAATATCTCGAAATATGTCCGTCAGGCCCCTTCCCTTGAGATATATCTGCAAATATCTCGGAAACGAAGCGAGCTATGGCAAAATGTTAAGAGACCTTTTTTGTAGAGAATTATGTTTCCTACAATTTATGTTCTATGATATTTTTTGATCAGAAGCGTAGTTTTCGAGATATATCGAGATATTTAAAAGTTCCAAAGCCGCACCAACATAATAGAGATACAGAAACACCGTGGCCCCTTTCTTTGAGATAACTCTGCACTAGTGCGAGCCGCAAATGCCACTTCCAGCTTAGCTGCGCAGAAGAAGAACAACAAGAAGAAGAAATATCTCGAAATATGTCCGTCAGGCCCCTTCCCTTGAGATATATCTGCAAATATCTCGGAAACCAAGCGAGGTATGGCAAAATGTTAAGAGACCTTTTTTGTAGAGAATTATGTTTCCTACAATTTATGTTCTATGATATTTTTTGATCAGAAGCGTAGTTTTCGAGATATATCGAGATATTTAAAAGTTCCGAAGCCGCACCAACATAATAGGGATACAGAAATACCGTGGCCCCTTTCTTTGAGATAACTCTGCACTAGTGCGAGCCGCAAATGCCACTTCCAGCTTAGCTGTGCAGAAGAAGAACAACAAGAAGAAGAAATATCTCGAAATATGTCCGTCAGGCCCCTTCCCTTGAGATAAATCTGCAAATATCTCGGAAACGAAGCGAGCTATGGCAAAATGTTAAGAGACCTTTTTTGTAGAGAATTAAGTTTCCTACTTTTTATCTTCTATAATATTTTTTGATCAGATGCGTAGTTCTCGAGATATATCAAGATATTTAAAAGTTCCGAAGCCGCACCAACATAATAGAGATACAGAAACACCGTGGCCCCTCTCTTTGAGATAACTCTGCACTATTGCGAGCTGGAAATGCCACTTCCAGTTTAGCTGTGCAGAAGAAGAACAACAAGAAGAAGAAATATCTCGAAATATGTCCGTTAGGCCCCTTCCCTTGAGATAAATCTGCAAATATCTCGGAAACTAAGCGAGCTATGGCAAAATGTTAAGAGACCTCTTTTGTAGAGAATTAAGTTTCCTACTTTTTATGCTCTATGATATTTTTTGATCAGATGCGTAGTTCTCGAGATATATCAAGATATTTAAAAGCTCCGAAGCCGCACCAACATAATAGAGATACAGAAACACCGTGGCCCCTTTCTTTGAGATAACTCTGCACTTTTGCGAGCTGTAAATGCCACTTCCAGCTTAGCTGTGCAGAAGCAGAACAACAAGAAGAAGAAATATCTCGAAATATGTCCGTCAGGCCCCTTCCCTTGAGATAAATCTGCAAATATCTCGGAAACTAAGCGAGCTATGGCAAAATGTTAAGAGACCTCTTTTGTAGAGAATTAAGTTTCCTACTTTTTATGTTCTATGATATTTTTTGATCAGATGCGTAGTTCTCGAGATATATCAAGATATTTAAAAGCTCCGAAGCCGCACCAACATAATAGAGATACAGAAACACCGTGGCCCCTTTCTTTGAGATAACTCTGCACTAGTGCGAGCCGCAAATGCCACTTCCAGCTTAGCTGTGCAGAGGAAGAACAACAAGAAGAAGAAATATCTCGAAATATGTCCGTCAGGCCAGTTCCTTTGAGCTGAATCTGCAAATATCTCGGAAACGAAGCGAGCTATGGCAAAATGTTAAGAGACGTTTTTTGTAGAGAATTATGTTTCCTACAATTTATGTTCTATGATATTTTTTGGTCAGAAGCGTAGTTTTCGAGATATATCGAGATATTTAAAAGTTCAGAAGCCGCACCAAAATAATAGGGATACAGAAACACCGTGGCCCCTTTCTTTGAGATAACTCTGCACTAGTGCGAGCCGCAAATGCCACTTCCAGCTTAGCTGTGCAGAAGAAGAACAACAAGAAGAAGAAATATCTCGAAATATGTCCGTCAGGCCCCTTCCCTTGAGATAAATCTGCAAATATCTCGGAAACGAAGCGAGCTATGGCAAAATGTTAAGAGACCTTTTTTGTAGAGAATTAAGTTTCCTACTTTTTACCTTCTATGATATTTTTTGATCAGATGCGTAGTTCTCGAGATATATCAAGATATTTAAAAGTTCCGAAGCCGCACCAACATAATAGAGATACAGAAACACCGTGGCCCCTCTCTTTGAGATAACTCTGCACTATTGCGAGCTGGAAATGCCACTTCCAGTTTAGCTGTGCAGAAGAAGAACAACAAGAAGAAGAAATATCTCGAAATATGTCCGTCAGGCCCCTTCCCTTGAGATATATCTGCAAATATCTCGGAAACGAAGCGAGCTATGACAAAATGTGAAGAGACCTTTTTTGTAGAGAATTATGTTTCCTACAATTTATGTTCTATGATATTTTTTGATCAGAAGCGTAGTTTTCGAGATATATCGAGATATTTAAAAGTTCCGAAGCCGTACCAACATAATAGGGATACAGAAACACCGTGGCCCCTTTCTTTGAGATAACTCTGCACTAGTGCGAGCCGCAAATGCCACTTCCAGCTTAGCTGTGCAGAAGAAGAACAACAAGAAGAAGAAATATCTCGAAATATGTCCGTCAGGCCCCTTCCCTTGAGATAAATCTGCAAATATCTCGGAAACGAAGCGAGCTATGGCAAAATGTTAAGAGACCTTTTTTGTAGAGAATTAAGTTTCCTACTTTTTATCGTCTATGATATTTTTTGATCAGATGCGTAGTTCTCGAGATATATCAAGATATTTAAAAGTTCCGAAGCCGCACCAACATAATAGAGATACAGAAACACCGTGGCCCCTTTCTTTGAGATAACTCTGCACTATTGCGAGCTGCAAATGCCACTTCCAGCTTAGCTGTGCAGAGGAAGAACAACAAGAAGAAGAAATATCTCGAAATATGTCCGTCAGGCCAGTTCCTTTGAGCTGAATCGGCAAATATCTCGGAAACGAAGCGAGCTATGGCAAAATGTTAAGAGACGTTTTTTGTAGAGAATTAAGTTTCCTACTTTTTATGTTCTATGATATTTTTTGATCAGATGCGTAGTTCTCGAGATATATCAAGATATTTAAAAGTTCCGAAGCCGCACCAACATAATACAGATACAGAAACACCGTGGCCCCTTTCTTTGAGATAACTCTGCACTAGTGCGAGCCGCAAATGCCACTTCCAGCTTAGCTGTGCAGAAGAAGAACAACAAGAAGAAGAAATATCTCGAAATATGTCCGTCAGGCCCCTTCCCTTGAGATAAATCTGCAAATATCTCGGAAACGAAGCGAGCTATGGCAAAATGTTAAGAGACCTTTTTTGTAGAGAATTAAGTTTCCTACTTTTTATGTTGTATGATCTTTTTGATCAGATGCGTAGTTCTCGAGATATATCAAGATATTTAAAAGTTCCGAAGCCGCACCAACATAATAGAGATACAGAAACACCGTGGCCCCTTTCTTTGAGATAACTCTGCACTATTGCGAGCTGTAAATGCCACTTCCAGCTTAGCTGTGCAGAAGAAGAACAACAAGAAGAAGAAATATCTCGAAATATGTCCGTCAGGCCCCTTCCCTTGAGATATATCTGCAAATATCTCGGAAACGAAGCGAGCTATGGCAAAATGTTAAGAGACGTTTTTTGTAGAGAATTATGTTTCCTACAATTTATGTTCTATGATATTTTTTGATCAGAAGCGTAGTTTTCGGGATATATCGAGATATTTAAAAGTTCCGAAGCCGCACCAACATAATAGAGATACAGAAACACCGTGGCCCCTTTCTTTGAGATAACTCTGCACTATTGCGACCTGCAAATGCCACTTCCAGCTCAGCTGTGCAGAAGAAGAACAACAAGAAGAAGAAATATCTCGAAATATGTCCGTCAGGCCCCTTCCCTTGAGATATATCTGCAAATATCTCGGAAACGAAGCGAGCTATGGCAAAATGTTAAGAGATCTTTTTTGTAGAGAATTATGCTTCCTACAATTTATGTTCTATGATATTTTTTGATCAGAAGCGTAGTTTTCGAGATATATCGAGATATGTAAAAGTTCCGAAGCCGCACCAACATAATAGAGATACAGAAACACCGTGGCCCCTTTCTTTGGGATAACTCTGCACTCTTGCGAGCTGCAAATGCCACTTCCAGCTTAGCTGTGCAGAGGAAGAACAACAAGAAGAAGAAATATCTCGAAATATGTCCGTCAGGCCACTTCCCTTGAGATAAATCTGCAAATATCTCGGAAACGAAGCGAGCTATGGCAAAATGTTAAGAGACCTTTTTTGTAGAGAATTAAGTTTCCTACTTTTTATGTTCGATGATATTTTTTGATCAGATGCGTAGTTCTCGAGATATATCAAGATATTTAAAAGTTCCGAAGCTGCACCAACATAATAGAGGTACAGAAACACCGTGGCCTCTTTCTTTGAGATAAGTCTGCACTATTGCGAGCTGCAAATGCCACTTCGAGCTTAGCTGTGCAGAAGAAGAACAACAAGAAGAAGAAATATCTCGAAATATGTCCGTCAGGCCCCTGCCCTTGAGATATATCTGCAAATATCTCGGAAACAAAGCGAGCTATGGCAAAATGTTAAGAGACCTTTTTTGTAGAGAATTATGTTTCCTACAATTTATCTTCTATGATAAATTTTGATCAGAAGCGTAGTTTTCGAGATATATCGAGATATTTAAAGGTTCCGAAGCCGCACCAACATAATAGAGATACAGAAACACCGTGGCCCCTTACTTTGAGATAACTCTGCACTAGTGCGAGCCGCAAATGCCACTTCCAGCTTAGCTGTGCAGAAGAAGAACAACAAGAAGAAGAAATATCTCGAAATATGTCCGTCAGGCCCCTTCCCTTGAGATAAATCTGCAAATATCTCGGAAACGAAGCGAGCTATGGCAAAATGTTAAGAGACCTTTTTTGTAGAGAATTAGGTTTCCTACTTTTTATGTTCTATGATATTTTTTGATCAGATGCGTAGTTCTCGAGATATATCAAGATATTTAAAAGTTCCGAAGCCGCACCAACATAATAGAGATACAGAAACACCGTGGCCCCTTTCTTTGAGATAACTCTGCACTAGTGCGAGCTGCAAATGCCACTTCCAGCTTAGCTGTGCAGAAGAAGAACAACAAGAAGAAGAAATATCTCGAAATATGTCCGTCAGGCCCCTTCCCTTGAGATAAATCTGCAAATATCTCGGAAACGAAGCGAGCTATGGCAAAATGTTAAGAGACCTTTTTTGTAGAGAATTATGTTTCCTACAATTTACGTTCTCTGATATTTTTTGATCAGAAGCGTAGTTTTCGAGATATATCGAGATATTTAAAAGTACCGAAGCCGCACCAACATAATAGAGATACAGAAACACCGTGGCCCCTTTCTTTGAGATAACTCTGCACTATTGCGAGCTGCAAATGCCACTTCCAGCTTAGCTGTGCAGTGGAAGAACAACAAGAAGAAGAAATATCTCGAAATATGTCGGTCAGGCCCCTTCCCTTGAGATAAATCTGCAAATATCTCGGAAACGAAGCGAGCTATGGCAAAATGTTGAGAGACCTTTTTTGTAGAGAATTATGTTTCCTACAATTTACGTTCTCTGATATTTTTTGATCAGAAGCGTAGTTTTCGAGATATATCGAGATATTTAAAAGTTCCGAAGCCGCACCAACATAATAGAGATACAGAAACACCCTGGCCCCTTTCTTTGAGATAACTCTGCACTATTGCGAGCTGGAAATGCCACTTCCAGTTTAGCTGTGCAGAAGAAGAACAACAAGAAGAAGAAATATCTCGAAATATGTCCGTCAGTACCCTTCCCTTGAGATAAATCTGCAAATATCTCGGAAACGAAGCGAGCTATTGCAAAACGTTAAGAGACCTTTTTTGTAGAGAATTAAGTTTCCTACTTTTTATGTTCTATGATATTTTTTGATCAGATGCGTAGTTCTCGAGATATATCAAGATATTTAAAAGCTCCGAAGCTGCACCAACATAATAGAGGTACAGAAACACCGTGGCCCCTTTCTTTGAGATAACTCTGCAATATTGCGAGCTGCAAATGCCACTTCCAGCTTAGCTGTGCAGAAGAAGAACAACAAGAATAAGAAATATTTCGAAATATGTCCGTCAGGCCCCTTCCCTTGAGATAAATCTGCAAATATCTCGGAAACGAAGCGAGCTACGGCAAAATATTAAGAGACCTTTTTTGTAGAAAATTAGGTTTCCTACTTTTTATGTTCTATGATATTTTTTGATCAGATGCGTAGTTCTCGAGATATATCAAGATATTTAAAAGTTCCGAAGCTGCACCAACATAATAGAGATACAGAAACACCGTGGCCCCTTTCTTTGAGATAACTCTGCACTATTGCGAGCTGCAAATGCCACTTCCAGCTTAGCTGTGCAGAGGAAGAACAACAAGAAGAAGAAGTATCTCGAAATATGTCCGTCAGGCCCGTTCCTTTGAGCTGAATCTGCAAATATCTCGGAAACGAAGCGAGCTATGGCAAAATGTTAAGAGACGTTTTTTGTAGTGAACTATGTTTCCTACAATTTATGTTCTATGATATTTTTTGATCAGAAGCGTAGTTTTCGAGATATATCGAGATATTTAAAAGTTCCGAAGCCGCACCAACATAATAGAGATACAGAAACACCGTGGCTCCTTTCTTTGAGATAACTCTGCACTAGTGCGAGCCGCAAATGCCACTTCCAGCTTAGCTGTGCAGAAGAAGAACAACAAGAAGAAGAAATATCTCGAAATATGTCCGTCAGGCCCCTTCCCTTGAGATAAATCTGCAAATACCTCGGAAACCAAGCGAGCTATGGCAAAATGTTAAGAGACCTTTTTTGTAGAGAATTAAGTTTCCTACTTTTTATGTTCTATGATATTTTTCGATCAGAGGCGTAGTTCTCGAGATATATCAAGATATTTAAAAGTTCCGAAGCCGCACCAACATAATAGAGATACAGAAACACCGTGGCCCCTTTCTTTGAGATAACTCTGCAGGATTGCGAGCTGGAAATGCCACTTCCAGTTTAGCTGTGCAGAAGAAGAACAACAAGAAGAAGAAATATCTCGAAATATGTCCATCAGGACCCTTCCCTTGAGATAAATCTGCAAATATCTCGGAAACGAAGCGAGCTATGGCAAAATGTTAAGAGACCTTTTTTGTAGAGAATTAAGTTTCCTACTTTTTATGTTCTATGATATTTTTTGATCAGATGCGTAGTTCTCGAGATATATCAAGATATTTAAAAGCTCCGAAGCTGCACCAACATAATAGAGGTACAGAAACACCGTGGCCCCTTTCTTTGAGATATCTCTGCACTATTGCGAGCTGCAAATGCCACTTCCAGCTTAGCTGTGCAGAAGAAGAACAACAAGAATAAGAAATATTTCGAAATATGTCCGTCAGGCCCCTTCCCTTGAGATAAATCTGCATATATCTCGGAAACGAAGCGAGCTACGGCAGAATGTTAAGCGACCTTTTTTGTAGAAAATTAGGTTTCCTACTTTTTATGTTCTATGATATTTTTTGATCAGATGCGTAGTTCTCGAGATATATCAAGATATTTAAAAGTTCCGAAGCCACACCAACATAATAGAGATCCAGAAACACCGTGGCCCCTTTCTTTGAGATAACTCTGCACTATTGCGAGCTGCAAATGCCACTTCCAGCTTTGCTGTGCAGAAGAAGAACAACAAGAAGAAGAAATATCTGGAAATATGTCCGTCAGGCCCCTTCCCTTGAGATAAATCTGCAAATATCTCGGAAACCAAGCGAGCTATGGCAAAATGTTAAGAGACCTTATTTGTAGAGAATTAAGTTTCCTACTTTTTATGTTCTACGATATTTTTTGATCAGATGCGTAGTTCTCGAGATATATCAAGATATTTAAAAGTTCCGAAGCCGCAACCAACATAATAGAGATACAGAAACACCGTGGCCCCTTTCTTTGAGGTAACTCTGCACTATTGCGAGCTGCAAATGCCACTTCCAGCTTAGCTGTGCAGAAGAAGAACAACAAGAAGAAGAAATATCTCGAAATATGTCCCTCAGGCCCCTTCCCTTGAGATAAATCTGCAAATATCTCGGAAACGAAGCGAGCTATTGCAAAATGTTAAGAAACCTTTTTTGTAGAGAATTAAGTTTCCTACTTTTTATGTTCTATGATATTTTTTGATCAGATGCGTAGTTCTCGAGATATAGCAAGATATTTAAAAGTTCCGAAGCCGCACCAACATAATAGAGATACAGAAACACCGTGGCCCCTTTCTTTGAGATAACTCTGCAGGATTGCGAGCTGGAAATGCCACTTCCAGTTTAGCTGTGCAGAAGAAGAACAACAAGAAGAAGAAATATCTCGAAATATGTCCATCAGGACCCTTCCCTTGAGATAAATCTGCAAATATCTCGGAAACGAAGCGAGCTATGGCAAAATGTTAAGAGACCTTTTTTGTAGAGAATTAAGTTTCCTACTTTTTATGTTCTATGATATTTTTTGATCAGATGCGTAGTTCTCGAGATATATCAAGATATTTAAAAGCTCCGAAGCTGCACCAACATAATAGAGGTACAGAAACACCGTGGCCCCTTTCTTTGAGATATCTCTGCACTATTGCGAGCTGCAAATGCCACTTCCAGCTTAGCTGTGCAGAAGAAGAACAACAAGAATAAGAAATATTTCGAAATATGTCCGTCAGGCCCCTTCCCTTGAGATAAATCTGCATATATCTCGGAAACGAAGCGAGCTACGGCAGAATGTTAAGCGACCTTTTTTGTAGAAAATTAGGTTTCCTACTTTTTATGTTCTATGATATTTTTTGATCAGATGCGTAGTTCTCGAGATATATCAAGATATTTAAAAGTTCCGAAGCCGCACCAACATAATAGAGATCCAGAAACACCGTGGCCCCTTTCTTTGAGATAACTCTGCACTATTGCGAGCTGCAAATGCCACTTCCAGCTTTGCTGTGCAGAAGAAGAACAACAAGAAGAAGAAATATCTGGAAATATGTCCGTCAGGCCCCTTCCCTTGAGATAAATCTGCAAATATCTCGGAAACCAAGCGAGCTATGGCAAAATGTTAAGAGACCTTATTTGTAGAGAATTAAGTTTCCTACTTTTTATGTTCTACGATATTTTTTGATCAGATGCGTAGTTCTCGAGATATATCAAGATATTTAAAAGTTCCGAAGCCGCAACCAACATAATAGAGATACAGAAACACCGTGGCCCCTTTCTTTGAGGTAACTCTGCACTATTGCGAGCTGCAAATGCCACTTCCAGCTTAGCTGTGCAGAAGAAGAACAACAAGAAGAAGAAATATCTCGAAATATGTCCCTCAGGCCCCTTCCCTTGAGATAAATCTGCAAATATCTCGGAAACGAAGCGAGCTATTGCAAAATGTTAAGAAACCTTTTTTGTAGAGAATTAAGTTTCCTACTTTTTATGTTCTATGATATTTTTTGATCAGATGCGTAGTTCTCGAGATATAGCAAGATATTTAAAAGTTCCGAAGCCGCACCAACATAATAGAGATACAGAAACACCGTGGCCCCTTTCTTTGAGATAACTCTGCACTACTGCGAGCTGCAAATGCCACTTCCAGCTTAGCTGTGCAGAAGAAGAACAACAAGAAGAAGAAATATCTCGAAATATGTCCGTCAGGCCCCTTCCCTTGAGATAAATCTGCAAATATCTCGGAAACGAAGCGAGCTATGGCAAAATGTTAAGAGACCTTTTTTGTAGACAATTAAGTTTCCTACTTTTTATGTTCTATGATATTTTTTGATCAGATGCGTAGTTCTCGAGATATATCCAGATATTTAAGAGTTCCGAAGCGGCACCAACATAATAGAGATACAGAAACACCGTGGCCCCTTTCTTTGAGGTAACTCTGCACTATTGCGAGCTGCAAATGCCACTTCCAGCTTAGCTGTGCAGAAGAAGAACAACAAGAAGAAGAAATATCTGGAAATATGTCCGTCAGGCCCCTTCCCTTGAGATAAATCTGCAAATATCTCGGAAACCAAGCGAGCTATGGCAAAATGTTAAGAGACCTTATTTGTAGAGAATTAAGTTTCCTACTTTTTATGTTCTACGATATTTTTTGATCAGATGCGTAGTTCTCGAGATATATCAAGATATTTAAAAGTTCCGAAGCCGCACCAACATAATAGAGATACAGAAACACCGTGGCCCCTTTCTTTGAGATAACTCTGCACTACTGCGAGCTGCAAATGCCACTTCCAGCTTAGCTGTGCAGAAGAAGAACAACAAGAAGAAGAAATATCTCGAAATATGTCCGTCAGGCCCCTTCCCTTGAGATAAATCTGCAAATATCTCGGAAACGAAGCGAGCTATGGCAAAATGTTAAGAGACCTTTTTTGTAGAGAATTAAGTTTCCTACTTTTTATGTTCTATGATATTTTTTGATCAGATGCGTAGTTTTCGAGATATATCGAGATATTTAAAAGTTCCGAAGCCGCACCAACATAATAGAGATACAGAAACATCGTGGCCCCTTTCTTTGGGATAACTCTGCACTATTGCGAGTTGGAAATGCCACTTCCAGTTTAGCTGTGCAGAAGAAGAACAACAAGAAGAAGAAATATCTCGAAATATGTCCGTCAGGACCCTTCCCTTGAGATAAATCTGCAAATATCTCGGAAACGAAGCGAGCTATGGCAAAATGTTAAGAGACCTTTTTTGTAGAGAATTAAGTTTCCTACTTTTTATGTTCTATGATATTTTTTGATCAGATGCGTAGTTTTCGAGATATATCGAGATATTTAAAAGTTCCGAAGCCGCACCAACATAATAGAGATACAGAAACATCGTGGCCCCTTTCTTTGGGATAACTCTGCACTATTGCGAGTTGGAAATGCCACTTCCAGTTTAGCTGTGCAGAAGAAGAACAACAAGAAGAAGAAATATCTCGAAATATGTCCGTCAGGACCCTTCCCTTGAGATAAATCTGCAAATATCTCGGAAACGAAGCGAGCTATGGCAAAATGTTAAGAGACCTTTTTTGTAGAGAATTAAGTTTCCTACTTTTTATGTTCTATGATATTTTTTGATCAGATGCGTAGTTCTCGAGATATATCAAGATATTTAAAAGCTCCGAAGCTGCACCAACATAATAGAGGTACAGAAACACCGTGGCCCCTTTCTTTGAGATATCTCTGCACTATTGCGAGCTGCAAATGCCACTTCCAGCTTAGCTGTGCAGAAGAAGAACAACAAGAATAAGAAATATTTCGAAATATGTCCGTCAGGCCCCTTCCCTTGAGATAAATCTGCATATATCTCGGAAACGAAGCGAGCTACGGCAGAATGTTAAGCGACCTTTTTTGTAGAAAATTAGGTTTCCTACTTTTTATGTTCTATGATATTTTTTGATCAGATGCGTAGTTCTCGAGATATATCAAGATATTTAAAAGTTCCGAAGCCGCACCAACATAATAGAGATCCAGAAACACCGTGGCCCCTTTCTTTGAGATAACTCTGCACTATTGCGAGCTGCAAATGCCACTTCCAGCTTTGCTGTGCAGAAGAAGAACAACAAGAAGAAGAAATATCTGGAAATATGTCCGTCAGGCCCCTTCCCTTGAGATAAATCTGCAAATATCTCGGAAACCAAGCGAGCTATGGCAAAATGTTAAGAGACCTTATTTGTAGAGAATTAAGTTTCCTACTTTTTATGTTCTACGATATTTTTTGATCAGATGCGTAGTTCTCGAGATATATCAAGATATTTAAAAGTTCCGAAGCAGCAACCAACATAATAGAGATACAGAAACACCGTGGCCCCTTTCTTTGAGATAACTCTGCACTACTGCGAGCTGCAAATGCCACTTCCAGCTTAGCTGTGCAGAAGAAGAACAACAAGAAGAAGAAATATCTCGAAATATGTCCGTCAGGCCCCTTCCCTTGAGATAAATCTGCATATATCTCGGAAACGAAGCGAGCTACGGCAGAATGTTAAGCGACCTTTTTTGTAGAAAATTAGGTTTCCTACTTTTTATGTTCTATGATATTTTTTGATCAGATGCGTAGTTCTCGAGATATATCAAGATATTTAAAAGTTCCGAAGCCGCACCAACATAATAGAGATCCAGAAACACCGTGGCCCCTTTCTTTGAGATAACTCTGCACTATTGCGAGCTGCAAATGCCACTTCCAGCTTTGCTGTGCAGAAGAAGAACAACAAGAAGAAGAAATATCTGGAAATATGTCCGTCAGGCCCCTTCCCTTGAGATAAATCTGCAAATATCTCGGAAACCAAGCGAGCTATGGCAAAATGTTAAGAGACCTTATTTGTAGAGAATTAAGTTTCCTACTTTTTATGTTCTACGATATTTTTTGATCAGATGCGTAGTTCTCGAGATATATCAAGATATTTAAAAGTTCCGAAGCCGCAACCAACATAATAGAGATACAGAAACACCGTGGCCCCTTTCTTTGAGATAACTCTGCACTACTGCGAGCTGCAAATGCCACGTCCAGCTTAGCTGTGCAGAAGAAGAACAACAAGAAGAAGAAATATCTCGAAATATGTCCGTCAGGCCCCTTCCCTTGAGATAAATCTGCAAATATCTCGGAAACGAAGCGAGCTATGGCAAAATGTTAAGAGACCTTTTTTGTAGAGAATTAAGTTTCCTACTTTTTATGTTCTATGATATTTTTTGATCAGATGCGTAGTTCTCGAGATACATCCAGATATTTAAAAGTTCCGAAGCGGCACCAACATAATAGAGATACAGAAACACCGTGGCCCCTTTCTTTGAGGTAACTCTGCACTATTGCGAGCTGCAAATGCCACTTCCAGCTTAGCTGTGCAGAAGAAGAACAACAAGAAGAAGAAATATCTCGAAATATGTCCCTCAGGCCCCTTCCCTTGAGATAAATCTGCAAATATCTCGGAAACGAAGCGAGCTATTGCAAAATGTTAAGAAACCTTTTTTGTAGAGAATTAAGTTTCCTACTTTTTATGTTCTATGATATTTTTTGATCAGATGCGTAGTTCTCGAGATATAGCAAGATATTTAAAAGTTCCGAAGCCGCACCAACATAATAGAGATACAGAAACACCGTGGCCCCTTTCTTTGAGATAACTCTGCACTACTGCGAGCTGCAAATGCCACTTCCAGCTTAGCTGTGCAGAAGAAGAACAACAAGAAGAAGAAATATCTCGAAATATGTCCGTCAGGCCCCTTCCCTTGAGATAAATCTGCAAATATCTCGGAAACGAAGCGAGCTATGGCAAAATGTTAAGAGACCTTTTTTGTAGACAATTAAGTTTCCTACTTTTTATGTTCTATGATATTTTTTGATCAGATGCGTAGTTCTCGAGATATATCCAGATATTTAAGAGTTCCGAAGCGGCACCAACATAATAGAGATACAGAAACACCGTGGCCCCTTTCTTTGAGGTAAGTCTGCACTATTGCGAGCTGCAAATGCCACTTCCAGCTTAGCTGTGCAGAAGAAGAACAACAAGAAGAAGAAATATCTGGAAATATGTCCGTCAGGCCCCTTCCCTTGAGATAAATCTGCAAATATCTCGGAAACCAAGCGAGCTATGGCAAAATGTTAAGAGACCTTATTTGTAGAGAATTAAGTTTCCTACTTTTTATGTTCTACGATATTTTTTGATCAGATGCGTAGTTCTCGAGATATATCAAGATATTTAAAAGTTCCGAAGCCGCACCAACATAATAGAGATACAGAAACACCGTGGCCCCTTTCTTTGAGATAACTCTGCACTACTGCGAGCTGCAAATGCCACTTCCAGCTTAGCTGTGCAGAAGAAGAACAACAAGAAGAAGAAATATCTCGAAATATGTCCGTCAGGCCCCTTCCCTTGAGATAAATCTGCAAATATCTCGGAAACGAAGCGAGCTATGGCAAAATGTTAAGAGACCTTTTTTGTAGAGAATTAAGTTTCCTACTTTTTATGTTCTATGATATTTTTTGATCAGATGCGTAGTTTTCGAGATATATCGAGATATTTAAAAGTTCCGAAGCCGTACCAACATAATAGAGATACAGAAACATCGTGGCCCCTTTCTTTGGGATAACTCTGCACTATTGCGAGTTGGAAATGCCACTTCCAGTTTAGCTGTGCAGAAGAAGAACAACAAGAAGAAGAAATATCTCGAAATATGTCCGTCAGGACCCTTCCCTTGAGATAAATCTGCAAATATCTCGGAAACGAAGCGAGCTATGGCAAAATGTTAAGAGACCTTTTTTGTAGAGAATTAAGTTTCCTACTTTTTATGTTCTATGATATTTTTTGATCAGATGCGTAGTTTTCGAGATATATCGAGATATTTAAAAGTTCCGAAGCCGCACCAACATAATAGAGATACAGAAACATCGTGGCCCCTTTCTTTGGGATAACTCTGCACTATTGCGAGTTGGAAATGCCACTTCCAGTTTAGCTGTGCAGAAGAAGAACAACAAGAAGAAGAAATATCTCGAAATATGTCCGTCAGGCCCCTTCCCTTGAGATAAATCTGCAAATATCTCGGAAACGAAGCGAGCTATGGCAAAATGTTAAGAGACCTTTTTTGTAGAGAATTAAGTTTCCTACTTTTTATGTTCTATGATATTTTTTGATCAGATGCGTAGTTCTCGAGATATATCAAGATATTTAAAAGTTCCGAAGCCGCACTAACATAATAGAGATACAGAAACACCGTGGCCCCTTTCTTTGAGATAACTCTGCACTATTGCGCGCTGCAAATGCCACTTCCAGCTTAGCTGTGCAGAAGAAGAACAACAAGAAGAAGAAATATCTCGAAATATGTCCGTCAGGCCCCTTCCCTTGAGATAAATCTGCAAATATCTCGGAAACGAAGCGAGCTATGGCAAAATGTTAAGAGACCTTTTTTGTAGAGAATTAAGTTTCCTACTTTTTATGTTCTATGATATTTTTTGATCAGATGCGTAGTTCTCGAGATATATCAAGATATTTAAAAGTTCCGAAGCCGCACCAACATAATAGAGATACAGAAACACCGTGGCCCCTTTCTTTGAGATAACTCTGCACTACTGCGAGCTGCAAATGCCACTTCCAGCTTAGCTGTGCAGAAGAAGAACAACAAGAAGAAGAAATATCTCGAAATATGTCCGTCAGGCCCCTTCCCTTGAGATAAATCTGCAAGTATCTCGGAAAGAAGCGAGCTATGCCAAAATGTTAAGAGACCTTATTTGTAGACAATTAAGTTTCCTACTTTTTATGTTCTATGATATTTTTTGATCAGATGCGTAGTTCTCGAGATATATCAAGATATTTAAAAGTTCCGAAGCTGCACCAACATAATAGAGGTGCAGAAACACCGTGGCCTCTTTCTTTGAGATAACTCTGCACTATTGCGAGCTGCAAATGCCACTTCCAGCTTAGCTGTGCAGAAGAGGAACAACAAGAAGAAGAAATATCTCGGAATATGTCCGTCAGGCCCCTTCCCTTGAGATAAATCTGCAAATATCTCGGAAACGATGCCAGCTATGGGAAAATGTTAAGAAACCTTTTTTGTAGAGAATTAAGTTTCCTACTTTTTATCTTGTATGATATTTTTTGATCAGATGCGTAGTTCTCGAGATATATCAAGATATTTAAAAGTTCCGAAGCCGCATCAACATAATAGAGATACAGAAACACCGTGGCCCCTTTCTTTCAGATAACTATGCACTATTGCGAGCTGTAAATGCCACTTCCAGCTTAGCTGTGCAGAAGAAGAACAACAAGAAGAAGAAATATCTCGAAATATGTCCGTCAGGCCCCTTCCCTTGAGATATATCTGCAAATATCTCGGAAACGAAGCGAGCTATGGCAAACTGTTAAGAGACCTTTTTTGTAGAGAATTATGTTTCCTACAATTTATGTTCTATGAGATTTTTTGATCAGATGCGTAGTTCTCGAGATATATCAAGATATTTAAAAGTTCCGAAGCCGCACCAACATAATAGAGATACAGAAACACCGTGGCCCCTTTCTTTGAGATAACTCTGCACTATTGCAGGCTGCAAATGCCACTTCCAGCTTAGCTGTGCAGAAGAAGAACAACAAGAAGAAGAAATATCTGGAAATATGTCCGTCAGGCCCCTTCCCTTGAGATAAATCTGCAAATATCTCGGAAACGATGCGAGCTACGGCAAAATGTTAAGAGACCTTTTTTGTAGAAAATTAGGATTCCTACTTTTTATTTTCTATGATATTTTTTGAACAGATGCGTAGTTCTCGAGATATATCAAGATATTTAAAAGTTCCGAAGCCGCACTAACATAATAGAGATACAGAAACACCGTGGCCCCTTTCTTTGAGATAACTCTGCACTATTGCGCGCTGCAAATGCCACTTCCAGCTTAGCTGTGCAGAAGAAGAACAACAAGAAGAAGAAATATCTCGAAATATGTCCGTCAGGCCCCTTCGCTTGAGATAAATCTGCAAATATCTCGGAAACGAAGCGAGCTATGGCAAAATGTTAAGAGACCTTTTTTGTAGACAATTAAGTTTCCTACTTTTTATGTTCTATGATATTTTTTGATCAGATGCGTAGTTCTCGAGATATATCAAGATATTTAAAAGTTCCGAAGCCGCACTAACATAATAGAGATACAGAAACACCGTGGCCCCTTTCTTTGAGATAACTCTGCACTATTGCGCGCTGCAAATGCCACTTCCAGCTTAGCTGTGCAGAAGAAGAACAACAAGAAGAAGAAATATCTCGAAATATGTCCGTCAGGCCCCTTCCCTTGAGATAAATCTGCAAGTATCTCGGAAAGAAGCGAGCTATGCCAAAATGTTAAGAGACCTTATTTGTAGACAATTAAGTTTCCTACTTTTTATGTTCTATGATATTCTTTGATCAGATGCGTAGTTCTCGAGATATATCAAGATATTTAAAAGTTCCGAAGCTGCACCAACATAATAGAGGTGCAGAAACACCGTGGCCTCTTTCTTTGAGATAACTCTGCACTATTGCGAGCTGCAAATGCCACTTCCAGCTTAGCTGTGCAGAAGAGGAACAACAAGAAGAAGAAATATCTCGGAATATGTCCGTCAGGCCCCTTCCCTTGAGATAAATCTGCAAATATCTCGGAAACGATGCCAGCTATGGGAAAATGTTAAGAAACCTTTTTTGTAGAGAATTAAGTTTCCTACTTTTTATCTTGTATGATATTTTTTGATCAGATGCGTAGTTCTCGAGATATATCAAGATATTTAAAAGTTCCGAAGCCGCATCAACATAATAGAGATACAGAAACACCGTGGCCCCTTTCTTTCAGATAACTATGCACTATTGCGAGCTGTAAATGCCACTTCCAGCTTAGCTGTGCAGAAGAAGAACAACAAGAAGAAGAAATATCTCGAAATATGTCCGTCAGGCCCCTTCCCTTGAGATATATCTGCAAATATCTCGGAAACGAAGCGAGCTATGGCAAACTGTTAAGAGACCTTTTTTGTAGAGAATTATGTTTCCTACAATTTATGTTCTATGATATTTTTTGATCAGAAGCGCAGTTTTCGAGATATATCGAGATATTTAAAAGTTCCGAAGCCGCACCAACATAATAGAGATACAGAAACACCGTGGACCCTTTTGTTTGGGATAACTCTGCACTATTGCGAGCTGGAAATGCCACTTCCAGTTTAGCTGTGCAGAAGAAGAACAACAAGAAGAAGAAATATCTCGAAATATGTCCGTCTGTACCCTTCCCTTGAGATAAATCTGCAAATATCTCGGAAACAAAGCGAGCTATTGCAAAACGTTAAGAGACCTTTTTTGTAGAGAATTAAGTTTCCTACTTTTTATGTTCTATGATATTTTTTGATCAGATGCGTAGTTCTCGAGATATATCAAGATATTTAAAAGTTCCGAAGCTGCACCAACATAATAGAGGTGCAGAAACACCGTGGCCTCTTTCTTTGAGATAACTCTGCACTATTGCGAGCTGCAAATGCCACTTCAAGCTTAGCTGTGCAGAAGAGGAACAACAAGAAAAAGAAATATCACGGAATATGTCCGTCAGGCCCCTTCCCTTGAGATATATCTGCAAATATCTCGGAAACGATGCCAGCTATGGGAAAATGTTAAGAGACCTTTTTTGTAGAGAATTAAGTTTCCTACTTTTTATCTTCTATGCTATTTTTTGATCAGATGCGTAGTTCTCGAGATATATCAAGATATTTAAAAGTTCCGAAGCCGCACCAACATAATAGAGATACAGAAACACCGTGGCCCCTTTCTTTGAGATAACTCTGCACTATTGCGAGCTGTAAATGCCATTTCCAGCTTAGCTGTGCAGAAGAAGAACAACAAGCAGAAGAAATATCTCGAAATATGTCCGTCAGGCCCCTTCCCTTGAGATAAATCGGCAAGTATCTCGGAAACGAAGCGAGCTATGGCAAAATGTTAAAAGACCTTTTTTGTAGACAATTATGTTTCCTACAATTTATGTTCTATGATATTTTTTGATCAGATGCGTAGTTCTCGAGATATATCAAGATATTTAAAAGTTCCGAAGCCGCACCAACATAATAGAGATACAGAAACACCGTGGCCCCTCTCTTTGAGATAACTCTGCACTATTGCGAGCTGGAAATGCCACGTCCAGTTTAGCTGTGCAGAAGAAGAACAACAAGAAGAAGAAATATCTCGAAATATGTCCGTCAGGCCCCTTCCCTTGAGATAAATCTGCAAATATCTCGGAAACGAAGCGAGCTATGGCAAAATGTTAAGAGACCTTTTTTGTAGAGAATTATGTTTCCTACTTTTTATGTTCCATGATATTTTTTGATCAGACGCGTAGTTCTCGAGATATATCAAGATATTTAAAAGTTCCGAAGCCGCACTAACATAATAGAGATACAGAAACACCGTGGCCCCTTTCTTTGAGGTAACTCTGCACTATTGCGAGCTGCAAATGCCACTTCCAGCTTAGCTGTGCAGAAGAAGAACAACAAGAAGAAGAAATATCTCGAAATATGTCCGTCAGGCCAGTTCCTTTGAGCTGAATCTGCAAATATCTCGGAAACGAAGCGAGCTATGGCAAAATGTTAAGAGACGTTTTTTGTAGAGGATTATGTTTCCTACAATTTATGTTCTATGATATTTTTTGATCAGAAGCGTAGTTTTCGAGATATATCGAGATATTTAAAAGTTCCGAAGCCGCACCAACATAATAGAGATACAGAAACACCGTGGCCCCTTTCTTTGAGATAACTCTGCACTAGTGCGAGCCGCAAATGCCACTTCCAGCTTAGCTGTGCAGAAGAAGAACAACAAGAAGAAGAAATATCTCGAAATATGTCCGTCAGGCCCCTTCCCTTGAGATAAATCTGCAAATATCTCGGAAACGAAGCGAGCTATTGCAAAATGTTGAGACCTTTTTTGTAGAGAATTGAGTTTCCTACTTTTTATGTTCTATGATATTTTTTGATCAGATGCGTAGTTCTCGAGATATATCAGGATATTTAAAAGTTAAGAAGCCGCACCAACATAATAGAGATACAGAAACACCGTGGCCCCTCTCTTTGAGATAACTCTGCACTATTGCGAGCTGGAAATGCCACTTCCAGTTTAGCTGTGCAGAAGAAGAACAACAAGAAGAAGAAATATCTCGAAATATGTCCGTTAGGCCCATTCCCTTGAGATAAATCTGCAAATATCTCGGAAACGAAGCGAGCTATGGCAAAATGTTAACAGACTTTTTTGTAGAGAATTAAGTTTCCTACTTTTTATGTTCTATGATATTTTTTGATCAGACGCGTAGTTTTCGAGATATATCGAGATATTTAAAAGTTCCGAAGCCGCACCAACATAATAGAGATACAGAAA
The DNA here is from genome assembly GCF_051020975.1 of Osmia lignaria lignaria. Classification (NCBI taxonomy): domain Eukaryota; kingdom Metazoa; phylum Arthropoda; class Insecta; order Hymenoptera; family Megachilidae; genus Osmia; species Osmia lignaria. Next base: position 2,311,630 of record NW_027478167.1, on the reverse strand, counting down.
CACCGTGGCCCCTTTCTTTGAGATAACTCTGCACTATTCCGAGCTGCAACTGCCACTTCCAGCTTAGCTGTGCAGAAGAAGAACAACAAGAAGAAGAAATATCTCGAAATATGTCCGTCAGGCCCCTTCCCTTGAGATAAATCTGCAAATATCTCGGAAACGAAGAGAGCTATGGCAAAATGATAAGAGACCTTTTTTGTAGAGAATTAAGTTGCCTACTTTTTATGTTCTATGATATTTTTTGATCAGATGCGTAGTTCTCGAGATATATCAAGATATATAAAAGTTCCGAAGCCGCACCAACATAATAGAGATACAGAAACACCGTGGCCCCTTTCTTTGAGATAACTCTGCACTATTGCGAGCTGTAAATGCCACTTCCAGCTTAGCTGTGCAGAAGAAGAACAACAAGAAGAAGAAATATCTCGAAATATGTCCGTCAGGCCCCTTCCCTTGAGATATATCTGCAAATATCTCGGAAACAAAGCGAGCTATGGCAAAATGTTAAGAGACCTTTTTTGTAACGAATTATGTTTCCTACAATTTATGTTCTATGATATTTTTTGATCAGAAGCGTAGTTTTCGAGATATATCGAGATATTTAAAAGTTCCGAAGCCGCACTAACATAATAGAGATACAGAAACACCGTGGCCCCTTTCTTTGAGGTAACTCTGCACTATTGCGAGCTGCAAATGCCACTTCCAGCTTAGCTGTGCAGAAGAAGAACAACAAGAAGAAGAAATATCTCGAAATATGTCCGTCAGGCCCCTTCCCTTGAGATAAATCTGCAAATATCTCGGAAACGAAGCGAGCTATTGCAAAATGTTGAGACCTTTTTTGTAGAGAATTGAGTTTCCTACTTTTTATGTTCTATGATATTTTTTGATCAGATGCGTAGTTCTCGAGATATATCAGGATATTTAAAAGTTAAGAAGCCGCACCAACATAATAGAGATACAGAAACACCGTGGCCCCTTTCTTTGAGATAACTCTGCACTATTGCGAGCTGCAAATGCCACTTCCAGCTTAGCTGTGCAGAAGAAGAACAACAAGAAGAAGAAATATCTCGAAATATGTCCGTCAGGCCCCTTCCCTTGAGATAAATCTGCAAATATCTCGGAAACGAAGAGAGCTATGGCAAAATGATAAGAGACCTTTTTTGTAGAGAATTAAGTTGCCTACTTTTTATGTTCTATGATATTTTTTGATCAGATGCGTAGTTCTCGAGATATATCAAGATATTTAAAAGTTCCGAAGCCGCACCAACATAATAGAGATACAGAAACACCGTGGCCCCTTTCTTTGAGATAACTCTGCACTATTGCGCGCTGCAAATGCCACTTCCAGCTTAGCTGTGCAGAGGAAGAACAACAAGAAGAAGAAATATCTCGAAATATGTCCGTCAGGCCAGTTCCTTTGAGCTGAATCTGCAAATATCTCGGAAACGAAGCGAGCTATGGCAAAATGTTAAGAGACGTTTTTTGTAGAGAATTATGTTTCCTACAATTTATGTTCTATGATATTTTTTGATCAGAAGCGTAGTTTTCGAGATATATCGAGATATTTAAAAGTTCCGAAGCCGCACCAACATAATAGAGATACAGAAACACCGTGGCCCCTTTCTTTGAGATAACTCTGCACTATTGCGACCTGGAAATGCCACTTCCAGTTTAGCTGTGCAGAAGAAGAACAACAAGAAGAAGAAATATTTCGAAATATGTCCGTTAGGCCCCTTCCCTTGAGATACATCTGCAAATATCTCGGAAACGAAGCGAGCTATGGCAAAATGTTAAGAGACCTTTTTTGTAGAGAATTAAGTTTCCTACGTTTTATGTTCTATGATATTTTTTGATCAGATGCGTAGTTCTCGAGATATATCAAGATATTTAAAAGTTCCGAAGCCGCACCAACATAATAGAGATACAGAAACACCGTGGCCCCTTTCTTTGAGATAACTCTGCACTATTGCGAGCTGCAAATGCCACTTCCAGCTTAGCTGTGCAGAAGAAGAACAACAAGAAGAAGAAATATCTCGAAATATGTCCGTCAGGCCCCTTCCCTTGAGATAAATCTGCAAATATCTCGGAAACGAAGAGAGCTATGGCAAACTGTTAAGAGACCTTTTTTGTAGAGAATTATGTTTCCTACAATTTATGTTCTATGATATTTTTTGATCAGAAGCGTAGTTTTCGAGATATATCGAGATATTTAAAAGTTCCGAAGCCGCACCAACATAATAGAGATACAGAAACACCGTGGCCCCTTTCTTTGGGATAACTCTGCACTATTGCGAGCTGGAAATGCCACTTCCAGTTTAGCTGTGCAGAAGAAGAACAACAAGAAGAAGAAATATCTCGAAATATGTCCGTCAGGACCCTTCCCTTGAGATAAATCTGCAAATATCTCGGAAACAAAGCGAGCTATTGCAAAACGTTAAGAGACCTTTTTTGTAGAGAATTAAGTTTCCTACTTTTTATGTTCTATGATATTTTTTGATCAGATGCGTAGTTCTCGAGATATATCAAGATATTTAAAAGTTCCGAAGCTGCACCAACATAATAAAGGTGCAGAAACACCGTGGCCTCTTTCTTTGAGATAACTCTGCACTATTGCGAGCTGCAAATGCCACTTCAAGCTTAGCTGTGCAGAAGAGGAACAACAAGAAGAAGAAATATCTCGGAATATGTCCGTCAGGCCCCTTCCCTTGAGATATATCTGCAAATATCTCGGAAACGATGCCAGCTATGGCAAAATGTTAAAAGACCTTTTTTGTAGACAATTATGTTTCCTACAATTTATGTTCTATGATATTTTTTGATCAGATGCGTAGTTCTCGAGATATATCAAGATATTTAAAAGTTCCGCAGCCGCACCAACATAATAGAGATACAGAAACACCGTGGCCCCTCTCTTTGAGATAACTCTGCACTATTGCGAGCTGGAAATGCCACGTCCAGTTTAGCTGTGCAGAAGAAGAACAACAAGAAGAAGAAATATCTCGAAATATGTCCGTAAGGCCCCTTCCCTTGAGATAAATCTGCAAATATCTCGGAAACGAAGCGAGCTATGGCAAAATGTTAAGAGACCTTTTTTGTAGAGAATTATGTTTCCTACTTTTTATGTTCTATGATATTTTTTGATCAGACGCGTAGTTCTCGAGATATATCAAGATATTTAAAAGTTCCGAAGCCGCACCAACATAATAGAGATACAGAAACACCGTGGCCCCTTTCTTTGAGATAACTCTGCACTATTGCGAGCTGCAAATGCCACTTCCAGCTTAGCTGTGCAGAAGAAGAACAACAAGAAGAAGAAATATCTCGAAATATGTCCGTCAGGCCCCTTCCCTTGAGATAAATCTGCAAATATCTCGGAAACAAAGAGAGCTATGGCAAAATGATAAGAGACCTTTTTTGTAGAGAAATAAGTTGCCTACTTTTTATGTTCTATGATATTTTTTGATCAGATGCGTAGTTCTCGAGATATATCAAGATATTTAAAAGTTCCGAAGCCGCACCAACATAATAGAGATACAGAAACACCGTGGCCCCTCTCTTTGAGATAACTCTGCACTAGTGCGAGCCGCAAATGCCACTTCCAGCTTAGCTGTGCAGAAGAAGAACAACAAGAAGAAGAAATATCTCGAAATATGTCCGTCAGGCCCCTTCCCTTGAGATAAATCTGCAAATATCTCGGAAACGAAGCGAGCTATTGCAAAATGTTAAGAGACCTTTTTTGTAGAGAATTGAGTTTCCTCCTTTTTATGTTCTATGATATTTTTTGATCAGATGCGTAGTTCTCGAGATATATCAGGATATTTAAAAGTTAAGAAGCCGCACCAACATAATAGAGATACAGAAACACCGTGGCCCCTTTCTTTGAGATAACTCTGCACTATTGCGAGCTGCAAATGCCACTTCCAGCTTAGCTGTGCAGAAGAAGAACAACAAGAAGAAGAAATATCACGAAATATGTCCGTTAGGCCCCTTCCCTTGAGATAAATCTGCAAATATCTCGGAAACGAAGCGAGCTATGGCAAAATGTTAAGAGACCTTTTTTGTAGCGAATTAAGTTTCCTACTTTTTATGTTCTATGATATTTTTTGATCAGATGCGTAGTTCTCGAGATATATCAAGATATTTAAAAGTTCCGAAGCCGCACCAACATAATAGAGATACAGAAACACCGTGGCCCCTTTCTTTCAGATAGTTATGCACTATTGCGAGCTGCAAATGCCACTTCCAGCTTAGCTGTGCAGAAGAAGAACAACAAGAAGAAGAAATATCTCGAAATATGTCCGTCAGGCCCCTTACCTTGAGATAAATCTGCAAATATCTCGGAAAGGAAGCGAGCTATGGCAAAATGTTAAGAGACCTTTTTTGTAGAGAATTAAGTTTCCTACTTTTTATCTTCTATGATATTTTTTGATCAGACGCGTAGTTCTCGAGATATATCAAGATATTTAAAAGTTCCGAAGCCGCACCAACATAATAGAGATACAGAAACACCGTGGCTCCTTTCTTTGAGATAACTCTGCACTATTGCGACCTGGAAATGCCACTTCCAGTTTAGCTGTGCAGAAGAAGAACAACAAGAAGAAGAAATATCTCGAAATATGTCCGTTAGGCCCCTTCCCTTGAGATACATCTGCAAATATCTCGGAAACGAAGCGAGCTATGGCAAAATGTTAAGAGACCTTTTTTGTAGAGAATTAAGTTTCCTACGTTTTATGTTCTATGATATTTTTTGATCAGATGCGTAGTTCTCGAGATATATCAAGATATTTAAAAGTTCCGAAGCCGCACCAACATAATAGAGACACAGAAACACCGTGGCCCCTTTCTTTGAGATAACTCTGCACTATTGCGAGCTGCAAATGCCACTTCCAGCTTAGCTGTGCAGAAGAAGAACAACAAGAAGAAGAAATATCTCGAAATATGTCCGTCAGGCCCCTTCCCTTGAGATAAATCTGCAAATATCTCGGAAACGAAGAGAGCTATGGCAAACTGTTAAGAGACCTTTTTTGTAGAGAATTATGTTTCCTACAATTTATGTTCTATGATATTTTTTGATCAGAAGCGTAGTTTTCGAGATATATCGAGATATTTAAAAGTTCCGAAGCCGCACCAACATAATAGAGATACAGAAACACCGTGGCCCCTTTCTTTGGGATAACTCTGCACTATTGCGAGCTGGAAATGCCACTTCCAGTTTAGCTGTGCAGAAGAAGAACAACAAGAAGAAGAAATATCTCGAAATATGTCCGTCAGGACCCTTCCCTTGAGATAAATCTGCAAATATCTCGGAAACAAAGCGAGCTATTGCAAAACGTTAAGAGACCTTTTTTGTAGAGAATTAAGTTTCCTACTTTTTATGTTCTATGATATTTTTTGATCAGATGCGTAGTTCTCGAGATATATCAAGATATTTAAAAGTTCCGAAGCTGCACCAACATAATAGAGGTGCAGAAACACCGTGGCCTCTTTCTTTGAGATAACTCTGCACTATTGCGAGCTGCAAATGCCACTTCAAGCTTAGCTGTGCAGAAGAGGAACAACAAGAAGAAGAAATATCTCGGAATATGTCCGTCAGGCCCCTTCCCTTGAGATATATCTGCAAATATCTCGGAAACGATGCCAGCTATGGGAAAATGTTAAGAGACCTTTTTTGTAGAGAATTAAGTTTCCTACTTTTTACCTTCTATGCTATTTTTTGATCAGATGCGTAGTTCTCGAGATATATCAAGATATTTAAAAGTTCCGAAGCCGCACCAACATAATAGAGATACAGAAACACCGTGGCCTATTTCTTTGAGATAACTCTGCACTATTGCGAGCTGTAAATGCCACTTCCAGCTTAGCTGTGCAGAAGAAGAACAACAAGAAGAAGAAATATCTCGAAATATGTCCGTTAGGCCCCTTCCCTTGAGATAAATCTGCAAATATCTCGGAAACGAAGCGAGCTATGGCAAAATGTTAACAGACTTTTTTGTAGAGAATTAAGTTTCCTACTTTTTATGTTCTATGATATTTTTTGATCAGACGCGTAGTTCTCGAGATATATCAAGATATTTAAAAGTTCCGAAGCCGCACCAACATAATACAGATACAGAAACACCGTGGCCCCTTTCTTTGAGATAACTCTGCACTATTGCGAGCTGGAAATGCCACTTCCAGTTTAGCTGTGCAGAAGAAGAACAACAAGAAGAAGAAATATCTCGAAATATGTCCGTTAGGCCCCTTCCCTTGAGATAAATCTGCAAATATCTCGGAAACGAAGCGAGCTATGGCAAAATGTTGAGAGACCTTTTTTGTAAAGAATTAAGTTTCCTACTATTTATGTTCTATGATATCTTTTGATCAGATGCGTAGTTCTCGAGATATATCAAGATATTTAAAAGTTCCGAAGCCGCACCAACATAATAGAGATACAGAAACACCGTGGCCCCTTTCTTTGAAATAACTCTGCACTATTGCGAGCTGTAAATGCCACTTCCAGCTTAGCTGTGCAGAAGAAGAACAACAAGAAGAAGAAATATCTCGAAATATGTCCGTTAGGCCCCTTCCCTTGAGATAAATCTGCAAATATCTCGGAAACGAAGCGAGCTATGGCAAAATGTTAACAGACTTTTTTGTAGAGAATTAGGTTTCCTACTTTTTATGTTCTATGATATTTTTTGATCAGACGCGTAGTTCTCGAGATATATCAAGATATTTAAAAGTTCCGAAGCCGCACCAACATAATACAGATACAGAAACACCGTGGCCCCTTTCTTTGAGATAACTCTGCACTATTGCGAGCTGGAAATGCCACTTCCAGTTTAGCTGTGCAGAAGAAGAACAACAAGAAGAAGAAATATCTCGAAATATGTCCGTTAGGCCCCTTCCCTTGAGATAAATCTGCAAATATCTCGGAAACGAAGCGAGCTATGGCAAAATGTTGAGAGACCTTTTTTGTAAAGAATTAAGTTTCCTACTATTTATGTTCTATGATATCTTTTGATCAGATGCGTAGTTCTCGAGATATATCAAGATATTTAAAAGTTCCGAAGCCGCACCAACATAATAGAGATACAGAAACACCGTGGCCCCTTTCTTTGAAATAACTCTGCACTCTTGCGAGCTGCAAATGCCACTTCCAGCTTCGCTGTGCAGAAGAAGAACAACAAGAAGAAGAAATATCTCGAAATATGTCCGTCAGGCCCCTTCCCTTGAGATAAATCTGCAAATATCTCGGAAACGAAGCGAGCTATGGCAAAATGTTAAGAGACCTTTTTTGTAGAGAATTAAGTTTTCTACTTTTTATGTTGCATGATATTTTTTGATCAGATGCGTAGTTCTCGAGATATATCAAGATATTTAAAAGTTCCGAAGCTGCACCAACATAATAGAGATACAGAAACACCGTGGCCCCTCTCTTTGAGATAACTCTGCACTATTGCGAGCTGCAAATGCCACTTCCAGCTTAGCTGTGCAGAAGAAGAACAACAAGAAGAAGAAATATCTCGAAATATGTCCGTCGGGCCCCTTCCCTTGAGATAAATCTGCAAATATCTCGGAAACGAAGCGAGCTATGGCAAAATGTTAAGAGACCTTTTTTGTAGCGAATTAAGTTTCCTACTTTTTATGTTCTATGATATTTTTTGATCAGATGCGTAGTTCTCGAGATATATCAAGATATTTAAAAGTTCCGAAGCCGCACCAACATAATAGAGATACAGAAACACCGTGGCCCCTTTCTTTCAGATAGTTATGCACTATTGCGAGCTGCAAATGCCACTTCCAGCTTAGCTGTGCAGAAGAAGAACAACAAGAAGAAGAAATATCTCGAAATATGTCCGTCAGGCCCCTTACCTTGAGATAAATCTGCAAATATCTCGGAAAGGAAGCGAGCTATGGCAAAATGTTAAGAGACCTTTTTTGTAGAGAATTAAGTTTCCTACTTTTTATCTTCTATGATATTTTTTGATCAGACGCGTAGTTCTCGAGATATATCAAGATATTTAAAAGTTCCGAAGCCGCACCAACATAATAGAGACACAGAAACACCGTGGCCCCTTTCTTTGAGATAACTCTGCACTATTGCGAGCTGCAAATGCCACTTCCAGCTTAGCTGTGCAGAAGAAGAACAACAAGAAGAAGAAATATCTCGAAATATGTCCGTCAGGCCCCTTCCCTTGAGATAAATCTGCAAATATCTCGGAAACGAAGAGAGCTATGGCAAACTGTTAAGAGACCTTTTTTGTAGAGAATTATGTTTCCTACAATTTATGTTCTATGATATTTTTTGATCAGAAGCGTAGTTTTCGAGATATATCGAGATATTTAAAAGTTCCGAAGCCGCACCAACATAATAGAGATACAGAAACACCGTGGCCCCTTTCTTTGGGATAACTCTGCACTATTGCGAGCTGGAAATGCCACTTCCAGTTTAGCTGTGCAGAAGAAGAACAACAAGAAGGAGAAATATCTCGAAATATGTCCGTCAGGACCCTTCCCTTGAGATAAATCTGCAAATATCTCGGAAACAAAGCGAGCTATTGCAAAACGTTAAGAGACCTTTTTTGTAGAGAATTAAGTTTCCTACTTTTTATGTTCTATGATATTTTTTGATCAGATGCGTAGTTCTCGAGATATATCAAGATATTTAAAAGTTCCGAAGCTGCACCAACATAATAGAGGTGCAGAAACACCGTGGCCTCTTTCTTTGAGATAACTCTGCACTACTGCGAGCTGCAAATGCCACTTCAAGCTTAGCTGTGCAGAAGAGGAACAACAAGAAGAAGAAATATCTCGGAATATGTCCGTCAGGCCCCTTCCCTTGAGATATATCTGCAAATATCTCGGAAACGATGCCAGCTATGGGAAAATGTTAAGAGACCTTTTTTGTAGAGAATTAAGTTTCCTACTTTTTACCTTCTATGCTATTTTTTGATCAGATGCGTAGTTCTCGAGATATATCAAGATATTTAAAAGTTCCGAAGCCGCACCAACATAATAGAGATACAGAAACACCGTGGCCCCTTTCTTTGAGATAACTCTGCACTATTGCGAGCTGTAAATGCCACTTCCAGCTTAGCTGTGCAGAAGAAGAACAACAAGAAGAAGAAATATCTCGAAATATGTCCGTCAGGCCCCTTCCCTTGAGATAAATCGGCAAGTATCTCGGACACGAAGCGAGCTATGGCAAAATGTTAAAAGACCTTTTTTGTAGACAATTATGTTTCCTACAATTTATGTTCTATGATATTTTTTGATCAGATGCGTAGTTCTCGAGATATATCAAGATATTTAAAAGTTCCGCAGCCGCACCAACATAATAGAGATACAGAAACACCGTGGCCCCTCTCTTTGAGATAACTCTGCACTATTGCGAGCTGGAAATGCCACGTCCAGTTTAGCTGTGCAGAAGAAGAACAACAAGAAGAAGAAATATCTCGAAATATGTCCGTTAGGCCCCTTCCCTTGAGATAAATCTGCAAATATCTCGGAAACGAAGCGAGCTATGGCAAAATGTTAACAGACTTTTTTGTAGAGAATTAAGTTTCCTACTTTTTATGTTCTATGATATTTTTTGATCAGACGCGTAGTTCTCGAGATATATCAAGATATTTAAAAGTTCCGAAGCCGCACCAACATAATACAGATACAGAAACACCGTGGCCCCTTTCTTTGAGATAACTCTGCACTATTGCGAGCTGGAAATGCCACTTCCAGTTTAGCTGTGCAGAAGAAGAACAACAAGAAGAAGAAATATCTCGAAATATGTCCGTTAGGCCCCTTCCCTTGAGATAAATCTGCAAATATCTCGGAAACGAAGCGAGCTATGGCAAAATGTTGAGAGACCTTTTTTGTAAAGAATTATGTTTCCTACTATTTATGTTCTATGATATCTTTTGATCAGATGCGTAGTTCTCGAGATATATCAAGATATTTAAAAGTTCCGAAGCCGCACCAACATAATAGAGATACAGAAACACCGTGGCCCCTTTCTTTGAAATAACTCTGCACTCTTGCGAGCTGCAAATGCCACTTCCAGCTTCGCTGTGCAGAAGAAGAACAACAAGAAGAAGAAATATCTCGAAATATGTCCGTCAGGCCCCTTCCCTTGAGATAAATCTGCAAATATCTCGGAAACGAAGCGAGCTATGGCAAAATGTTAAGAGACCTTTTTTGTAGAGAATTAAGTTTCCTACTTTTTATGTTCTATGATATTTTTTGATCAGATGCGTAGTTCTCGAGATATATCAAGACATTTAAAAGTTCCGAAGCCGCGCCAACATAATAGAGATACAGAAACACCGTGGCCCCTTTCTTTGAGATAACTCTGCACTATTGCGAGCTGCAAATGCCACTTCCAGCTTAGCTGTGCAGAAGAAGAACAACAAGAAGAAGAAATATCTCGAAATATGTCCGTTAGGCCCCTTCCGTTGAGATAAATGTGCAAATATCTCGGAAACGAAGCGAGCTACGGCAAAATGTTGAGAGACCTTTTTTGTAAAGAATTAAGTTTCCTACTATTTATGTTCTATGATATCTTTTGATCAGATGCGTAGTTCTCGAGATATATCAAGATATTTAAAAGTTCCGAAGCCGCACCAACATAATAGAGATACAGAAACACCGTGGCCCCTTTCTTTGAAATAACTCTGCACTCTTGCGAGCTGCAAATGCCACTTCTAGCTTCGCTGTGCAGAAGAAGAACAACAAGAAGAAGAAATATCTCGAAATATGTCCGTCAGGCCCCTTCCCTTGAGATAAATCTGCAAATATCTCGGAAACGAAGCGAGCTATGGCAAAATGTTAAGAGACCTTTTTTGTAGAGAATTAAGTTTTCTACTTTTTATGTTCCATGATATTTTTTGATCAGATGCGTAGTTCTCGAGATATATCAAGATATTTAAAAGTTCCGAAGCTGCACCAACATAATAGAGATACAGAAACACCGTGGCCCCTCTCTTTGAGATAACTCTGCACTATTGCGAGCTGCAAATGCCACTTCCAGCTTAGCTGTGCAGAAGAAGAACAACAAGAAGAAGAAATATCTCGAAATATGTCCGTCGGGCCCCTTCCCTTGAGATAAATGTGCAAATATCTCGGAAACGAAGCGAGCTATGGCAAAATGTTGGGAGACCTTTTTTGTAGAGAATTAAGTTTCCTACTATTTATCTTCTATGATATTTTTTGATCAGATGCGTAGTTCTCGAGATATATCAAGATATTTAAAAGTTCCGAAGCCGCACCAACATAATAGAGATACAGAAACACCGTGGCCCCTTCCTTTGAGATAACTCTGCACTATTGCGAGCTGCAAATGCCACTTCCAGCTTCGCTGTGCAGAAGAAGAACAACAAGAAGAAGAAATATCTCGAAATATGTCCGTTAGGCCCCTTCCCTTGAGATAAATGTGCAAATATCTCGGAAACGAAGCGAGGTATGGCAAAATGTTGAGAGACCTTTTTTGTAGAGAATTAAGTTTCCTACTATTTATGTTCTATGATATTTTTTAATCACATGCGTAGTTCTCGAGATATATCAAGATATTTAAAAGTTCCGAAGCCGCACCAACATAATAGAGATACAGAAACACCGTGGCCCCTTTCTTTGAGATAACTCTGCACTATTGCGAGCTGCAAATGCCACTTCCAGCATAGCTGTGCAGAAGAAGAACAACAAGAAGAAGAAATATCTCGAAATATGTCCGTCAGGCCCCTTCCCTTGAGATAAATCTGCAAATATCTCGGAAACGAAGCGAGCTATGGCAAAATGTTAAGAGACGTTTTTTGTAGAGAATTATGTTTCCTACAATTTATGTTCTATGATATTTTTTGATCAGAACCGTAGTTTTCGAGATATATCGAGATATTTAAAAGTTCCGAAGCCGCACCAACATCATAGAGATACAGAAACACCGTGGCCCCTTTCTTTGAGATAACTCTGCACTATTGCGAGCTGTAAATGCCCATTCCAGCTTTGCTGTGCAGAGGAAGAACAACAAGAAGAAGAAATATCTCGAAATATGTCCGTCAGGCCAGTTCCTTTGAGCTGAATCTGCAAATATCTCGGAAACGAAGCGAGCTACGGCAAAATGTTAAGAGACGTTTTTTGTAGAGAATTATGTTTCCTACAATTTATGTTCTATGATATTTTTTGATCAGAAGCGTAGTTCTCGAGATATATCAAGATATTTAAAAGTTCCGAAGCCGCACCAATGTAATAGAGATACAGAAACACCGTGGCCCCATTCTTTGAGATAACTCTGCACTATTGCGAGCTGCAAATGCCACTTCCAGCTTAGCTGTGCAGAAGAAGAACAACAAGAAGAAGAAATATCTCGAAATATGTCCGTCAGGCCCCTTCCCTTGAGATAAATCTGCACATATCTCGGAAACGAAGCGAGCTATGGCAAAATGTTAAGAGACCTTTTTTGTAGAGAATTAAGTTACCTACTTTTTATGTTCTATGATATTTTTTGATCAGATGCGTAGTTCTCGAGATATATCAAGATATTTAAAAGTTCCGAAGCCGCACCAACATAATAGAGATACAGAAACACCGTGGCCCCTTTCTTTGAGATAACTCTGCACTATTGCGAGCTGGAAATGCCACTTCCAGTTTAGCTGTGCAGAAGAAGAACAACAAGAAGAAGAAATATCTCGAAATATGTCCGTCAGGCCCCTTCCCTTGAGATAAATCTGCAAATATCTCGGAAACGAAGCGAGCTATGGCAAAATGTTAAGAGACCTTTTTTGTAGAGAATTATGTTTCCTACAATTTATGTTCTATGATATTTTTTGATCAGAAGCGTAGTTTTCGAGATATATCGAGATATTTAAAAGTTCCGAAGCCGCACCAACATAATAGAGATACAGAAACACCGTGGCCCCTTTCTTTGAGATAACTCTGCACTAGTGCGAGCCGCAAATGCCGCTTCCAGCTTAGCTGTGCAGAAGAAGAACAACAAGAAGAAGAAATATCTCGAAATATGTCCGTCAGGCCCCTTCCCTTGAGATAAATCTGCAAATATCTCGGAAACGAAGCGAGCTATGGCAAAATGTTAAGAGACCTTTTTTGTAGAGAATTAAGTTTCCTACTTTTTATGTTCTATGATATTTTTTGATCAGATGCGTAGTTCTCGAGATATATCAAGATATTTAAAAGTTCCGAAGCCGCACCAACATAATAGAGATACAGAAACACCGTGGCCCCTTTCTTTGAGATAACTCTGCACTATTGCGAGCTGCAAATGCCACTTCCAGCTTAGCTGTGCAGAGGAAGAACAACAAGAAGAAGAAATATCTCGAAATATGTCCGTCAGGCCAGTTCCTTTGAGCTGAATCTGCAAATATCTCGGAAACGAAGCGAGCTATGGCAAAATGTTAAGAGACGTTTTTTGTAGAGAATTATGTTTCCTACAATTTATGTTCTATGATATTTTTTGATCAGAAGCGTAGTTTTCGAGATATATCGAGATATTTAAAAGTTCCGAAGCCGCACCAACATAATAGGGATACAGAAACACCGTGGCCCCTTTCTTTGAGATAACTCTGCACTAGTGCGAGCCGCAAATGCCACTTCCAGCTTAGCTGTGCAGAAGAAGAACAACAATAAGAAGAAATATCTCGAAATATGTCCGTCAGGCCCCTTCCCTTGAGATAAATCTGCAAATATCTCGGAAACGAAGCGAGCTATGGCAAAATGTTAAGAGACCTTTTTTGTAGAGAATTAAGTTTCCTACTTTTTATGTTCTATGATATTTTTTGATCAGATGCGTAGTTCTCGAGATATATCAAGATATTTAAAAGTTCCGAAGCCGCACCAACATAATAGAGATACAGAAACACCGTGGCCCCTTTCTTTGAGATAACTCTGCACTATTGCGAGCTGCAAATGCCACTTCCAGCTTAGCTGTGCAGAAGAAGAACAACAAGAAGAAGAAATATCTCGAAATATGTCCGTCAGGCCCCTTCCCTTGAGATAAATCTGCAAATATCTCGGAAACGAAGAGAGCTATGGCAAAATGTTAAGAGACCTTTTTTGTAGAGAATTAAGTTTCCTACTTTTTATGTTCTATGATATTTTTTGATCAGATGCGTAGTTCTCGAGATATATCAAGATATTTAAAAGTTCCGAAGCCGCACCAACATAATAGAGATACAGAAACACCGTGGCCCCTTTCTTTGAGATAACTCTGCACTAGTGCGAGCTGCAAATGCCACTTCCAGCTTAGCTGTGCAGAAGAAGAACAACAAGAAGAAGAAATATCTCGAAATATGTCCGTCAGGCCCCTTCCCTTGAGATAAATCTGCAAATATCTCGGAAACGAAGCGAGCTATGGCAAAATGTTAAGAGACCTTTTTTGTAGAGAATTATGTTTCCTACAATTTATGTTCTATGATATTTTTTGATCAGAAGCGTAGTTTTCGAGATATATCGAGATATTTAAAAGTTCCGAAGCCGCACCAACATAATAGAGATACAGAAACACCGTGGCCCCTTTCTTTGAGATAACTCTGCACTAGTGCGAGCCGCAAATGCCGCTTCCAGCTTAGCTGTGCAGAAGAAGAACAACAAGAAGAAGAAATATCTCGAAATATGTCCGTCAGGCCCCTTCCATTGAGATAAATCTGCAAATATCTCGGAAACGAAGCGAGCTATGGCAAAATGTTAAGAGACCTTTTTTGTAGAGAATTAAGTTTCCTACTTTTTATGTTCTATGATATTTTTTGATCAGATGCGTAGTTCTCGAGATATATCAAGATATTTAAAAGTTCCGAAGCCGCACCAACATAATAGAGATACAGAAACACCGTGGCCCCTTTCTTTGAGATAACTCTGCACTATTGCGAGCTGCAAATGCCACTTCCAGCTTAGCTGTGCAGGGGAAGAACAACAAGAAGAAGAAATATCTCGAAATATGTCCGTCAGGCCAGTTCCTTTGAGCTGAATCTGCAAATATCTCGGAAACGAAGCGAGCTATGGCAAAATGTTAGGAGACGTTTTTTGTAGAGAATTATGTTTCCTACAATTTATGTTCTATGATATTTTTTGATCAGAAGCGTAGTTTTCGAGATATATCGAGATATTTAAAAGTTCCGAAGCCGCACCAACATAATAGGGATACAGAAACACCGTGGCCCCTTTCTTTGAGATAACTCTGCACTAGTGCGAGCCGCAAATGCCACTTCCAGCTTAGCTGTGCAGAAGAAGAACAACAAGAAGAAGAAATATCTCGAAATATGTCCGTCAGGCCCCTTCCCTTGAGATAAATCTGCAAATATCTCGGAAACGAAGAGAGCTATGGCAAAATGTTAAGAGACCTTTTTTGTAGAGAATTAAGTTTCCTACTTTTTATGTTCTATGATATTTTTTGATCTGATGCGTAGTTCTCGAGATATATCAAGATATTTAAAAGTTCCGAAGCCGCACCAACATAATAGAGATACAGAAACACCGTGGCCCCTTTCTTTGAGATAACTCTGCACTATTGCGAGCTGTAAATGCCACTTCCAGCTTAGCTGTGCAGAAGAAGAACAACAAGAAGAAGAAATATCTCGAAATATGTCCGTCAGGCCCCTTCCCTTGAGATATATCTGCAAATATCTCGGAAACGAAGCGAGCTATGGCAAAATGTTAAGAGACCTTTTTTGTAGAGAATTATGTTTCCTACAATTTATGTTCTATGATATTTTTTGATCAGAAGCGTAGTTTTCGAGATATATCGAGATATTTAAAAGTTCCGAAGCCGCACCAACATAATAGAGATACAGAAACACCGTGGCCCCTTTCGTTGAGATAACTCTGCACTAGTGCGAGCCGCAAATGCCACTTCCAGCTTAGCTGTGCAGAAGAAGAACAACAAGAAGAAGAAATATCTCGAAATATGTCCGTCAGGCCCCTTCCCTTGAGATAAATCTGCAAATATCTCGGAAACGAAGCGAGCTATGGCCAATTGTTAAGAGACCTGTTTTGTAGAGAATTAAGTTTCCTACTTTTTATGTTCTATGATATTTTTTGATCAGATGCGTAGTTCTCGAGATATATCAAGATATTTAAAAGTTCCGAAGCCGCACCAACATAATAGAGATACAGAAACACCGTGGCCCCTTTCTTTGAGATAACTCTGCACTATTGCGAGCTGTAAATGCCACTTCCAGCTTAGCTGTGCAGAAGAAGAACAACAAGAAGAAGAAATATCTCGAAATATGTCCGTCAGGCCCCTTCCCTTGAGATAAATCTGCAAATATCTCGGAAACGAAGAGAGCTATGGCAAAATGTCAAGAGACCTTTTGTGTAGAGAATTAAGTTTCCTACTTTTTACGTTCTATGATATTTTTTGATCTGATGCGTAGTTCTCGAGATATATCAAGATATTTAAAAGTTCCGAAGCCGCACCAACATAATAGAGATACAGAAACACCGTGGCCCCTTTCTTTGAGATAACTCTGCACTATTGCGAGCTGCAAATGCCACTTCCAGCTTAGCTGTGCAGAAGAAGAACAACAAGAAGAAGAAATATCTCGAAATATGTCCGTCAGGCCCCTTCCCTTGAGATATATCTGCAAATATCTCGGAAACGAAGCGAGCTATGGCAAAATGTTAAGAGACCTTTTTCGTAGAGAATTATGTTTCCTACAATTTATGTTCTATGATATTTTTTGATCAGAAGCGTAGTTTTCGAGATATATCGAGATATTTAAAAGTTCCGAAGCCGCACCAACATAATAGAGATACAGAAACACCGTGGCCCCTTTCGTTGAGATAACTCTGCACTAGTGCGAGCCGCAAATGCCACTTCCAGCTTAGCTGTGCAGAAGAAGAACAACAAGAAGAAGAAATATCTCGAAATATGTCCGTCAGGCCCCTTCCCTTGAGATATATCTGCAAATATCTCGGAAACGAAGCGAGCTATGGCAAAATGTTAAGAGACCTTTTTTGTAGAGAATTAAGTTTCCTACTTTTTATGTTCTATGATATTTTTTGATCAGATGCGTAGTTCTCGAGATATATCAAGATATTTAAAAGTTCCGAAGCCGCACCAACATAATAGAGATACAGAAACACCGTGGCCCCTTTCTTTGAGATAACTCTGCACTATTGCGAGCTGTAAATGCCACTTCCAGCTTAGCTGTGCAGAAGAAGAACAACAAGAAGAAGAAATATCTCGAAATATGTCCGTCAGGCCCCTTCCCTTGAGATATATCTGCAAATATCTCGGAAACGAAGCGAGCTATGGCAAAATCTTAAGAGACCTTTTTTGTAGAGAATTATGTTTCGTACAATTTATGTTCTATGATATTTTTTGGTCAGAAGCGTAGTTTTCGAGATATATCGAGATATTTAAAAGTTCCAAAGCCGCACCAACATAATAGAGATACAGAAACACCGTGGCCCCTTTCTTTGAGATAACTCTGCACTATTGCGAGCTGTAAATGCCACTTCCAGCTTAGCTGTGCAGAAGAAGATCAACAAGAAGAAGAAATATCTCGAAATATGTCCGTCAGGCCCCTTCCCTTGAGATATATCTGCAAATATCTCGGAAACGAAGCGAGCTATGGCAAAATGTTAAGAGACCTTTTTTGTAGAGAATTATGTTTCGTACAATTTATGTTCTATGATATTTTTTGGTCAGAAGCGTAGTTTTCGAGATATATCGAGATATTTAAAAGTTCCAAAGCCGCACCAACATAATAGAGATACAGAAACACCGTGGCCCCTTTCTTTGAGATAACTCTGCACTAGTGCGAGCCGCAAATGCCACTTCCAGCTTAGCTGTGCAGAAGAAGAACAACAAGAAGAAGAAATATCTCGAAATATGTCCGTCAGGCCCCTTCCCTTGAGATAAATCTGCAAATATCTCGGAAACGAAGCGAGCTATGGCCAATTGTTAAGAGACCTGTTTTGTAGAGAATTAAGTTTCCTACTTTTTATGTTCTATGATATTTTTTGATCAGATGCGTAGTTCTCGAGATATATCAAGATATTTAAAAGTTCCGAAGCCGCACCAACATAATAGAGATACAGAAACACCGTGGCCCCTTTCTTTGAGATAACTCTGCACTATTAAGAGCTGTAAATGCCACTTCCAGCTTAGCTGTGCAGAAGAAGAACAACAAGAAGAAGAAATATCTCGAAATATGTCCGTCAGGCCCCTTCCCTTGAGATAAATCTGCAAATATCTCGGAAACGAAGAGAGCTATGGCAAAATGTCAAGAGACCTTTTGTGTAGAGAATTAAGTTTCCTACTTTTTATGTTCTATGATATTTTTTGATCTGATGCGTAGTTCTCGAGATATATCAAGATATTTAAAAGTTCCGAAGCCGCACCAACATAATAGAGATACAGAAACACCGTGGCCCCTTTCTTTGAGATAACTCTGCACTATTGCGAGCTGCAAATGCCACTTCCAGCTTAGCTGTGCAGAAGAAGAACAACAAGAAGAAGAAATATCTCGAAATATGTCCGTCAGGCCCCTTCCCTTGAGATATATCTGCAAATATCTCGGAAACGAAGCGAGCTATGGCAAAATGTTAAGAGACCTTTTTCGTAGAGAATTATGTTTCCTACAATTTATGTTCTATGATATTTTTTGATCAGAAGCGTAGTTTTCGAGATATATCGAGATATTTAAAAGTTCCGAAGCCGCACCAACATAATAGAGATACAGAAACACCGTGGCCCCTTTCGTTGAGATAACTCTGCACTAGTGCGAGCCGCAAATGCCACTTCCAGCTTAGCTGTGCAGAAGAAGAACAACAAGAAGAAGAAATATCTCGAAATATGTCCGTCAGGCCCCTTCCCTTGAGATATATCTGCAAATATCTCGGAAACGAAGCGAGCTATGGCAAAATGTTAAGAGACCTTTTTTGTAGAGAATTAAGTTTCCTACTTTTTATGTTCTATGATATTTTTTGATCAGATGCGTAGTTCTCGAGATATATCAAGATATTTAAAAGTTCCGAAGCCGCACCAACATAATAGAGATACAGAAACACCGTGGCCCCTTTCTTTGAGATAACTCTGCACTATTGCGAGCTGTAAATGCCACTTCCAGCTTAGCTGTGCAGAAGAAGAACAACAAGAAGAAGAAATATCTCGAAATATGTCCGTCAGGCCCCTTCCCTTGAGATATATCTGCAAATATCTCGGAAACGAAGCGAGCTATGGCAAAATCTTAAGAGACCTTTTTTGTAGAGAATTATGTTTCGTACAATTTATGTTCTATGATATTTTTTGGTCAGAAGCGTAGTTTTCGAGATATATCGAGATATTTAAAAGTTCCAAAGCCGCACCAACATAATAGAGATACAGAAACACCGTGGCCCCTTTCTTTGAGATAACTCTGCACTATTGCGAGCTGTAAATGCCACTTCCAGCTTAGCTGTGCAGAAGAAGATCAACAAGAAGAAGAAATATCTCGAAATATGTCCGTCAGGCCCCTTCCCTTGAGATATATCTGCAAATATCTCGGAAACGAAGCGAGCTATGGCAAAATGTTAAGAGACCTTTTTTGTAGAGAATTATGTTTCGTACAATTTATGTTCTATGATATTTTTTGATCAGATGCGTAGTTCTCCAGATATATCAAGATATTTAAAAGTTCCGAAGCCGCACCAACATAATAGAGATACAGAAACACCGTGGCCCCTTTCTTTGAGATAACTCTGCACTATTGCGAGCTGTAAATGCCACTTCCAGCTTAGCTGTGCAGAAGAAGAACAACAAGAAGAAGAAATATCTCGAAATATGTCCGTCAGGCCCCTTCCCTTGAGATAAATCTGCAAATATCTCGGAAACGAAGCGAGCTATGGCAAAATGTTGAGAGACCTTTTGTGTAGAGAATTAAGTTTCCTACTTTTTATGTTCTATGATATTTTTTGATCTGATGCGTAGTTCTCGAGATATATCAAGATATTTAAAAGTTCCGAAGCCGCACCAACATAATAGAGATACAGAAACACCGTGGCCCCTTTCTTTGAGATAACTCTGCACTATTGCGAGCTGTAAATGCCACTTCCAGCTTAGCTGTGCAGAAGAAGAACAACAAGAAGAAGAAATATCTCGAAATATGTCCGTCAGGCCCCTTCCCTTGAGATATATCTGCAAATATCTCGGAAACGAAGCGAGCTATGGCAAAATGTTAAGAGACCTTTTTTGTAGAGAATTATATTTCGTACAATTTATGTTCTATGATATTTTTTGATCAGAAGCGTAGTTTTCGAGATATATCGAGATATTTAAAAGTTCCAAAGCCGCACCAACATAATAGAGATACAGAAACACCGTGGCCCCTTTCTTTGAGATAACTCTGCACTATTGCGAGCTGCAAATGCCACTTCCAGCTTAGCTGTGCAGAGGAAGAACAACAAGAAGAAGAAATATCTCGAAATATGTCCGTCAGGCCAGTTCCTTTGAGCTGAATCTGCAAATATCTCGGAAACGAAGCGAGCTATGGCAAAATGTTAAGAGACGTTTTTTGTAGAGAATTATGTTTCCTACAATTTATGTTCTATGATATTTTTTGATCAGAAGCGTAGTTTTCGAGATATATCGAGATATTTAAAAGTTCCGAAGCCGCACCAACATAATAGGGATACAGAAACACCGTGGCCCCTTTCTTTGAGATAACTCTGCACTATTGCGAGCTGTAAATGCCACTTCCAGCTTAGCTGTGCAGAAGAAGAACAACAAGAAGAAGAAATATCTCGAAATATGTCCGTCAGGCCCCTTCCCTTGAGATATATCTGCAAATATCTCGGAAACGAAGCGAGCTATGGCAAAATGTTAAGAGACCCTTTTTGTAGAGAATTATGTTTCCTACAATTTATGTTCTATGATATTTTTTGATCAGAAGCGTAGTTTTCGAGATATATCGAGATATGTAAAAGTTCCGAAGCCGCACCAACATAATAGAGATACAGAAACACCGTGGCCCCTTTCTTTGAGATAACTCTGCACTATTGCGAGCCGCAAATGCCACTTCCAGCTTAGCTGTGCAGAAGAAGAACAACAAGAAGAAGAAATATCTCGAAATATGTCCGTCAGGCCCCTTCCCTTGAGATAAATCTGCAAATATATCGGAAACGAAGCGAGCTATGGCAAAATGTTGAGAGACCTTTTTTGTAGAGAATTAAGTTTCCTACGTTTTATGTTCTATGATATTTTTTGATCAGATGCGTAGTTCTCGAGATATATCAAGATATTTAAAAGTTCCGAAGCCGCACCAACATAATAGAGATACAGAAACACCGTGGCCCCTTTCTTTGAGATAACTCTGCACTATTGCGAGCTGCAAATGCCACTTCCAGCTTAGCTGTGCAGAAGAAGAACATCAAGAAGAAGAAATATCTCGAAATATGTCCGTCAGGCCCCTTCCCTTGAGGTAAATCTGCAAATATCTCGGAAACGAAGAGAGCTATGGCAAAATGTTAAGCGACCTTTTTTGTAGAGAATTAAGTTTCCTACTTTTTATGTTCTATGATATTTTTTGATCTGATGCGTAGTTCTCGAGATATATCAAGATATTTAAAAGTTCCGAAGCCGCACCAACATAATAGAGATACAGAAACACCGTGGCCCCTTTCTTTGAGATAACTCTGCACTATTGCGAGCTGTAAATGCCACTTCCAGCTTAGCTGTGCAGAAGAAGAACAACAAGAAGAAGACATATCTCGAATTATGTCCGTCAGGCCCCTTCCCTCGAGATATATCTGCAAATATCTCGGAAACGAAGCGAGCTATGGCAAAATGTTAAGAGACCTTTTTTGTAGAGAATTATGTTTCCTACAATTTATGTTCTATGATATTTTTTGATCAGAGGCGTAGTTTTCGAGATATATCGAGATATTTAAAAGTTCCGAAGCCGCACCAACATAATAGAGATACAGAAACACCGTGGCCCCTTTCTTTGAGATAACTCTGCACTATTGCGAGCTGTAAATGCCACTTCCAGCTTAGCTGTGCAGAAGAAGAACAACAAGAAGAAGAAATATCTCGAAATATGTCCGTCAGGCCCCTTCCCTTGAGATATATCTGCAAATATCTCGGAAACGAAGCGAGCTATGGCAAAATGTTAAGAGACCTTTTTTGTAGAGAATTATGTTTCGTACAATTTATGTTCTATGATATTTTTTGGTCAGAAGCGTAGTTTTCGAGATATATCGAGATATTTAAAAGTTCCAAAGCCGCACCAACATAATAGAGATACAGAAACACCGTGGCCCCTTTCTTTGAGATAACTCTGCACTATTGCGAGCCGCAAATGCCACTTCCAGCTTAGCTGTGCAGAAGAAGAACAACAAGAAGAAGAAATATCTCGAAATATGTCCGTCAGGCCCCTTCCCTTGAGATAAATCTGCAAATATCTCGGAAACGAAGCGAGCTATGGCAAAATGTTGAGAGACCTTTTTTGTAGAGAATTAAGTTTTCTACGTTTTATGTTCTATGATATTTTTTGATCAGATGCGTAGTTCTCGAGATATATCAAGATATTTAAAAGTTCCGAAGCCGCACCAACATAATAGAGATACAGAAACACCGTGGCCCCTTTCTTTGAGATAACTCTGCACTATTGCGAGCTGCAAATGCCACTTCCAGCTTAGCTGTGCAGAAGAAGAACAACAAGAAGAAGAAATATCTCGAAATATGTCCGTCAGGCCCCTTCCCTTGAGATAAATCTGCAAATATCTCGGAAACGAAGAGAGCTATGGCAAAATGTTAAGAGACCTTTTTTGTAGAGAATTAAGTTTCCTACTTTTCATGTTCTATGATATTTTTTGATCAGATGCGTAGTTCTCGAGATATATCAAGATATTTAAAAGTTCCGAAGCCGCACCAACATAATAGAGATACAGAAACACCGTGGCCCCTTTCTTTGAGATAACTCTGCACTATTGCGAGCTGCAAATGCCACTTCCAGCTTAGCTGTGCAGAGGAAGAACAACAAGAAGAAGAAATATCTCGAAATATGTCCGTCAGGCCCCTTCCCTTGAGATAAATCTGCAAATATCTCGGAAACGAAGAGAGCTATGGCAAAATGTTAAGAGACCTTTTTTGTAGAGAATTAAGTTTCCTACTTTTCATGTTCTATGATATTTTTTGATCAGATGCGTAGTTCTCGAGATATATCAAGATATTTAAAAGTTCCGAAGCCGCACCAACATAATAGAGATACAGAAACACCGTGGCCCCTTTCTTTGAGATAACTCTGCACTATTGCGAGCTGCAAATGCCACTTCCAGCTTAGCTGTGCAGAGGAAGAACAACAAGAAGAAGAAATATCTCGAAATATGTCCGTCAGGCGCCTTCCCTTGAGATAAATCTGCAAATATCTCGGAAACGAAGCGAGCTATGGCAAAATGTTAAGAGACCTTTTTTGTAGAGAATTAAGTTTCCTACTTTTTATGTTCTATGATATTTTTTGATCAGATGCGTAGTTCTCGAGATATATCAAGATATTTAAAAGTTCCGAAGCCGCACCAACATAATAGAGATACAGAAACACCGTGGCCCCTTTCTTTGAGATAACTCTGCACTATTGCGAGCTGCAAATGCCACTTCCAGCTTAGCTGTGCAGAAGAAGAACAACAAGAAGAAGAAATATCTCGAAATATGTCCGTCAGGCCCCTTCCCTTGAGATAAATCTGCAAATATCTCGGAAACGAAGAGAGCTATGGCAAAATGTTAAGAGACCTTTTTTGTAGAGAATTAAGTTTCCTACTTTTTATGTTCTATGATATTTTTTGATCAGATGCGTAGTTCTCGAGATATATCAAGATATTTAAAAGTTCCGATGCCGCACCAACATAATAGAGATACAGAAACACCGTGGCCCCTTTCTTTGAGATAACTCTGCACTATTGCGAGCTGTAAATGCCACTTCCAGCTTAGCTGTGCAGAAGAAGAACAACAAGAAGAAGAAATATCTCGAAATATGTCCGTCAGGCCCCTGCCCTTGAGATATATCTGCAAATATCTCGGAAACGAAGCGAGCTATGGCAAAATGTTAAGAGACCTTTTTTGTAGAGAATTATGTTTCCTACAATTTATGTTCTATGATATTTTTTGATCAGAAGCGTAGTTTTCGAGATATATCGAGATATTTAAAGGTTCCGAAGCCGCACCAACATAATAGAGATACAGAAACACCGTGGCCCCTTTCTTTGAGATAACTCTGCACTATTGCGAGCTGCAAATGCCACTTCCAGCTTAGCTGTGCAGAGGAAGAACAACAAGAAGAAGAAGTATCTCGAAATATGTCCGTCAGGCCCGTTGCTTTGAGCTGAATCTGCAAATATCTCGGAAACGAAGCGAGCTATGGCAAAATGTTAAGAGACGTTTTTTGTAGTGAATTATGTTTCCTACAATTTATGTTCTATGATATTTTTTGATCAGAAGCGTAGTTTTCGAGATATATCGAGATATTTAAAAGTTCCGAAGCCGCACCAACATAATAGAGATACAGAAACACTGTGGCTCCTTTCTTTGAGATAACTCTGCACTAGTGCGAGCCGCAAATGCCACTTCCAGCTTAGCTGTGCAGAAGAAGAACAACAAGAAGAAGAAATATCTCGAAATATGTCCGTCAGGCCCCTTCCCTTGAGATAAATCTGCAAATATCTCGGAAACGAAGCGAGCTATGGCAAAATGTTAAGAGGCCTTTTTTGTAGAGAATTAAGTTTCCTACTTTTTATGTTCTATGATATTTTTCGATCAGAGGCGTAGTTCTCGAGATATATCAAGATATTTAAAAGTTCCGAAGCCGCACCAACATAATAGAGATACAGAAACACCGTGGCCCCTTTCTTTGAGATAACTCTGCACGATTGCGAGCTGGAAATGCCACTTCCAGTTTAGCTGTGCAGAAGAAGAACAACAAGAAGAAGAAATATCTCGAAATATGTCCATCAGGACCCTTCCCTTGAGATAAATCTGCAAATATCTCGGAAACGAAGCGAGCTATGGCAAAATGTTAAGAGACCTTTTCTGTAGAGAATTAGGTTTCCTACTTTTTATGTTCTATGATATTTTTCGATCAGAGGCGTAGTTCTCGAGATATATCAAGATATTTAAAAGTTCCGAAGCCGCACCAACATAATAGAGATACAGAAACACCGTGGCCCCTTCCTTTGAGATAACTCTGCACTAGTGCGAGCCGCAAATGCCACTTCCAGCTTAGCTGTACAGAAGAAGAACAACAAGAAGAAGAAATATCTCGAAATATGTCCGTCAGGCCCCTTCCCTTGAGATAAATATGCAAATATCTCGGAAACGAAGCGAGCTATGGCAAAATGTTAAGAGACCTTTTTTGTACAGAATTATGTTTCCTACTTTTTATGTTCTATGATATTTTTTGATCAGATGCGTAGTTCTCGAGATATATTAAGATATTTAAAAGTTCCGAAGCCGCACCAACATAATAGAGATACAGAAACACCGTGGCCCCTTTCTTTGAGATAACTCTGCACTATTGCGAGCTGTAAATGCCACCTCCAGCTTAGCTGTGCAGAAGAAGAACAACAAGAAGAAGAAATATCTCGAAATATGTCCGTCAGGCCAGTTCCTTTGAGCTGAATCTGCAAATATCTCGGAAACGAAGCGAGCTATGGCAAAATGTTAAGAGACGTTTTTTGTAGAGAATTATGTTTCCTACAATTTATGTTCTATGATATTTTTTGATCAGAAGCGTAGTTTTCGAGATATATCGAGATATTTAAAAGTTCCGAAGCCGCACCAACATAATAGGGATACAGAAACACCGTGGCCCCTTTCTTTGAGATAACTCTGCACTAGTGCGAGCCGCAAATGCCACTTCCAGCTTAGCTGTGCAGAAGAAGAACAACAAGAAGAAGAAATATCTCGAAATATGTCCGTCAGGCGCCTTCCCTTGAGATAAATCTGCAAATATCTCGGAAACGAAGCGAGCTATGGCAAAATGTTAAGAGACCTTTTTTGTAGAAAATTAGGTTTCCTACTTTTTATGTTCTATGATATTTTTTGATCAGATGCGTAGTTCTCGAGATATATCAAGATATTTAAAAGTTCCGAAGCCGCACCAACATAATAGAGATACAGAAACACCGCGGCCCCTTTCTTTGAGATAACTCTGCACTATTGCGAGCTGCAAATGCCACTTCCAGCTTAGCTGTGCAGAGGAAGAACAACAAGAAGAAGAAATATCTCGAAATATGTCCGTCAGGCCCCTTCCCTTGAGATATATCTGCAAATATCTCGGAAACGAAGCGAGCTATGGCAAAATGTTAAGAGACCTTTTTTGTAGAGAATTATGTTTCCTACAATTTATGTTCTATGATATTTTTTGATCAGAAGCGTAGTTCTCGAGATATATCAAGATATTTAAAAGTTCCGAAGCCGCACCAACATAATAGAGATACAGAAACACCGTGGCCCCTTTCTTTGAGATAACTCTGCACTAGTGCGAGCCGCAAATGCCACTTCCAGCTTAGCTGTACAGAAGAAGAACAACAAGAAGAAGAAATATCTCGAAATATGTCCGTCAGGCCCCTTCCCTTGAGATAAATATGCAAATATCTCGGAAACGAAGCGAGCTATGGCAAAATGTTAAGAGACCTTTTTTGTACAGAATTATGTTTCCTACTTTTTATGTTCTATGATATTTTTTGATCAGATGCGTAGTTCTCGAGATATATTAAGATATTTAAAAGTTCCGAAGCCGCACCAACATAATAGAGATACAGAAACACCGTGGCCCCTTTCTTTGAGATAACTCTGCACTATTGCGAGCTGTAAATGCCACCTCCAGCTTAGCTGTGCAGAAGAAGAACAACAAGAAGAAGAAATATCTCGAAATATGTCCGTCAGGCCAGTTCCTTTGAGCTGAATCTGCAAATATCTCGGAAACGAAGCGAGCTATGGCAAAATATTAAGAGACGTTTTTTGTAGAGAATTATGTTTCCTACAATTTATGTTCTATGATATTTTTTGATCAGAAGCGTAGTTTTCGAGATATATCGAGATATTTAAAAGTTCCGAAGCCGCACCAACATAATAGGGATACAGAAACACCGTGGCCCCTTTCTTTGAGATATCTCTGCACTAGTGCGAGCCGCAAATGCCACTTCCAGCTTAGCTGTGCAGAAGAAGAACAACAAGAAGAAGAAATATCTCGAAATATGTCCGTCAGGCGCCTTCCCTTGAGATAAATCTGCAAATATCTCGGAAACGAAGCGAGCTATGGCAAAATGTTAAGAGACCTTTTTTGTAGAAAATTAGGTTTCCTACTTTTTATGTTCTATCATATTTTTTGATCAGATGCGTAGTTCTCGAGATATATCAAGATATTTAAAAGTTCCGAAGCCGCACCAACATAATAGAGATACAGAAACACCGTGGCCCCTTTCTTTGAGATAACTCTGCACTATTGCGAGCTGCAAATGCCACTTCCAGCTTAGCTGTGCAGAGGAAGAACAACAAGAAGAAGAAATATCTCGAAATATGTCCGTCAGGCCCCTTCCCCTGAGATATATCTGCAAATATCTCGGAAACGAAGCGAGCTATGGCAAAATGTTAAGAGACCTTTTTTGTAGAGAATTATGTTTCCTACAATTTATTTTCTATGATATTTTTTGATCAGAAGCGTAGTTCTCGAGATATATCAAGATATTTAAAAGTTCCGAAGCCGCACCAACATAATAGAGATACAGAAACACCGTGGCCCCTTTCTTTGAGATAACTCTGCACTAGTGCGAGCCGCAAATGCCACTTCCAGCTTAGCTGTACAGAAGAAGAACAACAAGAAGAAGAAATATCTCGAAATATGTCCGTCAGGCCCCTTCCCTTGAGATAAATATGCAAATATCTCGGAAACGAAGCGAGCTATGGCAAAATGTTAAGAGACCTTTTTTGTACAGAATTATGTTTCCTACTTTTTATGTTCTATGATATTTTTTGATCAGATGCGTAGTTCTCGAGATATATTAAGATATTTAAGAGTTCCGAAGCCGCACCAACATAATAGAGATACAGAAACACCGTGGCCCCTTTCTTTGAGATAACTCTGCACTATTGCGAGCTGTAAATGCCACCTCCAGCTTAGCTGTGCAGAAGAAGAACAACAAGAAGAAGAAATATCTCGAAATATGTCCGTCAGGCCCCTGCCCTTGAGATATATCTGCAAATATCTCGGAAACGAAGCGAGCTATGGCAAAATGTTAAGAGACCTTTTTTGTAGAGAATTATGTTTCCTACAATTTATGTTCTATGATATTTTTTGATCAGATGCGTAGTTCTCGAGATATATCAAGATATTTAAAAGTTCCGAAACCGCACCAGCATAACAGAGATACAGAAACACCGTGGCCCCTTTCTTTGAGATAACTCTGCACTAGTGCGAGCCGCAAATGCCGCTTCCAGCTTAGCTGTGCAGAAGAAGAACAACAAGAAGGAGAAATATCTCGAAATATGTCCGTCAGGCCCCTTCCCTTGAGATAAATCTGCAAATATCTCGGAAACGAAGCGAGCTATGGCAAAATGTTAAGAGACCTTTTTTGTAGAGAATTAAGTTTCCTACTTTTTATGTTCTATGATATTTTTTGATCAGATGCGTAGTTCTCGAGATATATCAAGATATTTAAAAGTTCCGAAGCCGCACCAACATAATAGAGATACAGAAACACCGTGGCCCCTTTCTTTGAGATAACTCTGCACTATTGCGAGCTGTAAATGCCACTTCCAGCTTAGCTGTGCAGAAGAAGAACAACAAGAAGAAGAAATATCTCGAAATATGTCCGTCAGGCCCCTGCCCTTGAGATATATCTGCAAATATCTCGGAAACGAAGCGAGCTATGGCAAAATGTTAAGAGACCTTTTTTGTAGAGAATCATGTTTCCTACAATTTATGTTCTATGATATTTTTTGATCAGAAGCGTAGTTTTCGAGATATATCGAGATATTTAAAGGTTCCGAAGCCGCACCAACATAATAGAGATACAGAAACACCGTGGCCCCTTTCTTTGAGATAACTCTGCACTATTGCGAGCTGCAAATGCCACTTCCAGCTTAGCTGTGCAGAGGAAGAACAACAAGAAGAAGAAGTATCTCGAAATATGTCCGTCAGGCCCGTTCCTTTGAGCTGAATCTGCAAATATCTCGGAAACGAAGCGAGCTATGGCAAAATGTTAAGAGACGTTTTTTGTAGAGAATTATGTTTCCTACAATTTATGTTCTATGATATTTTTTGATCAGAAGCGTAGTTTTCGAGATATATCGAGATATTTAAAAGTTCCGAAGCCGCACCAACATAATAGGGATACAGAAACACCGTGGCCCCTTTCTTTGAGATAACTCTGCACTATTGCGAGCTGCAAATGCCACTTCCAGCTTAGCTGTGCAGAGGAAGAACAACAAGAAGAAGAAATATCTCGAAATATGTCCGTCAGGCCCCTTCCCCTGAGATATATCTGCAAATATCTCGGAAACGAAGCGAGCTATGGCAAAACGTTGAGAGACCTTTTTTGTAGAGAATTATGTTTCCTACAATTTATGTTCTATGATATTTTTTGATCAGATGCGTAGTTCTCGAGATATATCAAGATATTTAAAAGCTTCGAAGCTGCACCAACATAATAGAGGTACAGAAACACCGTGGCCCCTTTCTTTGAGATAACTCTGCACTATTGCGAGCTGCAAATGCCACTTCCAGCTTAGCTGTGCAGAAGAAGAACAACAAGAAGAAGAAATATCTCTAAATATGTCCGTAAGGCCCCTTCCCTTGAGATAAATCTGCAAATATCTCGGAAACGAAGCGAGCTATGGCAAAATGTTAAGAGACCTTTTTTGTAGAGAATTAAGTTTCCTACTTTTTATGTTCTATGATATTTTTTGATCAGATGCGTAGTTCTCGAGATATATCAAGATATTTAAAAGTTCCGAAGCCGCACCAACATAATAGAGATACAGAAACACCGTGGCCCCTTTCTTTGAGATAACTCTGCACGATTGCGAGCTGGAAATGCCACTTCCAGTTTAGCTGTGCAGAAGAAGAACAACAAGAAGAAGAAATATCTCGAAATATGTCCATCAGGACCCTTCCCTTGAGATAAATCTGCAAATATCTCGGAAACCAAGCGAGCTATGGCAAAATGTTAAGAGACCTTTTTTGTAGAGAATTATGTTTCCTACAATTTATGTTCTATGATATTTTTTGATCAGAAGCGTAGTTTTCGAGATATATCGAGATATTTAAAAGTTGCGAAGCCGCACCAACATAATAGAGATACAGAAACACCGTGGCCCCTTTCTTTGGGATAACTCTGCACTATTGCGAGCTGGAAATGCCACTTCCAGTTTAGCTGTGCAGAAGAAGAACAACAAGAAGAAGAAATATCTCGAAATATGTCCGTCAGGACCCTTCCCTTGAGGTAAATCTGCAAATATCTCGGAAACGAAGAGAGCTATGGCAAAATGTTAAGAGACCTTTTTTGTAGAGAATTAAGATTCCTACTTTTTATGTTCTATGATATTTTTTGATCAGATGCGCAGTTCTCGAGATATATCAAGATATTTAAAAGTTCCGAAGCCGCACCAACATAATAGAGATACAGAAACACCCTTGCCCCTTTCTTTGAGATAACTCTGCACTATTGCGAGCTGCAAATGCCACTTCCAGCTTAGCTGTGCAGAGGAAGAACAACAAGAAGAAGAAATATCTCGAAATATGTCCGTCAGGACCCTTCCCTTGGGATAAATCTGCAAATATCTCGGAAACGAAGCGAGCTATGGCAAAACGTTGAGAGACCTTTTTTGTAGAGAATTATGTTTCCTACTTTTTATGTTCTATGATATTTTTTGATCAGATGCGTAGTTCTCGAGATATATCAAGATATTTAAAAGCTTCGAAGCTGCACCAACATAATAGAGGTACAGAAACACCGTGGCCCCTTTCTTTGAGATAACTCTGCACTATTGCGAGCTGCAAATGCCACTTCCAGCTTAGCTGTGCAGAAGAAGAACAACAAGAAGAAGAAATATTTCGAAATATGTCCGTCAGGCCCCTTCCCTTGAGATAAATCTGCAAATATCTCGGAAACGAAGCGAGCTATGGCAAAATGTTAGGAGACCTTATTTGTAGAGAATTAAGTTTCCTACTTTTTATGTTCTATGATATTTTTTGATCAGATGCCTAGTTCTGGAGATATATCAAGATATTTAAAAGCTTCGAAGCTGCACCAACATAATAGAGATACAGAAACACCGTCGCCCCTTTCTTTGAGATAACTCTGCACGATTGCGAGCTGGAAATGCCACTTCCAGTTTAGCTGTGCAGAAGAAGAACAACAAGAAGAAGAAATATCTCGAAATATGTCCGTCAGGCCCCGTCCCTTGAGATATATCTGCAAATATCTCGGAAACGAAGCAAGCTATGGCAAAATGTTAAGAGACCTTTTTTGTAGAGAATAATGTTTCCTACAATTTATGTTCTATGATATTTTTTGATCAGAAGCGTAGTTTTCGAGATATATCAAGATATTTAAAAGTTCCGAAGCCGCACCAACATAATAGAGATACAGAAACACCGTGGCCCCTTTCTTTGGGATAACTCTGCACTATTGCGAGCTGGAAATGCCACTTCCAGTTTAGCTGTGCAGAACAAGAACAACAAGAAGAAGAAATATCTCGAAATATGTCCGTCAGGCCCCTTCCCTTGAGATATATCTGCAAATATCTCGGAAACGAAGCGAGCTATGGCAAAATGTTAAGAGACCTTTTTTGTAGAGAATTATGTTTCCTACAATTTATGTTCTATGATATTTTTTGATCAGAAGCGTAGTTTTCGAGATATATCAAGATATTTAAAAGTTCCGAAGCCGCACCAACATAATAGAGATACAGAAACACCGTGGCCCCTTTCTTTGGGATAACTCTGCACTATTGCGAGCTGGAAATGCCACTTCCAGTTTAGCTGTGCAGAACAAGAACAACAAGAAGAAGAAATATCTCGAAATATGTCCATCAGGACCCTTCCCTTGAGATAAATCTGCAAATATCTCGGAAACGAAGCGAGCTATGGCAAAATGTTAAGAGACCTTTTTTGTAGAGAATTATGTTTCCTACAATTTATGTTCTATGATATTTTTTTATCAGAAGCGTAGTTTTCGAGATATATCGAGATATTTAAAAGTTGCGAAGCCGCACCAACATAATAGAGATACAGAAACACCGTGGCCCCTTTCTTTGGGATAACTCTGCACTATTGCGAGCTGGAAATGCCACTTCCAGTTTAGCTGTGCAGAAGAAGAACAACAAGAAGAAGAAATATGTCGAAATATGTCCGTCAGGACCCTTCCCTTGAGATAAATCTGCAAATATCTCGGAAACGAAGCGAGCTACGGCAAAACGTTCAGAGACCTTTTTTGTAGAGAATTATGTTTCCTACAATTTATGTTCTATGATATTTTTTGATCAGATGCGTAGTTCTCGAGATATATCAAGATATTTAAAAGTTCCGAAGCCGCACCAACATAATAGAGATACAGAAACACCGTGGCCCCTTTCTTTGAGTTAACTCTGCACTATTGCGAGCTGCAAATGCCTCTTCCAGCTTAGCTGTGCAGAGGAAGAACAACAAGAAGAAGAAATATCTCGAAATATGTCCGTCAGGCCCCTTCCCTTGAGATAAATCTGCAAATATCTCGGAAACGAAGCGAGCTATGGCAAAATGTTAAGAGACCTTTTTTGTAGAGAATTAAGTTTCCTACTTTTTATGTTCTATGATATTTTTTGATCAGATGCGCAGTTCTCTAGATATATCAAGATATTTAAAAGTTCCGAAGCCGCACCAACATAATAGAGATACAGAAACACCGTGGCCCCTTTCTTTGAGATAACTCTGCACTATTGCGAGCTGCAAATGCCACTTCCAGCTTAGCTGTGCAAAAGAGGAACAACAAGAAGAAGAAATATCTCGAAATATGTCCGTCAGGCCCCTTCCCTTGAGATAAATCTGCAAATATCTCGGAAACGAAGAGAGCTACGGCAAAATGTTAAGAGACCTTTTTTGTAGAGAATTAAGTTTCCTACTTTTTATGTTCTATGATATTTTTTGATAAGATGCGCAGTTCTCGAGATATATCAAGATATTTAAAAGTTCCGAAGCCGCACCAACATAATAGAGATACAGAAACACCGTGGCCCCTTTCTTTGAGATAACTCTGCACTATTGCGAGCTGCAAATGCCACTTCCAGCTTAGCTGTGCAGAGGAAGAACAACAAGAAGAAGAAATATCTCGAAATATGTCCGTCAGGCCCCTTCCCTTGAGATAAATCTGCAAATATCTCGGAAACGAAGCGAGCTATGGCAAAATGTTAAGAGACCTTTTTTGTAGAGAATTAAGTTTCCTACTTATTATGTTCTATGATATTTTTTGATCAGATGCGCAGTTCTCGAAATATATCAAGATATTTAAAAGTTCCGAAGCCGCAGCAACATAATAGAGATACAGAAACACCGTGGCCACTTTCTTTGAGATAACTCTGCACTATTGCGAGCTGCAAATGCCACTTCCAGCTTAGCTGTGCAGAAGAAGAACAACAAGAAGAAGAAATATTTCGAAATATGTCCGTCAGGCCCCTTCCCTTGAGATATATCTGCAAATATCTCGGAAACGAAGCGAGCTATGGCAAAATGTTAAGAGACCTTTTTTGTAGAGAATTATGTTTCCTACAATTTATGTTCTATGATATTTTTTGATCAGAAGCGTAGTTTTCGAGATATATCAAGATATTTAAAAGTTCCGAAGCCGCACCAACATAATAGAGATACAGAAACACCGTGGCCCCTTTCTTTGGGATAACTCTGCACTATTGCGAGCTGGAAATGCCACTTCCAGTTTAGCTGTGCAGAACAAGAACAACAAGAAGAAGAAATATCTCGAAATATGTCCGTCAGGACCCTTCCCTTGGGATAAATCTGCAAATATCTCGGAAACGAAGCGAGCTATGGCAAAACGTTGAGAGACCTTTTTTGTAGAGAATTATGTTTCCTACAATTTATGTTCTATGATATTTTTTGATCAGATGCGTAGTTCTCGAGACATATCAAGATATTTAAAAGCTTCGAAGCTTCACCAACATAATAGAGGTACAGAAACACCGTGGCCCCTTTCTTTGAGATAACTCTGCACTATTGCGAGCTGCAAATGCCACTTCCAGCTTAGCTGTGCAGAAGAAGAACAACAAGAAGAAGAAATATTTCGAAATATGTCCGTCAGGCCCCTTCCCTTGAGATAAATCTGCAAATATCTCGGAAACGAAGCGAGCTATGGCAAAATGTTAGGAGACCTTATTTGTAGAGAATTAAGTTTCCTACTTTTTATGTTCTATGATATTTTTTGATCAGATGCCTAGTTCTGGAGATATATCAAGATATTTAAAAGCTTCGAAGCTGCACCAACATAATAGAGATACAGAAACACCGTCGCCCCTTTCTTTGAGATAACTCTGCACGATTGCGAGCTGGAAATGCCACTTCCAGTTTAGCTGTGCAGAAGAAGAACAACAAGAAGAAGAAATATCTCGAAATATGTCCGTCAGGCCCCGTCCCTTGAGATATATCTGCAAATATCTCGGAAACGAAGCAAGCTATGGCAAAATGTTAAGAGACCTTTTTTGTAGAGAATAATGTTTCCTACAATTTATGTTCTATGATATTTTTTGATCAGAAGCGTAGTTTTCGAGATATATCAAGATATTTAAAAGTTCCGAAGCCCCACCAACATAATAGAGATACAGAAACACCGTGGCCCCTTTCTTTGGGATAACTCTGCACTATTGCGAGCTGGAAATGCCACTTCCAGTTTAGCTGTGCAGAACAAGAACAACAAGAAGAAGAAATATCTCGAAATATGTCCGTCAGGCCCCTTCCCTTGAGATATATCTGCAAATATCTCGGAAACGAAGCGAGCTATGGCAAAATGTTAAGAGACCTTTTTTGTAGAGAATTATGTTTGCTACAATTTATGTTCTATGATATTTTTTGATCAGAAGCGTAGTTTTCGAGATATATCAAGATATTTAAAAGTTCCGAAGCCGCACCAACATAATAGAGATACAGAAACACCGTGGCCCCTTTCTTTGGGATAACTCTGCACTATTGCGAGCTGGAAATGCCACTTCCAGTTTAGCTGTGCAGAACAAGAACAACAAGAAGAAGAAATATCTCGAAATATGTCCATCAGGACCCTTCCCTTGAGATAAATCTGCAAATATCTCGGAAACGAAGCGAGCTATGGCAAAATGTTAAGAGACCTTTTTTGTAGAGAATTATGTTTCCTACAATTTATGTTCTATGATATTTTTTTATCAGAAGCGTAGTTTTCGAGATATATCGAGATATTTAAAAGTTGCGAAGCCGCACCAACATAATAGAGATACAGAAACACCGTGGCCCCTTTCTTTGGGATAACTCTGCACTATTGCGAGCTGGAAATGCCACTTCCAGTTTAGCTGTGCAGAAGAAGAACAACAAGAAGAAGAAATATGTCGAAATATGTCCGTCAGGACCCTTCCCTTGAGATAAATCTGCAAATATCTCGGAAACGAAGCGAGCTACGGCAAAACGTTCAGAGACCTTTTTTGTAGAGAATTATGTTTCCTACAATTTATGTTCTATGATATTTTTTGATCAGATGCGTAGTTCTCGAGATATATCAAGATATTTAAAAGTTCCGAAGCCGCACCAACATAATAGAGATACAGAAACACCGTGGCCCCTTTCTTTGAGTTAACTCTGCACTATTGCGAGCTGCAAATGCCACTTCCAGCTTAGCTGTGCAGAGGAAGAACAACAAGAAGAAGAAATATCTCGAAATATGTCCGTCAGGCCCCTTCCCTTGAGATAAATCTGCAAATATCTCGGAAACGAAGCGAGCTATGGCAAAATGTTAAGAGACCTTTTTTGTAGAGAATTAAGTTTCCTACTTATTATGTTCTATGATATTTTTTGATCAGATGCGCAGTTCTCGAAATATATCAAGATATTTAAAAGTTCCGAAGCCGCAGCAACATAATAGAGATACAGAAACACCGTGGCCACTTTCTTTGAGATAACTCTGCACTATTGCGAGCTGCAAATGCCACTTCCAGCTTAGCTGTGCAGAGGAAGAACAACAAGAAGAAGAAATATCTCGAAATATGTCCGTCAGGCCCCTTCCCTTGAGATAAATCTGCAAATATCTCGGAAACGAAGCGAGCTATGGCAAAATGTTAAGAGACCTTTTTTGTAGAGAATTAAGTTTCCTACTTATTATGTTCTATGATATTTTTTGATCAGATGCGCAGTTCTCGAAATATATCAAGATATTTAAAAGTTCCGAAGCCGCAGCAACATAATAGAGATACAGAAACACCGTGGCCACTTTCTTTGAGATAACTCTGCACTATTGCGAGCTGCAAATGCCACTTCCAGCTTAGCTGTGCAGAAGAAGAACAACAAGAAGAAGAAATATTTCGAAATATGTCCGTTAGGCCCCTTCCCTTGAGATATATCTGCAAATATCTCGGAAACGAAGCGAGCTATGGCAAAATGTTAAGAGACCTTTTTTGTAGAGAATTATGTTTCCTACAATTTATGTTCTATGATATTTTTTGATCAGAAGCGTAGTTTTCGAGATATATCAAGATATTTAAAAGTTCCGAAGCCGCACCAACATAATAGAGATACAGAAACACCGTGGCCCCTTTCTTTGGGATAACTCTGCACTATTGCGAGCTGGAAATGCCACTTCCAGTTTAGCTGTGCAGAACAAGAACAACAAGAAGAAGAAATATCTCGAAATATGTCCGTCAGGACCCTTCCCTTGGGATAAATCTGCAAATATCTCGGAAACGAAGCGAGCTATGGCAAAACGTTGAGAGACCTTTTTTGTAGAGAATTATGTTTCCTACAATTTATGTTCTATGATATTTTTTGATCAGATGCGTAGTTCTCGAGACATATCAAGATATTTAAAAGCTTCGAAGCTTCACCAACATAATAGAGGTACAGAAACACCGTGGCCCCTTTCTTTGAGATAACTCTGCACTATTGCGAGCTGCAAATGCCACTTCCAGCTTAGCTGTGCAGAAGAAGAACAACAAGAAGAAGAAATATTTCGAAATATGTCCGTCAGGCCCCTTCCCTTGAGATAAATCTGCAAATATCTCGGAAACGAAGCGAGCTATGGCAAAATGTTAGGAGACCTTATTTGTAGAGAATTAAGTTTCCTACTTTTTATGTTCTATGATATTTTTTGATCAGATGCCTAGTTCTGGAGATATATCAAGATATTTAAAAGCTTCGAAGCTGCACCAACATAATAGAGATACAGAAACACCGTCGCCCCTTTCTTTGAGATAACTCTGCACGATTGCGAGCTGGAAATGCCACTTCCAGTTTAGCTGTGCAGAAGAAGAACAACAAGAAGAAGAAATATCTCGAAATATGTCCGTCAGGCCCCGTCCCTTGAGATATATCTGCAAATATCTCGGAAACGAAGCAAGCTATGGCAAAATGTTAAGAGACCTTTTTTGTAGAGAATAATGTTTCCTACAATTTATGTTCTATGATATTTTTTGATCAGAAGCGTAGTTTTCGAGATATATCAAGATATTTAAAAGTTCCGAAGCCCCACCAACATAATAGAGATACAGAAACACCGTGGCCCCTTTCTTTGGGATAACTCTGCACTATTGCGAGCTGGAAATGCCACTTCCAGTTTAGCTGTGCAGAACAAGAACAACAAGAAGAAGAAATATCTCGAAATATGT
Organism: Osmia lignaria lignaria; assembly: GCF_051020975.1. NCBI lineage: Eukaryota > Metazoa > Arthropoda > Insecta > Hymenoptera > Megachilidae > Osmia > Osmia lignaria. The sequence goes on along the minus strand of NW_027478167.1, from coordinate 2,273,847 downwards.
CCGTCAGGCCCCTTCCCTTGAGATATATCTGCAAATATCTCGGAAACGAAGCGAGCTATGGCAAAATGTTAAGAGACCTTTTTTGTAGAGAATTATGTTTGCTACAATTTATGTTCTATGATATTTTTTGATCAGAAGCGTAGTTTTCGAGATATATCAAGATATTTAAAAGTTCCGAAGCCGCACCAACATAATAGAGATACAGAAACACCGTGGCCCCTTTCTTTGGGATAACTCTGCACTATTGCGAGCTGGAAATGCCACTTCCAGTTTAGCTGTGCAGAACAAGAACAACAAGAAGAAGAAATATCTCGAAATATGTCCATCAGGACCCTTCCCTTGAGATAAATCTGCAAATATCTCGGAAACGAAGCGAGCTATGGCAAAATGTTAAGAGACCTTTTTTGTAGAGAATTATGTTTCCTACAATTTATGTTCTATGATATTTTTTTATCAGAAGCGTAGTTTTCGAGATATATCGAGATATTTAAAAGTTGCGAAGCCGCACCAACATAATAGAGATACAGAAACACCGTGGCCCCTTTCTTTGGGATAACTCTGCACTATTGCGAGCTGGAAATGCCACTTCCAGTTTAGCTGTGCAGAAGAAGAACAACAAGAAGAAGAAATATGTCGAAATATGTCCGTCAGGACCCTTCCCTTGAGATATATCTGCAAATATCTCGGAAACGAAGCGAGCTACGGCAAAACGTTCAGAGACCTTTTTTGTAGAGAATTATGTTTCCTACAATTTATGTTCTATGATATTTTTTGATCAGATGCGTAGTTCTCGAGATATATCAAGATATTTAAAAGTTCCGAAGCCGCACCAACATAATAGAGATACAGAAACACCGTGGCCCCTTTCTTTGAGTTAACTCTGCACTATTGCGAGCTGCAAATGCCACTTCCAGCTTAGCTGTGCAGAGGAAGAACAACAAGAAGAAGAAATATCTCGAAATATGTCCGTCAGGCCCCTTCCCTTGAGATAAATCTGCAAATATCTCGGAAACGAAGCGAGCTATGGCAAAATGTTAAGAGACCTTTTTTGTAGAGAATTAAGTTTCCTACTTATTATGTTCTATGATATTTTTTGATCAGATGCGCAGTTCTCGAAATATATCAAGATATTTAAAAGTTCCGAAGCCGCAGCAACATAATAGAGATACAGAAACACCGTGGCCACTTTCTTTGAGATAACTCTGCACTATTGCGAGCTGCAAATGCCACTTCCAGCTTAGCTGTGCAGAGGAAGAACAACAAGAAGAAGAAATATCTCGAAATATGTCCGTCAGGCCCCTTCCCTTGAGATAAATCTGCAAATATCTCGGAAACGAAGCGAGCTATGGCAAAATGTTAAGAGACCTTTTTTGTAGAGAATTAAGTTTCCTACTTATTATGTTCTATGATATTTTTTGATCAGATGCGCAGTTCTCGAAATATATCAAGATATTTAAAAGTTCCGAAGCCGCAGCAACATAATAGAGATACAGAAACACCGTGGCCACTTTCTTTGAGATAACTCTGCACTATTGCGAGCTGCAAATGCCACTTCCAGCTTAGCTGTGCAGAAGAAGAACAACAAGAAGAAGAAATATTTCGAAATATGTCCGTTAGGCCCCTTCCCTTGAGATATATCTGCAAATATCTCGGAAACGAAGCGAGCTATGGCAAAATGTTAAGAGACCTTTTTTGTAGAGAATTATGTTTCCTACAATTTATGTTCTATGATATTTTTTGATCAGAAGCGTAGTTTTCGAGATATATCAAGATATTTAAAAGTTCCGAAGCCGCACCAACATAATAGAGATACAGAAACACCGTGGCCCCTTTCTTTGGGATAACTCTGCACTATTGCGAGCTGGAAATGCCACTTCCAGTTTAGCTGTGCAGAACAAGAACAACAAGAAGAAGAAATATCTCGAAATATGTCCGTCAGGACCCTTCCCTTGGGATAAATCTGCAAATATCTCGGAAACGAAGCGAGCTATGGCAAAACGTTGAGAGACCTTTTTTGTAGAGAATTATGTTTCCTACAATTTATGTTCTATGATATTTTTTGAGCAGATGCGTAGTTCTCGAGACATATCAAGATATTTAAAAGCTTCGAAGCTTCACCAACATAATAGAGGTGCAGAAACACCGTGGCCCCTTTCTTTGAGATAACTCTGCACTATTGCGAGCTGCAAATGCCACTTCCAGCTTAGCTGTGCAGAAGAAGAACAACAAGAAGAAGAAATATTTCGAAATATGTCCGTCAGGCCCCTTCCCTTGAGATAAATCTGCAAATATCTCGGAAACGAAGCGAGCTATGGCAAAATGTTAGGAGACCTTATTTGTAGAGAATTAAGTTTCCTACTTTTTATGTTCTATGATATTTTTTGATCAGATGCCTAGTTCTCGAGATATATCAAGATATTTAAAAGCTTCGAAGCTGCACCAACATAATAGAGATACAGAAACACCGTCGCCCCTTTCTTTGAGATAACTCTGCACGATTGCGAGCTGGAAATGCCACTTCCAGCTTAGCTGTGCAGAAGAAGAACAACAAGAAGAAGAAGTATTTCGAAATATGTCCGTCAGGCCCCTTCCCTTGAGATAAATCTGCAAATATCTCGGAAACGAAGCGAGCTATGGCAAAATGTTAAGAGACCTTAGTTGTAGAGAATTAAGTTTCCTACTTTTTATGTTCTATGATATTTTTTGATCAGATGCGTAGTTCTCGAGATATATCAAGATATTTAAAAGCTTCGAAGCTGCACCAACATAATAGAGGTACAGAAACACCGTGGCCCTTTTCTTTGAGATAACTCTGCACTATTGCGAGCTGCAAATGCCACTTCCAGCTTAGCTGTGCAGAAGAAGAACAACAGGAAGAAGAAATATTTCGAAATATGTCCGTCAGGCCCCTTCCCTTGAGATAAATCTGCAAATATCTCGGAAACGAAGCGAGCTATGGCAAAATGTTAAGAGACCTTATTTGTAGAGAATTAAGTTTCCTACTTTTTATGTTCTATGATATTTTTTGATCAGATGCGTAGTTCTCGAGATATATCAAGATATTTAAAAGCTTCGAAGCTGCACCAACATAATAGAGGTACAGAAACACCGTGGCCCTTTTCTTTGAGATAACTCTGCACTATTGCGAGCTGCAAATGCCACTTCCAGCTTAGCTGTGCAGAAGAAGAACAACAAGAAGAAGAAATATCTCGAAATATGTCCGTCAGGCCCCTTCCCTTGAGATATATCTGCAAATATCTCGGAAACGAAGCGAGCTATGGCAAAATGTTAAGAGACCTTTTTTGTAGAGAATTAAGTTTCCTACTTTTTATGTTCTATGATATTTTTTGATCAGATGCGCAGTTCTCTAGATATATCAAGATATTTAAAAGTTCCGAAGCCGCACCAACATAATAGAGATACAGAAACACCGTGGCCCCTTTCTTTGAGATAACTCTGCACTATTGCGAGCTGCAAATGCCACTTCCAGCTTAGCTGTGCAAAAGAGGAACAACAAGAAGAAGAAATATCTCGAAATATGTCCGTCAGGCCCCTTCCCTTGAGATAAATCTGCAAATATCTCGGAAACGAAGAGAGCTACGGCAAAATGTTAAGAGACCTTTTTTGTAGAGAATTAAGTTTCCTACTTTTTATGTTCTATGATATTTTTTGATAAGATGCGCAGTTCTCGAGATATATCAAGATATTTAAAAGTTCCGAAGCCGCACCAACATAATAGAGATACAGAAACACCGTGGCCCCTTTCTTTGAGATAACTCTGCACTATTGCGAGCTGCAAATGCCACTTCCAGCTTAGCTGTGCAGAGGAAGAACAACAAGAAGAAGAAATATCTCGAAATATGTCCGTCAGGCCCCTTCCCTTGAGATAAATCTGCAAATATCTCGGAAACGAAGCGAGCTATGGCAAAATGTTAAGAGACCTTTTTTGTAGAGAATTAAGTTTCCTACTTATTATGTTCTATGATATTTTTTGATCAGATGCGCAGTTCTCGAAATATATCAAGATATTTAAAAGTTCCGAAGCCGCAGCAACATAATAGAGATACAGAAACACCGTGGCCACTTTCTTTGAGATAACTCTGCACTATTGCGAGCTGCAAATGCCACTTCCAGCTTAGCTGTGCAGAAGAAGAACAACAAGAAGAAGAAATATTTCGAAATATGTCCGTCAGGCCCCTTCCCTTGAGATATATCTGCAAATATCTCGGAAACGAAGCGAGCTATGGCAAAATGTTAAGAGACCTTTTTTGTAGAGAATTATGTTTCCTACAATTTATGTTCTATGATATTTTTTGATCAGAAGCGTAGTTTTCGAGATATATCAAGATATTTAAAAGTTCCGAAGCCGCACCAACATAATAGAGATACAGAAACACCGTGGCCCCTTTCTTTGGGATAACTCTGCACTATTGCGAGCTGGAAATGCCACTTCCAGTTTAGCTGTGCAGAACAAGAACAACAAGAAGAAGAAATATCTCGAAATATGTCCGTCAGGACCCTTCCCTTGGGATAAATCTGCAAATATCTCGGAAACGAAGCGAGCTATGGCAAAACGTTGAGAGACCTTTTTTGTAGAGAATTATGTTTCCTACAATTTATGTTCTATGATATTTTTTGATCAGATGCGTAGTTCTCGAGACATATCAAGATATTTAAAAGCTTCGAAGCTTCACCAACATAATAGAGGTACAGAAACACCGTGGCCCCTTTCTTTGAGATAACTCTGCACTATTGCGAGCTGCAAATGCCACTTCCAGCTTAGCTGTGCAGAAGAAGAACAACAAGAAGAAGAAATATTTCGAAATATGTCCGTCAGGCCCCTTCCCTTGAGATAAATCTGCAAATATCTCGGAAACGAAGCGAGCTATGGCAAAATGTTAGGAGACCTTATTTGTAGAGAATTAAGTTTCCTACTTTTTATGTTCTATGATATTTTTTGATCAGATGCCTAGTTCTCGAGATATATCAAGATATTTAAAAGCTTCGAAGCTGCACCAACATAATAGAGATACAGAAACACCGTCGCCCCTTTCTTTGAGATAACTCTGCACGATTGCGAGCTGGAAATGCCACTTCCAGTTTAGCTGTGCAGAAGAAGAACAACAAGAAGAAGAAATATCTCGAAATATGTCCATCAGGACCCTTCCCTTGAGATAAATCTGCAAATATCTCGGAAACGAAGCGAGCTATGGCAAAATGTTAAGAGACCTTTTTTGTAGAGAATTATGTTTCCTACAATTTATGTTCTACGATATTTTTTGATCAGAAGCGTAGTTTTCGAGATATATCGAGATATTTAAAAGTTGCGAAGCCGCACCAACATAATAGAGATACAGAAACACCGTGGCCCCTTTCTTTGGGATAACTCTGCACTATTGCGAGCTGGAAATGCCACTTCCAGTTTAGCTGTGCAGAAGAAGAACAACAAGAAGAAGAAATATCTCGAAATATGTCCGTCAGGCCCCGTCCCTTGAGATATATCTGCAAATATCTCGGAAACGAAGCAAGCTATGGCAAAATGTTAAGAGACGTTTTTTGTAGAGAATAATGTTTCCTACAATTTATGTTCTATGATATTTTTTGATCAGAAGCGTAGTTTTCGAGATATATCAAGATATTTAAAAGTTCCGAAGCCGCACCAACATAATAGAGATACAGAAACACCGTGGCCCCTTTCTTTGGGATAACTCTGCACTATTGCGAGCTGGAAATGCCACTTCCAGTTTAGCTGTGCAGAACAAGAACAACAAGAAGAAGAAATATCTCGAAATATGTCCGTCAGGACCCTTCCCTTGAGATAAATCTGCAAATATCTCGGAAACGAAGCGAGCTATGGCAAAACGTTGAAAGACCTTTTTTGTAGAGAATTACGTTTCCTACAATTTATGTTCTATGATATTTTTTGATCAGATGCGTAGTTCTCGAAATATATCAAGATATTTAAAAGCTTCGAAGCTGCACGAACATAATAGAGGTACAGAAACACCGTGGCCCCTTTCTTTGAGATAACTCTGCACTATTGCGAGCTGCAAATGCCACTTCCAGCTTAGCTGTGCAGAAGAAGAACAACAAGAAGAAGAAATATTTCGAAATATGTCCGTCAGGCCCCTTCCCTTGAGATAAATCTGCAAATATCTCGGAAACGAAGCGAGCTATGGCAAAATGTTAAGAGACCTTATTTGTAGAGAATTAAGTTTCCTACTTTTTATGTTCTATGATATTTTTTGATCAGATGCGTAGTTCTCGAGATATATCAAGATATTTAAAAGCTTCGAAGCTGCACCAACATAATAGAGGTACAGAAACACCGTGGCCCTTTTCTTTGAGATAACTCTGCACTATTGCGAGCTGCAAATGCCACTTCCAGCTTAGCTGTGGAGAAGAAGAACAACAAGAAGAAGAAATATTTCGAAATATGTCCGTCAGGCCCCTTCCCTTGAGATAAATCTGCAAATATCTCGGAAACGAAGCGAGCTATGGCAAAATGTTAAGAGACCTTATTTGTAGAGAATTAACTTTCCTACTTTTTATGTTCTATGATATTTTTTGATCAGATGCGTAGTTCTCGAGATATATCAAGATATTTAAAAGCTTCGAAGCTGCACCAACATAATAGAGGTACAGAAACACCGTGGCCCTTTTCTTTGAGATAACTCTGCACTATTGCGAGCTGCAAATGCCACTTCCAGCTTAGCTGTGCAGAAGAAGAACAACAAGAAGAAGAAATATCTCGAAATATGTCCGTCAGGCCCCTTCCCTTGAGATATATCTGCAAATATCTCGGAAACGAAGCGAGCTATGGCAAAATGTTAAGAGACCTTTTTTGTAGAGAATTATGTTTCCTACAATTTATGTTCTATGATATTTTTTGATCAGAAGCGTAGTTTTCGAGATATATCAAGATATTTAAAAGTTCCGAAGCCGCACCAACATAATAGAGATACAGAAACACCGTGGCCCCTTTCTTTGGGATAACTCTGCACTATTGCGAGCTGGAAATGCCACTTCCAGTTTAGCTGTGCAGAACAAGAACAACAAGAAGAAGAAATATCTCGAAATATGTCCGTCAGGACCCTTCCCTTGAGATAAATCTGCAAATATCTCGGAAACGAAGCGAGCTATGGCAAAACGTTGAAAGACCTTTTTTGTAGAGAATTATGTTTCCTACAATTTATGTTCTATGATATTTTTTGATCAGATGCGTAGTTCTCGAAATATATCAAGATATTTAAAAGCTTCGAAGCTGCACGAACATAATAGAGGTACAGAAACACCGTGGCCCCTTTCTTTGAGATAACTCTGCACTATTGCGAGCTGGAAATGCCACTTCCAGCTTAGCTGTGCAGAAGAAGAACAACAAGAAGAAGAAGTATTTCGAAATATGTCCGTCAGGCCCCTTCCCTTGAGATAAATCTGCAAATATCTCGGAAACGAAGCGAGCTATGGCAAAATGTTAAGAGACCTTAGTTGTAGAGAATTAAGTTTCCTACTTTTTATGTTCTATGATATTTTTTGATCAGATGCGTAGTTCTCGAGATATATCAAGATATTTAAAAGCTTCGAAGCTGCACCAACATAATAGAGGTACAGAAACACCGTGGCCCTTTTCTTTGAGATAACTCTGCACTATTGCGAACTGCAAATGCCACTTCCAGCTTAGCTGTGCAGAAGAAGAACAACAAGAAGAAGAAATATCTCTAAATATGTCCGTAAGGCCCCTTCCCTTGAGATAAATCTGCAAATATCTCGGAAACGAAGCGAGCTATGGCAAAATGTTAAGAGACCTTTTTTGTAGAGAATTAAGTTTCCTACTTTTTATGGTCTATGATATTTTTTGATCAGATGCGTAGTTCTCGAGATATATCAAGATATTTAAAAGTTCCGAAGCCGCACCAACATAATAGAGATACAGAAACACCGTGGCCCCTTTCTTTGAGATAACTCTGCACGATTGCGAGCTGGAAATGCCACTTCCGGTTTAGCTGTGCAGAAGAAGAACAACAAGAAGAAGAAATATCTCGAAATATGTCCATCAGGACCTATCCCTTGAGATAAATCTGCAAATATCTCGGAAACGAAGCGAGCTATGGCAAAATGTTAAGAGACCTTTTTTGTAGAGAATTAAGTTTCCTACTTTTTATGTTCTATGATATTTTTTGATCAGAAGCGTAGTTTTCGAGATATATCGAGATATTTAAAAGTTGCGAAGCCGCACCAACATACTAGAGATACAGAAACACCGTGGCCCCTTTCTTTGGGATAACTCTGCACTATTGCGAGCTGGAAATGCCACTTCCAGTTTAGCTGTGCAGAAGAAGAACAACAAGAAGAAGAAATATCTCGAAATATGTCCGTCAGGACCCTTCCCTTGAGATAAATCTGCAAATATCTCGGAAACGAAGAGAGCTATGGCAAAATGTTAAGAGACCTTTTTTGTAGAGAATTAAGTTTCCTACTTTTTATGTTCTATGATATTTTTTGATCAGATGCGCAGTTCTCGAGATATATCAAGATATTTAAAAGTTCCGAAGCCGCACCAACATAATAGAGATACAGAAACACCGTGGCCCCTTTTTTGGAGATAACTCTGCACGATTGCGAGCTGGAAATGCCACTTCCAGTTTAGCTGTGCAGAAGAAGAACAACAAGAAGAAGAAATATCTCGAAATATGTCCATCAGGACCCTTCCCTTGAGATAAATCTGCAAATATCTCGGAAACGAAGCGAGCTATGGCAAAATGTTAAGAGACCTTTTTTGTAGAGAATTAAGTTTCCTACTTTTTATGTTCTATGATATTTTTTGATCAGATGGGTAGTTCTCGAGATATATCAAGATATTTAAAAGTTCCGAAGCCGCGCCAACATAATAGAGATACAGAAACACCGTGGCCCCTTTCTTTGAGATAACTCTGCACTATTGCGAGCTGCAAATGCCACTTCCAGCTTAGCTGTGCAGAGGAAGAACAACAAGAAGAAGAAATATCTCGAAATATGTCCGTCAGGCCCCTTCCCTTGAGATAAATCTGCAAATATCTCGGAAACGAAGCGAGCTATGGCAAAATGTTAAGAGACCTTTTTTGTAGAGAATTAAGTTTCCTACTTTTTATGTTCTATGATATTTTTTGATCAGATGCGCAGTTCTCGAGATATATCAAGATATTTAAAAGTTCCGAAGCCGCACAAACATAATAGAGATACAGAAACACGTGGCCCTTTTCTTTGAGATAACTCTGCACTATTGCGAGCTGCAAATGCCACTTCCAGCTTAGCTGTGCAGAAGAAGAACAACAAGAAGAAGAAATATCTCGAAATATGTCCGTCAGGCCCCTTCCCTTGAGCTAAATCTGCAAATATCTCGGAAACAATGCGAGCTATGGCCAAATAGTAAGAGATCTTTTTTGTAGGAAATTAAGTTTCCTACTATTTATGTTCTATGATATTTTTTGATCAGATGCGTAGTTCTCGAGATATATCAAGATATTTAAAAGTTCCGAAGCCGCACCAACATAATAGAGATACAGAAACACGGTGGCCCCTTTCTTTGCGATAACTCTGCACTATTGCGAGCTGCAAATGCCACTTCCAGCTTAGCTGTGCAGAAGAAGAACAACAAGAAGAAGAAATATCTCGAAATATGTCCGTCAGGCCCCTTCCCTTGATATAAATCTGCAAATATCTCGGAAACGAAGCGAGCTATGGCAAAATGTTAAGAGACCTTGTTTGTAGAGAATTAAGTTTCCTACTTTTTATGTTCTATGATATTTTTTGATCAGATGCGTAGTTCTCGAGATATATCGAGATATTTAAAAGTTCCGAAGCCGCACCAACATAATAGAGATACAGAAACACCGTGGCCCCTTTCTTTGAAATAGCTCTGCACTATTGCGAGCTGCAAATGCCACTTCCAGCTTAGCTGTGCAGAAGAAGAACAACAAGAAGAAGAAATATCTGGAAATATGTCCGTCAGGCCCCTTCCCTTGAGATAAATCTGCAACTATCTCGGAAACGAAGCGAGCTATGGCAAAATGTTAAGAGATCTTTTTTGTAGAGAATTATGTTTCCTACAAGCTATGTTCTATGGTATTTTTTGATCAGAAGCGTAGTTTTCGAGATATATCGAGATATTTAAAAGTTCCGAAGCCGCACCAACATAATAGAGATACAGAAACACGTGGCCCTTTTCTTTGAGATAACTCTGCACTATTGCGAGCTGCAAATGCCACTTCCAGCTTAGCTGTGCAGAAGAAGAACAACAAGAAGAAGAAATATCTCGAAATATGTCCGTCAGACCCCTTCCCGTGAGATGAATCTGCAAATATCTCGGAAACGAAGCGAGCTATGGCAAAATGTTGAGAGACCTTTTTTGTAGAGAATTATGTTTCCCACAATTTACGTTCTATGATATTTTTTGATCAGAAGCGTAGTTTTCGAGATATATCGAGATATTTAAAAGATCCGAAGCCGCACCAACATAATAGAGATACAGAAACACCGTGGCCCCTTTCTTCGAGATAACTCTGCACTATTGCGAGCTGCAACTGCCACTTCCAGCTTAGCTGTGCAGAAGAAGACCCACAAGAAGAAGAAATATCTCGAAATATGTCCGTCAGGCCCCTTCCCTTGAGATAAATCTGCAAATATCTCGGAAACGAAGCGAGCTATGGCAAAATGTTAAGAGACCTTATTTGTGGAGAATTAAGTTTCCTACTTTTTATGTTCTATGATATTATTTGATCAGATGCGTAGTTCTCGAGATATATCAAGATATTTAAAAGTTCCGAAGCCGCACCAACATAATAGAGATACAGAAACACCGTGGCCCCTTTCTTTGAGATAACTCTGCACTATTGCGAGCTGCAAATTCCACTTCCAGCTTAGCTGTGCAGAAGAAGAACAACAAGAAGAAGAAATATCTCGAAATATGTCCGTCAGGCCCCTTCCCTTGAGATAAATCTGCATATATCTCGGAAGCGAAGCGAGCTATGGCAAAATGTTAAGAGACCTTTTTGGTAGAGAATTATGTTTCCTACTTTTTATGTTCTATGATATTTTTTGATCAGATGCGTAGTTCTCGAGATATATCAAGATATTTAAAAGTTCCGAAGCCGCACCAACATAATAGAGATACCGAAACACCGTGGCCAATTTCTTCGAGATAACTCTGCGCTATTGCGAGCTGCAAATGCCACTTCCAGCTTAGCTGTGCAGAAGAAGAACAACAAGAAGAAGAAATATCTCGAAAAATGTCCGTCAGGCCCCTTCCCTTGAGATAAATCTGCAAATATCTCGGAAACGAAGCGAGCTATGGCAAAATGTTAAGAGACCTTATTTGTAGAGAATTAAGTTTCCTACTTTTTATGTTCTATGATATTTTTTGATCAGATGCGTAGTTCTCGAGATATATCAAGATATTTAAAAGTTCCGAAGCCGCCCCAACATAATAGAGATACAGAAACACCGTGGCCCCTTTCTTTGAGATAACTCTGCACAATTGCGAGCTGTAAATGCCACGTCCAGCTTAGCTGTGCAGATTGAAGAACAACAAGAAGAAGAAATATCTCGAAATATGTCCGTCAGGCCCCTTCCCTCGAGATAAATCTGCAAATATCTCGGAAACGAAGGGAGCTATGGCAAAATGTTAAGAGACCTTTTTTGTAGAGAATTAAGTTTCCTACTTTTTATGTTCTATGATATTTTTTGATCGGATGCGTAGTTCTCGAGATATATCAAGATATTTAAAAAATCCGAAGCCGCACCAACATAATAGAGATACAGAAACACCGTGGCCCCTTTCTTTGAGATAACTCTGCACTATTGCGAGCTGTAAATGCCACGTCCAGCTTAGCTGTGCAGATTGAAGAACAACAAGAAGAAGAAATATCTCGAAATATGTCCGTCAGGCCCCTTCCCTCGAGATAAATCTGCAAATATCTCGGAAACGAAGGGAGCTATGGCAAAATGTTAAGAGACCTTTTTTGTAGAGAATTAAGTTTCCTACTTTTTATGTTCTATGATATTTTTTGATCGGATGCGTAGCTCTCGAGATATATCAAGATATTTAAAAGTTCCGAAGCCGCACCAACATAATAGAGATACAGAAACACCGTGGCCCCTTTCTTTGAGATAACTCTGCACTATTGCGAGCTGCAAATGCCACTTCCAGCTTAGCTGTGCAGAAGAAGAACAACAAGAAGAAGAAATATCTCGAAATATGTCCGTCAGACCCCTTCCCGTGAGATGAATCTGCAAATATCTCGGAAACGAAGCGAGCTATGGCAAAATGTTGAGAGACCTTTTTTGTAGAGAATTATGTTTCCCACAATTTACGTTCTATGATATTTTTTGATCAGAAGCGTAGTTTTCGAGATATATCGAGATATTTAAAAGATCCGAAGCCGCACCAACATAATAGAGATACAGAAACACCGTGGCCCCTTTCTTCGAGATAACTCTGCACTATTGCGAGCTGCAACTGCCACTTCCAGCTTAGCTGTGCAGAAGAAGACCCACAAGAAGAAGAAATATCTCGAAATATGTCCGTCAGGCCCCTTCCCTTGAGATAAATCTGCAAATATCTCGGAAACGAAGCGAGCTATGGCAAAATGTTAAGAGACCTTATTTGTGGAGAATTAAGTTTCCTACTTTTTATGTTCTATGATATTATTTGATCAGATGCGTAGTTCTCGAGATATATCAAGATATTTAAAAGTTCCGAAGCCGCACCAACATAATAGAGATACAGAAACACCGTGGCCCCTTTCTTTGAGATAACTCTGCACTATTGCGAGCTGCAAATTCCACTTCCAGCTTAGCTGTGCAGAAGAAGAACAACAAGAAGAAGAAATATCTCGAAATATGTCCGTCAGGCCCCTTCCCTTGAGATAAATCTGCATATATCTCGGAAGCGAAGCGAGCTATGGCAAAATGTTAAGAGACCTTTTTGGTAGAGAATTATGTTTCCTACTTTTTATGTTCTATGATATTTTTTGATCAGATGCGTAGTTCTCGAGATATATCAAGATATTTAAAAGTTCCGAAGCCGCACCAACATAATAGAGATACCGAAACACCGTGGCCCCTTTCTTCGAGATAACTCTGCGCTATTGCGAGCTGCAAATGCCACTTCCAGCTTAGCTGTGCAGAAGAAGAACAACAAGAAGAAGAAATATCTCGAAAAATGTCCGTCAGGCCCCTTCCCTTGAGATAAATCTGCAAATATCTCGGAAACGAAGCGAGCTATGGCAAAATGTTAAGAGACCTTATTTGTAGAGAATTAAGTTTCCTACTTTTTATGTTCTATGATATTTTTTGATCAGATGCGTAGTTCTCGAGATATATCAAGATATTTAAAAGTTCCGAAGCCGCCCCAACATAATAGAGATACAGAAACACCGTGGCCCCTTTCTTTGAGATAGCTCTGCGCTATTGCGAGCTGGAAATGCCACTTCCAGTTTAGCTGTGCAGAAGAAGAACAACAAAAAGAGGAAATATCTCGAAATATGTCCGTCAGGCCCCTTCCCTTGAGATATATCTGCAAATATCTCGGAAACGAAACGAGCTATGGCAAAATGTTAAGAGACCTTTTTCGTAGAGAATTATGTTTCCTACAATTTATGTTCTATGATATTTTTTGATCAGATGCGTAGTTCTCGAGATATATCAAGATATTTAAAAGTTCCGAAGCCGCACCAACATAATAGAGATACAGAAACACCGTGGCCCCTTTCTTTGTTATAACTCGGCACTACTGCGAGCTGGAAATGCCACTTCCAGTTTAGCTGTGCAGAAGAAGAACAACAAGAAGAAGAAATATCTCGAAAAATGTCCGTCAGGCCCCTTCCCTTGAGATAAATCTGCAAATATCTCGGAAACGAAGCGAGCTATGGCAAAATGTTAAGAGACCTTATTTGTAGAGAATTAAGTTTCCTACTTTTTATGTTCTATGATATTTTTTGATCAGATGCGTAGTTCTCGAGATATATCAAGATATTTAAAAGTTCCGAAGCCGCACCAACATAATAGAGATACAGAAACACCGTGGCCCCTTTCTTTGAGATAACTCTGCACTATTGCGAGCTGCAAATTCCACTTCCAGCTTAGCTGTGCAGAAGAAGAACAACAAGAAGAAGAAATATCTCGAAATATGTCCGTCAGGCCCCTTCCCTTGAGATAAATCTGCATATATCTCGGAAGCGAAGCGAGCTATGGCAAAATGTTAAGAGACCTTTTTGGTAGAAAATTATGTTTCCTACTTTTTATGTTCTATGATATTTTTTGATCAGATGCGTAGTTCTCGAGATATATCAAGATATTTAAAAGTTCCGAAGCCGCACCAACATAATAGAGATACCGAAACACCGTGGCCCCTTTCTTCGAGATAACTCTGCGCTATTGCGAGCTGCAAATGCCACTTCCAGCTTAGCTGTGCAGAAGAAGAACAACAAGAAGAAGAAATATCTCGAAAAATGTCCGTCAGGCCCCTTCCCTTGAGATAAATCTGCAAATATCTCGGAAACGAAGCGAGCTATGGCAAAATGTTAAGAGACCTTATTTGTAGAGAATTAAGTTTCCTACTTTTTATGTTCTATGATATTTTTTGATCAGATGCGTAGTTCTCGAGATATATCAAGATATTTAAAAGTTCCGAAGCCGCCCCAACATAATAGAGATACAGAAACACCGTGGCCCCTTTCTTTGAGATAGCTCTGCGCTATTGCGAGCTGGAAATGCCACTTCCAGTTTAGCTGTGCAGAAGAAGAACAACAAAAAGAGGAAATATCTCGAAATATGTCCGTCAGGCCCCTTCCCTTGAGATATATCTGCAAATATCTCGGAAACGAAACGAGCTATGGCAAAATGTTAAGAGACCTTTTTCGTAGAGAATTATGTTTCCTACAATTTATGTTCTATGATATTTTTTGATCAGATGCGTAGTTCTCGAGATATATCAAGATATTTAAAAGTTCCGAAGCCGCACCAACATAATAGAGATACAGAAACACCGTGGCCCCTTTCTTTGTGATAACTCGGCACTACTGCGAGCTGGAAATGCCACTTCCAGTTTAGCTGTGCAGAAGAAGAACAACAAGAAGAAGAAATATCTCGAAAAATGTCCGTCAGGCCCCTTCCCTTGAGATAAATCTGCAAATATCTCGGAAACGAAGCGAGCTATGGCAAAATGTTAAGAGACCTTATTTGTAGAGAATTAAGTTTCCTACTTTTTATGTTCTATGATATTTTTTGATCAGATGCGTAGTTCTCGAGATATATCAAGATATTTAAAAGTTCCGAAGCCGCACCAACATAATAGAGATACAGAAACACCGTGGCCCCTTTCTTTGCGATAACTCTGCACTATTGCGAGCTGCAAATGCCACTTCCAGCTTAGCTGTGCAGAAGAAGAACAACAAGAAGAAGAAATATCTCGAAATATGTCCGTCAGGCCCCTTCCCTTGAGATAAATCTGCAAATATCTCGGAAGCGAAGCGAGCTATGGCAAAATGTTAAGAGCCCTTTTCTTGTACAGAATTACGTTTCCTACTTTTTATGTTCTATGATATTTTTCGATCAGAGGCGTAGTTCTCGAGATATATCAAGATATTTAAAAGTTCCGAAGCCGCACCAACATAATAGAGATACAGAAACACCGTGGCCCCTTTCTTCGAGATAACTCTGCACTATTGCGAGCTGCAACTGCCACTTCCAGCTTAGCTGTGCAGAAGAAGAACAACAAGAAGAAGAAATATCTCGAAATATGTCCGTCAGGCCCCTTCCCTTGAGATAAATCTGCAAATATCTCGGAAACGAAGCGAGCTATGGCAAAATGTTAAGAGACCTTATTTGTAGAGAATTAAGTTTCCTACTTTTTATGTTCTATGATATTTTTTGATCAGATGCGTAGTTCTCGAGATATATCAAGATATTTAAAAGCTCCGAAGCTGCGCCAACATAATAGAGGTACAGAAACACCGTGGCCCCTTTCTTTGAGATAACTCTGCACTATTGCGAGCTGCAAATGCCACTTCCAGCTTAGCTGTGCAGAAGAAGAACAACAAGAAGAAGAAATATCTCGAAATATGTCCGTCAGGCCCCTTCCCTTGAGATAAATCTGCAAATATCTCGGAAACGAAGCGAGCTATGGCAAAATGTTAAGAGACCTTATTTGTAGAGAATTAAGTTTCCTACTTTTTATGTTCTATGATATTTTTTGATCAGGTGCGTTGTTCTCGAGATATATCGAGATATTTAAAAGTTCCGAAGCCGCACCAACATAATAGAGATACAGAAACACCGTGGCCCCTTTCTTTGAGACAACTCTGCACTATTGCGAGCTGCAAATGCCACTTCCAGCTTAGCTGTGCAGAAGAAGAACAACAAGAAGAAGGAATATCTCGAAATATGTCCGTCAGGCCCCTTCCCTTGAGATAAATCTGCAACTATCTCGGAAACGAAGCGAGCTATGGCAAAATGTTAAGAGACCTTTTTTGTAGAGAATTATGTTTCCTACACGCTATGTTCTATGGTATTTTTTGATCAGAAGCGTAGTTTTCGAGATATATAGAGATATTTAAAAGTTCCGAAGCCGCACCAACATAATAGAGATACGGAAACACGTGGCCCCTTTCTTTGAGATAACTCTGCACTATTGCGAGCTGCAAATGCCACTTCCAGCTTAGCTGTGCAGAAGAAGAACAACAAGAAGAAGAAATATCTCGAAATATGTCCGTCAGGCCCCTTCCCTCGAGATAAATCTGCAAATATCTCGGAAACGAAGCGAGCTATGGCAAAATGTTAAGAGACCTTTTTTGTAGAGAATTAAGTTTCCTACTTTTTATGCTCTACGATATTTTTTGATCGGATGCGTAGTTCTCGAGATATATCAAGATATTTAAAAAATCCGAAGCGGCACCAACATAATAGAGATACAGAAACACCGTGGCCCCTTTCTTTGAGATAACTCTGCACTATTGCGAGCTGTAAATGCCACGTCCAGCTTAGCTGTGCAGATTGAAGAACAACAAGAAGAAGAAATATCTCGAAATATGTCCGTCAGGCCCCTTCCCTCGAGATAAATCTGCAAATATCTCGGAAACGAAGGGACCTATGGCAAAATGTTAAGAGACCTTTTTTGTAGAGAATAAAGTTTCCTACTTTTTATGTTCTATGATATTTTTTGATCGGATGCGTAGTTCTCGAGATATATCAAGATATTTAAAAAATCCGAAGCCGCACCAACATAATAGAGATACAGAAACACCGTGGCCCCTTTCTTTGAGATAACTCTGCACTATTGCGAGCTGTAAATGCCACGTCCAGCTTAGCTGTGCAGATTGAAGAACAACAAGAAGAAGAAATATCTCGAAATATGTCCGTCAGGCCCCTTCCCTCGAGATAAATCTGCAAATATCTCGGAAACGAAGGGAGCTATGGCAAAATGTTAAGAGACCTTTTTTGTAGAGAATTAAGTTTCCTACTTTTTATGTTCTATGATATTTTTTGATCGGATGCGTAGCTCTCGAGATATATCAAGATATTTAAAAGTTCCGAAGCCGCACCAACATAATAGAGATACAGAAACACCGTGGCCCCTTTCTTTGAGATAACTCTGCACTATTGCGAGCTGCAAATGCCACTTCCAGCTTAGCTGTGCAGAAGAAGAACAACAAGAAGAAGAAATATCTCGAAATATGTCCGTCAGACCCCTTCCCTTGAGATAAATCTGCAAATATCTCGGAAACGAAGCGAGCTATGGCAAAATGTTGAGAGACCTTTTTTGTAGAGAATTATGTTTCCCACAATTTACTTTCTATGATATTTTTTGATCAGAAGCGTAGTTTTCGAGATATATCGAGATATTTAAAAGATCCGAAGCCGCACCAACATAATAGAGATACAGAAACACCGTGGCCCCTTTCTTCGAGATAACTCTGCACTATTGCGAGCTGCAACTGCCACTTCCAGCTTAGCTGTGCAGAAGAAGACCAACAAGAAGAAGAAATATCTCGAAATATGTCCGTCAGGCCCCTTCCCTTGAGATAAATCTGCAAATATCTCGGAAACGAAGCGAGCTATGGCAAAATGTTAAGAGACCTTATTTGTGGAGAATTAAGTTTCCTACTTTTTATGTTCTATGATATTATTTGATCAGATGCGTAGTTCTCGAGATATATCAAGATATTTAAAAGTTCCGAAGCCGCACCAACATAATAGAGATACAGAAACACCGTGGCCCCTTTCTTTGAGATAACTCTGCACTATTGCGAGCTGCAAATGCCACTTCCAGCTTAGCTGTGCAGAAGAAGAACAACAAGAAGAAGAAATATCTCGAAATATGTCCGTCAGGCCCCTTCCCTTGAGATATATCTGCAAATATCTCGGAAACGAAGGGAGCTATGGCAAAATGTTAAGAGACCTTTTTTGTAGAGAATTAGGTTTCCTACTTTTTATGTTCTATGATATTTTTTGATCGGATGCGTAGCTCTCGAGATATATCAAGATATTTAAAAGTTCCGAATCCGCACCAACATAATAGAGATACAGAAACACCGTGGCCCCTTTCTTTGAGATAACTCTGCACTATTGCGAGCTGCAAATGCCACTTCCAGCTTAGCTGTGCAGAAGAAGAACAACAAGAAGAAGAAATATCTCGAAATATGTCCGTCAGGCCCCTTCCCTTGAGATAAATCTGCATATATCTCGGAAGCGAAGCGAGCTATGGCAAAATGTTAAGAGACCTTTTTGATAGAGAATTATGTTTCCTACAATTTATGTTCTATGATATTTTTTGATCAGAAGCGTAGTTTTCGAGATATATCAAGATATTTAAAAGTTCCGAAGCCGCACCAACATAATAGAGATACAGAAACACCGTGGCCCCTTTCTTTGTGATAACTCGGCACTACTGCGAGCTGGAAATGCCACTTCCAGTTTAGCTGTGCAGAAGAAGAACAACAAGAAGAAGAAATATCTCGAAATATGTCCGTCAGGCCCCTTCCCTTGAGATAAATCTGCAAGTATCTTGGAAACGAAGCGAGCTATGGCAAAATGTTAAGAGACCTTTTTTGTAGAGAATTAAGTTTCCTACTTTTTATGTTCTATGATATTTTTTGATCAGATGCGTAGTTCTCGAGATATATCAAGATATTTAAAAGTTCCGAAGCCGCACCAACATAATAGAGATACCGAAACACCGTGGCCCCTTTCTTCGAGATAACTCTGCACTATTGCGAGCTGCAAATGCCACTTCCAGCTTAGCTGTGCAGAAGAAGAACAACAAGAAGAAGAAATATCTCGAAAAATGTCCGTCAGGCCCCTTCCCTTGAGATAAATCTGCAAATATCTCGGAAACGAAGCGAGCTATGGCAAAATGTTAAGAGACCTTATTTGTAGAGAATTAAGTTTCCTACTTTTTACGTTCTATGATATTTTTTGATCAGATGCGTAGTTCTCGAGATATATCAAGATATTTAAAAGTTCCGAAGCCGCACCAACATAATAGAGATACAGAAACACCGTGGCCCCTTTCTTTGAGATAGCTCTGCGCTATTGCGAGCTGGAAATGCCACTTCCAGTTTAGCTGTGCAGAAGAAGAACAACAAAAAGAGGAAATATCTCGAAATATGTCCGTCAGGCCCCTTCCCTTGAGATATATCTGCAAATATCTCGGAAACGAAACGAGCTATGGCAAAATGTTAAGAGACCTTTTTCGTAGAGAATTATGTTTCCTACAATTTATGTTCTATGATATTTTTTGATCAGATGCGTAGTTCTCGAGATATATCAAGATATTTAAAAGTTCCGAAGCCGCACCAACATAATAGAGATACAGAAACACCGTGGCCCCTTTCTTTGTGATAACTCGGCACTACTGCGAGCTGGAAATGCCACTTCCAGTTTAGCTGTGCAGAAGAAGAACAACAAGAAGAAGAAATATCTCGAAATATGTCCGTCAGGCCCCTTCCCTTGAGATAAATCTGCAAGTATCTTGGAAACGAAGCGAGCTATGGCAAAATGTTAAGAGACCTTTTTTGTAGAGAATTAAGTTTCCTACTTTTTATGTTCTATGATATTTTTTGATCAGATGCGTAGTTCTCGAGATATATCAAGATATTTAAAAGTTCCGAAGCCGCACCAACATAATAGAGATACAGAAACACCGTGGCCCCTTTCTTCGAGATAACTCTGCACTATTGCGAGCTGCAAATGCCACTTCCAGCTTAGCTGTGCAGAAGAAGAACAACAAGAAGAAGAAATATCTCGAAAAATGTCCGTCAGGCCCCTTCCCTTGAGATAAATCTGCAAATATCTCGGAAACGAAGCGAGCTATGGCAAAATGTTAAGAGACCTTATTTGTAGAGAATTACGTTTCCTACTTTTTATGTTCTATGATATTTTTTGATCAGATGCGTAGTTCTCGAGATATATCAAGATATTTAAAAGTTCCGAAGCCGCACCAACATAATAGAGATACAGAAACACCGTGGCCCCTTTCTTCGAGATAACTCTGCACTATTGCGAGCTGCAACTGCCACTTCCAGCTTAGCTGTGCAGAAGAAGACCAACAAGAAGAAGAAATATCTCGAAATATGTCCGTCAGGCCCCTTCCCTTGAGATAAATCTGCAAATATCTCGGAAACGAAGCGAGCTATGGCAAAATGTTAAGAGACCTTATTTGTAGAGAATTAAGTTTCCTACTTTTTATGTTCTATGATATTTTTTGATCAGATGCGTAGTTCTCGAGATATATCAAAATATTTAAAAGTTCCGAAGCCGCACCAACATAATAGAGATACAGAAACACCGTGGCCCCTTTCTTTGAGATAACTCTGCACTATTGCGAGCTGTAAATGCCACGTCCAGCTTAGCTGTGCAGATTGAAGAACAACAAGAAGAAGAAATATCTCGAAATATGTCCGTCAGGCCCCTTCCCTCGAGATAAATCTGCAAATATCTCGGAAACGAAGCGAGCTATGGCAAAATGTTAAGAGACCTTTTTTGTAGAGAATTAAGTTTCCTACTTTTTATGTTCTATGATATTTTTTGATCGGATGCGTAGCTCTCGAGATATATCAAGATATTTAAAAGTTCCGAAGCCGCACCAACATAATAGAGATACAGAAACACCGTGGCCCCATTCTTTGAGATAACTCTGCACTATTGCGAGCTGCAAATGCCACTTCCAGCTTAGCTGTGCAGAAGAAGAACAACAAGAAGAAGAAATATCTCGAAATATGTCCGTCAGACCCCTTCCCTTGAGATAAATCTGCAAATATCTCGGAAACGAAGCGAGCTATGGCAAAATGTTGAGAGACCTTTTTTGTAGAGAATTATGTTTCCCACAATTTACGTTCTATGATATTTTTTGATCAGAAGCGTAGTTTTCGAGATATATCGAGATATTTAAATGATCCGAAGCCGCACCAACATAATAGAGATACAGAAACACCGTGGCCCCTTTCTTCGAGATAACTCTGCACTATTGCGAGCTGCAACTGCCACTTCCAGCTTAGCTGTGCAGAAGAAGACCAACAAGAAGAAGAAATATCTCGAAATATGTCCGTCAGGCCCCTTCCCTTGAGATAAATCTGCAAATATCTCGGAAACGGAGCGAGCTATGGCAAAATGTTAAGAGACCTTATTTGTAGAGAATTAAGTTTCCTACTTTTTATGTTCTATGATATTTTTTGATCAGATGCGTAGTTCTCGAGATATATCAAGATATTTAAAAGTTCCGAAGCCGCACCAACATAATAGAGATACAGAAACACCGTGGCCCCTTTCTTTGAGATAACTCTGCACTATTGCGAGCTGTAAATGCCACGTCCAGCTTAGCTGTGCAGATTGAAGAACAACAAGAAGAAGAAATATCTCGAAATATGTCCGTCAGGCCCCTTCCCTCGAGATAAATCTGCAAATATCTCGGAAACGAAGCGAGCTATGGCAAAATGTTAAGAGACCTTTTTTGTAGAGAATTAAGTTTCCTACTTTTTATGTTCTATGATATTTTTTGATCGGATGCGTAGCTCTCGAGATATATCAAGATATTTAAAAGTTCCGAAGCCGCACCAACATAATAGAGATACAGAAACACCGTGGCCCCTTTCTTTGAGATAACTCTGCACTATTGCGAGCTGCAAATGCCACTTCCAGCTTAGCTGTGCAGAAGAAGAACAACAAGAAGAAGAAATATCTCGAAATATGTCCGTCAGGCCCCTTCCCTTGAGATAAATCTGCATATATCTCGGAAGCGAAGCGAGCTATGGCAAAATGTTAAGAAACCTTTTTTGTAGAGAATTATGTTTCCTACAATTTATGTTCTATGATATTTTTTGATCAGAAGCGTAGTTTTCGAGATATATCAAGATATTTAAAAGTTCCGAAGCCGCACCAACATAATAGAGATACAGAAACACCGTGGCCCCTTTCTTTCAGACAACTCTGCACTATTGCGAGCTGGAAATGCCACTTCCAGTTTAGCTGTGCAGAAGAAGAACAACAAGAAGAAGAAATATCTCGAAATATGTCCGTCAGGCCCCTTCCCTTGAGATAAATCTGCAAGTATCTTGGAAACGAAGCGAGCTATGGCAAAATGTTAAGAGACCTTTTTTGTAGAGAATTAAGTTTCCTACTTTTTGTGTTCTATGATATTTTTTGATCAGATGCGTAGTTCTCGAGATATATCAAGATATTTAAAAGTTCCGAAGCCGCACCAACATAATAGAGATACAGAAACACCGTGGCCCCTTTCTTCGAGATAACTCTGCACTATTGCGAGCTGCAAATGCCACTTCCAGCTTAGCTGTGCAGAAGAAGAACAACAAGAAGAAGAAATATCTCGAAAAATGTCCGTCAGGCCCCTTCCCTTGAGATAAATCTGCAAATATCTCGGAAACGAAGCGAGCTATGGCAAAATGTTAAGAGACCTTATTTGTAGAGAATTAAGTTTCCTACTTTTTATGTTCTATGATATTTTTTGATCAGATGCGTAGTTCTCGAGATATATCAAGATATTTAAAAGTTCCGAAGCCGCACCAACATAATAGAGATACAGAAACACCGTGGCTCCTTTCTTTTAGATAACTCTGCCCTATTGCGACCTGGAAATGCCACTTCCAGTTTAGCTGTGCAGAAGAAGAACAACAAGAAGAAGAAATATCTCGAAATAAGTCCGTTAGGCCCCTTCCCTTGAGATAAATCTGCAAATATCTCGGAAACGAAGCGAGCTATGGCAAAATGTTAAGAGACCTTTTTTGTAGAGAATTAAGTTTCCTACGTTTTAGGTTGTATGATATTTTTTGATCAGATGCGTAGTTCTCGAGATATATCAAGATATTTAAAAGTTCCGAAGCCGCACCAACATAATAGAGATACAGAAACACCGTGGCCCCTCTCTTTGAGATAACTCTGCACTATTGCGAGCTGCAAATGCCACTTCCAGTTTAGCTGTGCAGAAGAAGAACAACAAGAAGAAGAAATATCTCGAAATATGTCCGTTAGGCCCCTTCCCTTGAGATAAATCGGCAAGTATCTCGGAAACGAAGCGAGCTATGGCAAAATGTTGAGAGACCTTTTTTGTAGAGAATTAAGTTTCCTACTTTTTATGTTCTATGATATTTTTTGATCAGATGCGTAGATCTCGAGATATATCAAGATATTTAAAAGTTCCGAAGCCGCACCAACATAATAGAGATACAGAAACACCGTGGCCCCTTTCTTTGAGATAACTCTGCACTATTGCGAGCTGCAAATGCCACTTCCAGCTTAGCTGTGCAGAAGAAGAACAACAAGAAGAAGAAATATCTCGAAATATGTCCGTCAGGCCCCTTCCCTTGAGATAAATCGGCAAGTATCTCGGAAACGAAGCGAGCTATGGCAAAATGTTGAGAGACCTTTTTTGTAGAGAATTAAGTTTCCTACTTTTTATGTTCTATGATATTTTTTGATCAGATGCGTAGATCTCGAGATATATCAAGATATTTAAAAGTTCCGAAGCCGCACCAACATAATAGAGATACAGAAACACCGTGGCCCCTTTCTTTGAGATAACTCTGCACTATTGCGAGCTGCAAATGCCACTTCCAGCTTAGCTGTGCAGAAGAAGAACAACAAGAAGAAGAAATATCTCGAAATATGTCCGTCAGGCCCCTTCCCTTGAGATAAATCTGCAAATATCTCGGAAACGAAGCGAGCTATGGCAAAATGTTAAGAGACCTTTTTTGTATGGAATTATGTTTCCTACTTTTTATGTTCTATGATATTTTTTGATCAGACGCGTAGTTCTCGAGATATATCAAGATATTTAAAAGTTCCGAAGCCGCACCAACATAATAGAGATACAGAAACACCGTGGCTCCTTTCTTTTAGATAACTCTGCACTATTGCGACCTGGAAATGCCACTTCCAGTTTAGCTGTGCGGAAGAAGAACAACAAGAAGAAGAAATATCTCGAAATAAGTCCGTTAGGCCCCTTCCCTTGAGATAAATCTGCAAATATCTCGGAAACGAAGCGAGCTATGGCAAAATGTTAAGAGACCTTTTCTGTAGAGAATTAAGTTTCCTACGTTTTATGTTGTATGATATTTTTTGATCAGATGCGTAGTTCTCGAGATATATCAAGATATTTAAAAGTTCCGAAGCCGCACCAACATAATAGAGATACAGAAACACCGTGGCCCCTTTCTTTGAGATAACTCTGTACTAGTGCGAGCCGCAAATGCCACTTCCAGCTTAGCTGTGCAGAAGAAGAACAACAAGAAGAAGAAATATCACGAAATATGTCCGTTAGGCCCCTTCCCTTGAGATAAATCTGCAAATATCTCGGAAACGAAGCGAGCTATGGCAAAATGGTAAGAGACCTTTTTTGTAGCGAATTAAGTTTCCTACTTTTTATGTTTTATGATATTTTTTGATCAGATGCGTAGTTCTCGAGATATATCAAGATATTTAAAAGTTCCGAAGCCGCACCAACATAATAGAGATACAGAAACACCGTGGCCCCTCTCTTTGAGATAACTCTGCACAACTGCGAGCTGCAAATGCCACTTCCAGCTCAGCTGTGCAGAAGAAGAACAACAAGAAGAAGAAATATCTCGAAATATGTCCGTCAGGCCCCTTCCCTTGAGATAAATCTGCAAATATCTCGGAAACGAAGCGAGCTATTGCAAAATGTTAAGAGACCTTTTTTGTAGAGAATTGAGTTTCCTACTTTTTATGTTCTATGATATTTTTTGATCAGATGCGCAGTTCTCGAGATATATCAAGATATTTAAAAGTTAAGAAGCCGCACCAACATAATAGAGATACAGAAACACCGTGGCCCCTTTCTTTGAGATAACTCTGCACTAATGCGAGCTGCAAATGCCACTTCCAGCTTAGCTGTGCAGAAGAAGAACAACAAGAAGAAGAAATATCTCGAAATGTGTCCGTCAGGCCCCTTCCCTTGAGATAAATCTGCAAATATCTCGGAAACGAAGAGAGCTATGGCAAAATGTTAAGAGACCTTTTTTGTAGAGAATTAAGTTTCCTACTTTTTATGTTCTATGATATTTTTTGATCAGATGCGTAGTTCTCGAGATATATCAAGATATTTAAAAGTTCCGAAGCCGCACCAACATAATAGAGATACAGAAACACCGTGGCCCCTTTCTTTGAGATAACTCTGTACTATTGCGAGCTGGAAATGCCACTTCCAGTTTAGCTGTGCAGAAGAAGAACAACAAGAAGAAGAAATATCTCGAAATATGTCCGTTAGGCCCCTTCCCTTGAGATAAATCTGCAAATATCTCGGAAACGAAGCGAGCTATGGCAAAATGTTAAGATACGTTTTTTGTAGAGAATTATGTTTCCTACAATTTATGTTCTATGATATTTTTTGATCAGAAGCGTAGTTTTCGAGATATATCGAGATATTTAAAAGTTCCGAAGCAGCACCAACATAATAGAGATACAGAAACACCGTGGCCCCTCTCTTTGAGATAACTCTGCACTATTGCGAGCTGGAAATGCCACTTCCAGTTTAGCTGTGCAGAAGAAGAACAACAAGAAGAAGAAATATCTCGAAATATGTCCGTCAGGCCCCTTCCCTTGAGATAAATCTGCAAGTATCTTGGAAACGAAGCGAGCTATGGCAAAATGTTAAGAGACCTTTTTTGTAGAGAATTAAGTTTCCTACGTTTTAGGTTGTATGATATTTTTTGATCAGATGCGTAGTTCTCGAGATATATCAAGATATTTAAAAGTTCCGAAGCCGCACCAACATAATAGAGATACAGAAACACCGTGGCCCCTCTCTTTGAGATAACTCTGCACTATTGCGAGCTGCAAATGCCACTTCCAGTTTAGCTGTGCAGAAGAAGAACAACAAGAAGAAGAAATATCTCGAAATATGTCCGTTAGGCCCCTTCCCTTGAGATAAATCGGCAAGTATCTCGGAAACGAAGCGAGCTATGGCAAAATGTTGAGAGACCTTTTTTGTAGAGAATTAAGTTTCCTACTTTTTATGTTCTATGATATTTTTTGATCAGATGCGTAGATCTCGAGATATATCAAGATATTTAAAAGTTCCGAAGCCGCACCAACATAATAGAGATACAGAAACACCGTGGCCCCTTTCTTTGAGATAACTCTGCACTATTGCGAGCTGCAAATGCCACTTCCAGCTTAGCTGTGCAGAAGAAGAACAACAAGAAGAAGAAATATCTCGAAATATGTCCGTCAGGCCCCTTCCCTTGAGATAAGTCGGCAAGTATCTCGGAAACGAAGCGAGCTATGGCAAAATGTTGAGAGACCTTTTTTGTAGAGAATTAAGTTTCCTACTTTTTATGTTCTATGATATTTTTTGATCAGATGCGTAGATCTCGAGATATATCAAGATATTTAAAAGTTCCGAAGCCGCACCAACATAATAGAGATACAGAAACACCGTGGCCCCTTTCTTTGAGATAACTCTGCACTATTGCGAGCTGCAAATGCCACTTCCAGCTTAGCTGTGCAGAAGAAGAACAACAAGAAGAAGAAATATCTCGAAATATGTCCGTCAGGCCCCTTCCCTTGAGATAAATCTGCAAATATCTCGGAAACGAAGCGAGCTATGGCAAAATGTTAAGAGACCTTTTTTGTATGGAATTATGTTTCCTACTTTTTATGTTGTATGATATTTTTTGATCAGACGCGTAGTTCTCGAGATATATCAAGATATTTAAAAGTTCCGAAGCCGCACCAACATAATAGAGATACAGAAACACCGTGGCCCCTCTCTTTGAGATAACTCTGCACTATTGCGTGCTGCAAATGCCACTTCCAGTTTAGCTGTGCAGAAGAAGAACAACAAGAAGAAGAAATATCTCGAAATATGTCCGTTAGGCCCCTTCCCTTGAGATAAATCGGCAAGTATCTCGGAAACGAAGCGAGCTATGGCAAAATGTTGAGAGACCTTTTTTGTAGAGAATTAAGTTTCCTACTTTTTATGTTCTATGATATTTTTTGATCAGATGCGTAGATCTCGAGATATATCAAGATATTTAAAAGTTCCGAAGCCGCACCAACATAATAGAGATACAGAAACACCGTGGCCCCTTTCTTTGAGATAACTCTGCACTATTGCGAGCTGCAAATGCCACTTCCAGCTTAGCTGTGCAGAAGAAGAACAACAAGAAGAAGAAATATCTCGAAATATGTCCGTCAGGCCCCTTCCCTTGAGATAAATCTGCAAATATCTCGGAAACGAAGCGAGCTATGGCAAAATGTTAAGAGACCTTTTTTGTATGGAATTATGTTTCCTACTTTTTATGTTCTATGATATTTTTTGATCAGACGCGTAGTTCTCGAGATATATCAAGATATTTAAAAGTTCCGAAGCCGCACCAACATAATAGAGATACAGAAACACCGTGGCTCCTTTCTTTTAGATAACTCTGCACTATTGCGACCTGGAAATGCCACTTCCAGTTTAGCTGTGCGGAAGAAGAACAACAAGAAGAAGAAATATCTCGAAATAAGTCCGTTAGGCCCCTTCCCTTGAGATAAATCTGCAAATATCTCGGAAACGAAGCGAGCTATGGCAAAATGTTAAGAGACCTTTTCTGTAGAGAATTAAGTTTCCTACGTTTTATGTTGTATGATATTTTTTGATCAGATGCGTAGTTCTCGAGATATATCAAGATATTTAAAAGTTCCGAAGCCGCACCAACATAATAGAGATACAGAAACACCGTGGCCCCTTTCTTTGAGATAACTCTGTACTAGTGCGAGCCGCAAATGCCACTTCCAGCTTAGCTGTGCAGAAGAAGAACAACAAGAAGAAGAAATATCACGAAATATGTCCGTTAGGCCCCTTCCCTTGAGATAAATCTGCAAATATCTCGGAAACGAAGCGAGCTATGGCAAAATGGTAAGAGACCTTTTTTGTAGCGAATTAAGTTTCCTACTTTTTATGTTTTATGATATTTTTTGATCAGATGCGTAGTTCTCGAGATATATCAAGATATTTAAAAGTTCCGAAGCCGCACCAACATAATAGAGATACAGAAACACCGTGGCCCCTCTCTTTGAGATAACTCTGCACAACTGCGAGCTGCAAATGCCACTTCCAGCTCAGCTGTGCAGAAGAAGAACAACAAGAAGAAGAAATATCTCGAAATATGTCCGTCAGGCCCCTTCCCTTGAGATAAATCTGCAAATATCTCGGAAACGAAGCGAGCTATTGCAAAATGTTAAGAGACCTTTTTTGTAGAGAATTGAGTTTCCTACTTTTTATGTTCTATGATATTTTTTGATCAGATGCGCAGTTCTCGAGATATATCAAGATATTTAAAAGTTAAGAAGCCGCACCAACATAATAGAGATACAGAAACACCGTGGCCCCTTTCTTTGAGATAACTCTGCACTAATGCGAGCTGCAAATGCCACTTCCAGCTTAGCTGTGCAGAAGAAGAACAACAAGAAGAAGAAATATCTCGAAATGTGTCCGTCAGGCCCCTTCCCTTGAGATAAATCTGCAAATATCTCGGAAACGAAGCGAGCTATTGCAAAATGTTAAGAGACCTTTTTTGTAGAGAATTGAGTTTCCTACTTTTTATGTTCTATGATATTTTTTGATCAGATGCGTAGTTCTCGAGATATATCAAGATATTTAAAAGTTCCGAAGCCGCACCAACATAATAGAGATACAGAAACACCGTGGCCCCTTTCTTTGAGATAACTCTGTACTATTGCGAGCTGGAAATGCCACTTCCAGTTTAGCTGTGCAGAAGAAGAACAACAAGAAGAAGAAATATCTCGAAATATGTCCGTTAGGCCCCTTCCCTTGAGATAAATCTGCAAATATCTCGGAAACGAAGCGAGCTATGGCAAAATGTTAAGATACGTTTTTTGTAGAGAATTATGTTTCCTACAATTTATGTTCTATGATATTTTTTGATCAGAAGCGTAGTTTTCGAGATATATCGAGATATTTAAAAGTTCCGAAGCAGCACCAACATAATAGAGATACAGAAACACCGTGGCCCCTCTCTTTGAGATAACTCTGCACTATTGCGAGCTGGAAATGCCACTTCCAGTTTAGCTGTGCAGAAGAAGAACAACAAGAAGAAGAAATATCTCGAAATATGTCCGTCAGGCCCCTTCCCTTGAGATAAATCTGCAAGTATCTTGGAAACGAAGCGAGCTATGGCAAAATGTTAAGAGACCTTTTTTGTAGAGAATTAAGTTTCCTACGTTTTAGGTTGTATGATATTTTTTGATCAGATGCGTAGTTCTCGAGATATATCAAGATATTTAAAAGTTCCGAAGCAGCACCAACATAATAGAGATACAGAAACACCGTGGCCCCTCTCTTTGAGATAACTCTGCACTATTGCGAGCTGGAAATGCCACTTCCAGTTTAGCTGTGCAGAAGAAGAACAACAAGAAGAAGAAATATCTCGAAATATGTCCGTCAGGCCCCTTCCCTTGAGATAAATCTGCAAATATCTCGGAAACGAAGCGAGCTATGGCAAAATGTTGAGAGACGTTTTTTGTAGCGAATTATGTTTCCTACAATTTATGTTCTATGATATTTTTTGATCAGAAGCGTAGTTTTCGAGATATATCGAGATATTTAAAAGTTCCGAAGCAGCACCAACATAATAGAGATACAGAAACACCGTGGCCCCTTTCTTTGAGATAACTCTGCACTAGTGCGAGCCGCAAATGCCACTTCCAGCTTAGCTGTGCAGAAGAAGAACAACAAGAAGAAGAAATATCTCGAAATATGTCCGTCAGGCCCCTTCCCTTGAGATAAATCTGCAAATATCTCGGAAACGAAGCGAGCTATGGCAAAATGTTGAGAGACCTTTTTTGTAGAGAATTAAGTTTCCTACTTTTTATGTTCTATGATATTTTTTGATCAGATGCGTAGTTCTCGAGATATATCAAGATATTTAAAAGTTCCGAAGCCGCACCAACATAATAGAGATACAGAAACACCGTGGCCCCTTTCTTTCAGATAACTCTGCACTATTGCGAGCTGGAAATGCCACTTCCAGTTTAGCTGTGCAGAAGAAGAACAACAAGAAGAAGAAATATCTCGAAATATGTCCGTCAGGCCCCTTCCCTTGAGATAAATCTGCAAATATCTCGGAAACGAAGCGAGCTATGGCAAAATGTTAAGAGACCTTTTTTGTAGAGAATTATGTTTCCTACAATTTATGTTCTATGATATTTTTTGATCAGAAGCGTAGTTTTCGAGATATATCGAGATATTTAAAAGTTCCGAAGCCGCACCAACATAATAGGGATACAGAAACACCGTGGCCCCTTTCTTTGAGATAACTCTGCACTGTTGCGAGCTGTAAA
Organism: Osmia lignaria lignaria; assembly: GCF_051020975.1. Classification (NCBI taxonomy): domain Eukaryota; kingdom Metazoa; phylum Arthropoda; class Insecta; order Hymenoptera; family Megachilidae; genus Osmia; species Osmia lignaria. The sequence goes on along the minus strand of NW_027478167.1, from coordinate 2,242,995 downwards.
TGCCACTTCCAGCTTAGCTGTGCAGAAGAAGAACAACAAGAAGAAGAAATATCTCGAAATATGTCCGTCAGGCCCCTTCCCTTGAGATAAATCTGCAAATATCTCGGAAACGAAGCGAGCTATGGCAAAATGTTAAGAGACGTTTTTTGTAGAGAATTATGTTTCCTACAATTTATGTTCTACGATATTTTTTGATCAGAAGCGTAGTTTTCGAGATATATCGAGATATTTAAAAGTTCCGAAGCCGCACCAACATAATAGGGATACAGAAACACCGTGGCCCCTTTCTTTGAGATAACTCTGCACTAGTGCGAGCCGCAAATGCCACTTCCAGCTTAGCTGTGCAGAAGAAGAACAACAAGAAGAAGAAATATCTCGAAATATGTCGTCAGGCCCCTTCCCTTGAGATAAATCGGCAAGTATCTCGGAAACGAAGCGAGCTATGGCAAAATGTTGAGAGACCTTTTTTGTAGAGAATTAAGTTTCCTACTTTTTATGTTCTATGATATTTTTTGATCAGATGCGTAGATCTCGAGATATATCAAGATATTTAAAAGTTCCGAAGCCGCACCAACATAATAGAGATACAGAAACACCGTGGCCCCTTTCTTTGAGATAACTCTGCACTATTGCGAGCTGCAAATGCCACTTCCAGCTTAGCTGTGCAGAAGAAGAACAACAAGAAGAAGAAATATCTCGAAATATGTCCGTCAGGCCCCTTCCCTTGAGATAAATCTGCAAATATCTCGGAAACGAAGCGAGCTATGGCAAAATGTTAAGAGACCTTTTTTGTATGGAATTATGTTTCCTACTTTTTATGTTCTATGATATTTTTTGATCAGACGCGTAGTTCTCGAGATATATCAAGATATTTAAAAGTTCCGAAGCCGCACCAACATAATAGAGATACAGAAACACCGTGGCTCCTTTCTTTTAGATAACTCTGCACTATTGCGACCTGGAAATGCCACTTCCAGTTTAGCTGTGCGGAAGAAGAACAACAAGAAGAAGAAATATCTCGAAATAAGTCCGTTAGGCCCCTTCCCTTGAGATAAATCTGCAAATATCTCGGAAACGAAGCGAGCTATGGCAAAATGTTAAGAGACCTTTTCTGTAGAGAATTAAGTTTCCTACGTTTTATGTTGTATGATATTTTTTGATCAGATGCGTAGTTCTCGAGATATATCAAGATATTTAAAAGTTCCGAAGCCGCACCAACATAATAGAGATACAGAAACACCGTGGCCCCTTTCTTTGAGATAACTCTGTACTAGTGCGAGCCGCAAATGCCACTTCCAGCTTAGCTGTGCAGAAGAAGAACAACAAGAAGAAGAAATATCACGAAATATGTCCGTTAGGCCCCTTCCCTTGAGATAAATCTGCAAATATCTCGGAAACGAAGCGAGCTATGGCAAAATGGTAAGAGACCTTTTTTGTAGCGAATTAAGTTTCCTACTTTTTATGTTTTATGATATTTTTTGATCAGATGCGTAGTTCTCGAGATATATCAAGATATTTAAAAGTTCCGAAGCCGCACCAACATAATAGAGATACAGAAACACCGTGGCCCCTCTCTTTGAGATAACTCTGCACAACTGCGAGCTGCAAATGCCACTTCCAGCTCAGCTGTGCAGAAGAAGAACAACAAGAAGAAGAAATATCTCGAAATATGTCCGTCAGGCCCCTTCCCTTGAGATAAATCTGCAAATATCTCGGAAACGAAGCGAGCTATTGCAAAATGTTAAGAGACCTTTTTTGTAGAGAATTGAGTTTCCTACTTTTTATGTTCTATGATATTTTTTGATCAGATGCGCAGTTCTCGAGATATATCAAGATATTTAAAAGTTAAGAAGCCGCACCAACATAATAGAGATACAGAAACACCGTGGCCCCTTTCTTTGAGATAACTCTGCACTAATGCGAGCTGCAAATGCCACTTCCAGCTTAGCTGTGCAGAAGAAGAACAACAAGAAGAAGAAATATCTCGAAATGTGTCCGTCAGGCCCCTTCCCTTGAGATAAATCTGCAAATATCTCGGAAACGAAGAGAGCTATGGCAAAATGTTAAGAGACCTTTTTTGTAGAGAATTAAGTTTCCTACTTTTTATGTTCTATGATATTTTTTGATCAGATGCGTAGTTCTCGAGATATATCAAGATATTTAAAAGTTCCGAAGCCGCACCAACATAATAGAGATACAGAAACACCGTGGCCCCTTTCTTTGAGATAACTCTGTACTATTGCGAGCTGGAAATGCCACTTCCAGTTTAGCTGTGCAGAAGAAGAACAACAAGAAGAAGAAATATCTCGAAATATGTCCGTTAGGCCCCTTCCCTTGAGATAAATCTGCAAATATCTCGGAAACGAAGCGAGCTATGGCAAAATGTTAAGATACGTTTTTTGTAGAGAATTATGTTTCCTACAATTTATGTTCTATGATATTTTTTGATCAGAAGCGTAGTTTTCGAGATATATCGAGATATTTAAAAGTTCCGAAGCAGCACCAACATAATAGAGATACAGAAACACCGTGGCCCCTCTCTTTGAGATAACTCTGCACTATTGCGAGCTGGAAATGCCACTTCCAGTTTAGCTGTGCAGAAGAAGAACAACAAGAAGAAGAAATATCTCGAAATATGTCCGTCAGGCCCCTTCCCTTGAGATAAATCTGCAAGTATCTTGGAAACGAAGCGAGCTATGGCAAAATGTTAAGAGACCTTTTTTGTAGAGAATTAAGTTTCCTACGTTTTAGGTTGTATGATATTTTTTGATCAGATGCGTAGTTCTCGAGATATATCAAGATATTTAAAAGTTCCGAAGCCGCACCAACATAATAGAGATACAGAAACACCGTGGCCCCTCTCTTTGAGATAACTCTGCACTATTGCGAGCTGCAAATGCCACTTCCAGTTTAGCTGTGCAGAAGAAGAACAACAAGAAGAAGAAATATCTCGAAATATGTCCGTTAGGCCCCTTCCCTTGAGATAAATCGGCAAGTATCTCGGAAACGAAGCGAGCTATGGCAAAATGTTGAGAGACCTTTTTTGTAGAGAATTAAGTTTCCTACTTTTTATGTTCTATGATATTTTTTGATCAGATGCGTAGATCTCGAGATATATCAAGATATTTAAAAGTTCCGAAGCCGCACCAACATAATAGAGATACAGAAACACCGTGGCCCCTTTCTTTGAGATAACTCTGCACTATTGCGAGCTGCAAATGCCACTTCCAGCTTAGCTGTGCAGAAGAAGAACAACAAGAAGAAGAAATATCTCGAAATATGTCCGTCAGGCCCCTTCCCTTGAGATAAGTCGGCAAGTATCTCGGAAACGAAGCGAGCTATGGCAAAATGTTGAGAGACCTTTTTTGTAGAGAATTAAGTTTCCTACTTTTTATGTTCTATGATATTTTTTGATCAGATGCGTAGATCTCGAGATATATCAAGATATTTAAAAGTTCCGAAGCCGCACCAACATAATAGAGATACAGAAACACCGTGGCCCCTTTCTTTGAGATAACTCTGCACTATTGCGAGCTGCAAATGCCACTTCCAGCTTAGCTGTGCAGAAGAAGAACAACAAGAAGAAGAAATATCTCGAAATATGTCCGTCAGGCCCCTTCCCTTGAGATAAATCTGCAAATATCTCGGAAACGAAGCGAGCTATGGCAAAATGTTAAGAGACCTTTTTTGTATGGAATTATGTTTCCTACTTTTTATGTTGTATGATATTTTTTGATCAGACGCGTAGTTCTCGAGATATATCAAGATATTTAAAAGTTCCGAAGCCGCACCAACATAATAGAGATACAGAAACACCGTGGCCCCTCTCTTTGAGATAACTCTGCACTATTGCGTGCTGCAAATGCCACTTCCAGTTTAGCTGTGCAGAAGAAGAACAACAAGAAGAAGAAATATCTCGAAATATGTCCGTTAGGCCCCTTCCCTTGAGATAAATCGGCAAGTATCTCGGAAACGAAGCGAGCTATGGCAAAATGTTGAGAGACCTTTTTTGTAGAGAATTAAGTTTCCTACTTTTTATGTTCTATGATATTTTTTGATCAGATGCGTAGATCTCGAGATATATCAAGATATTTAAAAGTTCCGAAGCCGCACCAACATAATAGAGATACAGAAACACCGTGGCCCCTTTCTTTGAGATAACTCTGCACTATTGCGAGCTGCAAATGCCACTTCCAGCTTAGCTGTGCAGAAGAAGAACAACAAGAAGAAGAAATATCTCGAAATATGTCCGTCAGGCCCCTTCCCTTGAGATAAATCTGCAAATATCTCGGAAACGAAGCGAGCTATGGCAAAATGTTAAGAGACCTTTTTTGTATGGAATTATGTTTCCTACTTTTTATGTTCTATGATATTTTTTGATCAGACGCGTAGTTCTCGAGATATATCAAGATATTTAAAAGTTCCGAAGCCGCACCAACATAATAGAGATACAGAAACACCGTGGCTCCTTTCTTTTAGATAACTCTGCACTATTGCGACCTGGAAATGCCACTTCCAGTTTAGCTGTGCGGAAGAAGAACAACAAGAAGAAGAAATATCTCGAAATAAGTCCGTTAGGCCCCTTCCCTTGAGATAAATCTGCAAATATCTCGGAAACGAAGCGAGCTATGGCAAAATGTTAAGAGACCTTTTCTGTAGAGAATTAAGTTTCCTACGTTTTATGTTGTATGATATTTTTTGATCAGATGCGTAGTTCTCGAGATATATCAAGATATTTAAAAGTTCCGAAGCCGCACCAACATAATAGAGATACAGAAACACCGTGGCCCCTTTCTTTGAGATAACTCTGTACTAGTGCGAGCCGCAAATGCCACTTCCAGCTTAGCTGTGCAGAAGAAGAACAACAAGAAGAAGAAATATCACGAAATATGTCCGTTAGGCCCCTTCCCTTGAGATAAATCTGCAAATATCTCGGAAACGAAGCGAGCTATGGCAAAATGGTAAGAGACCTTTTTTGTAGCGAATTAAGTTTCCTACTTTTTATGTTTTATGATATTTTTTGATCAGATGCGTAGTTCTCGAGATATATCAAGATATTTAAAAGTTCCGAAGCCGCACCAACATAATAGAGATACAGAAACACCGTGGCCCCTCTCTTTGAGATAACTCTGCACAACTGCGAGCTGCAAATGCCACTTCCAGCTCAGCTGTGCAGAAGAAGAACAACAAGAAGAAGAAATATCTCGAAATATGTCCGTCAGGCCCCTTCCCTTGAGATAAATCTGCAAATATCTCGGAAACGAAGCGAGCTATTGCAAAATGTTAAGAGACCTTTTTTGTAGAGAATTGAGTTTCCTACTTTTTATGTTCTATGATATTTTTTGATCAGATGCGCAGTTCTCGAGATATATCAAGATATTTAAAAGTTAAGAAGCCGCACCAACATAATAGAGATACAGAAACACCGTGGCCCCTTTCTTTGAGATAACTCTGCACTAATGCGAGCTGCAAATGCCACTTCCAGCTTAGCTGTGCAGAAGAAGAACAACAAGAAGAAGAAATATCTCGAAATGTGTCCGTCAGGCCCCTTCCCTTGAGATAAATCTGCAAATATCTCGGAAACGAAGAGAGCTATGGCAAAATGTTAAGAGACCTTTTTTGTAGAGAATTAAGTTTCCTACTTTTTATGTTCTATGATATTTTTTGATCAGATGCGTAGTTCTCGAGATATATCAAGATATTTAAAAGTTCCGAAGCCGCACCAACATAATAGAGATACAGAAACACCGTGGCCCCTTTCTTTGAGATAACTCTGTACTATTGCGAGCTGGAAATGCCACTTCCAGTTTAGCTGTGCAGAAGAAGAACAACAAGAAGAAGAAATATCTCGAAATATGTCCGTTAGGCCCCTTCCCTTGAGATAAATCTGCAAATATCTCGGAAACGAAGCGAGCTATGGCAAAATGTTAAGATACGTTTTTTGTAGAGAATTATGTTTCCTACAATTTATGTTCTATGATATTTTTTGATCAGAAGCGTAGTTTTCGAGATATATCGAGATATTTAAAAGTTCCGAAGCAGCACCAACATAATAGAGATACAGAAACACCGTGGCCCCTCTCTTTGAGATAACTCTGCACTATTGCGAGCTGGAAATGCCACTTCCAGTTTAGCTGTGCAGAAGAAGAACAACAAGAAGAAGAAATATCTCGAAATATGTCCGTCAGGCCCCTTCCCTTGAGATAAATCTGCAAATATCTCGGAAACGAAGCGAGCTATTGCAAAATGTTAAGAGACCTTTTTTGTAGAGAATTGAGTTTCCTACTTTTTATGTTCTATGATATTTTTTGATCCGATGCGTAGTTCTCGAGATATATCAAGATATTTAAAAGTTAAGAAGCCGCACCAACGTAATAGAGATACAGAAACACCGTGGCCCCTTTCTTTGAGATAACTCTGCACTATTGCGAGCTGGAAATGCCACTTCCAGTTTAGCTGTGCCGAAGAAGAACAACAAGAAGAAGAAATATCTCGAAATATGTCCGTTAGGCCCCTTCCCTTGAGATAAATCTGCAAATATCTCGGAAACGAAGCGAGCTATGGCAAAATGTTAAGAGACCTTTTTTGTAGAGAATTAAGTTTCCTACGTTTTATGTTGTATGATATTTTTTGATCAGATGCGTAGTTCTCGAGATATATCAAGATATTTAAAAGTTCCGAAGCAGCACCAACATAATAGAGATACAGAAACACCGTGGCCCCTCTCTTTGAGATAACTCTGCACTATTGCGAGCTGGAAATGCCACTTCCAGTTTAGCTGTGCAGAAGAAGAACAACAAGAAGAAGAAATATCTCGAAATATGTCCGTCAGGCCCCTTCCCTTGAGATAAATCTGCAAATATCTCGGAAACGAAGCGAGCTATGGCAAAATGTTGAGAGACGTTTTTTGTAGCGAATTATGTTTCCTACAATTTATGTTCTATGATATTTTTTGATCAGAAGCGTAGTTTTCGAGATATATCGAGATATTTAAAAGTTCCGAAGCAGCACCAACATAATAGAGATACAGAAACACCGTGGCCCCTTTCTTTGAGATAACTCTGCACTAGTGCGAGCCGCAAATGCCACTTCCAGCTTAGCTGTGCAGAAGAAGAACAACAAGAAGAAGAAATATCTCGAAATATGTCCGTCAGGCCCCTTCCCTTGAGATAAATCTGCAAATATCTCGGAAACGAAGCGAGCTATGGCAAAATGTTGAGAGACCTTTTTTGTAGAGAATTAAGTTTCCTACTTTTTATGTTCTATGATATTTTTTGATCAGATGCGTAGTTCTCGAGATATATCAAGATATTTAAAAGTTCCGAAGCCGCACCAACATAATAGAGATACAGAAACACCGTGGCCCCTTTCTTTCAGATAACTCTGCACTATTGCGAGCTGGAAATGCCACTTCCAGTTTAGCTGTGCAGAAGAAGAACAACAAGAAGAAGAAATATCTCGAAATATGTCCGTCAGGCCCCTTCCCTTGAGATAAATCTGCAAATATCTCGGAAACGAAGCGAGCTATGGCAAAATGTTAAGAGACCTTTTTTGTAGAGAATTATGTTTCCTACAATTTATGTTCTATGATATTTTTTGATCAGAAGCGTAGTTTTCGAGATATATCGAGATATTTAAAAGTTCCGAAGCCGCACCAACATAATAGGGATACAGAAACACCGTGGCCCCTTTCTTTGAGATAACTCTGCACTGTTGCGAGCTGTAAATGCCACTTCCAGCTTAGCTGTGCAGAAGAAGAACAACAAGAAGAAGAAATATCTCGAAATATGTCCGTCAGGCCCCTTCCCTTGAGATAAATCTGCAAATATCTCGGAAACGAAGCGAGCTATGGCAAAATGTTAAGAGACGTTTTTTGTAGAGAATTATGTTTCCTACAATTTATGTTCTACGATATTTTTTGATCAGAAGCGTAGTTTTCGAGATATATCGAGATATTTAAAAGTTCCGAAGCCGCACCAACATAATAGGGATACAGAAACACCGTGGCCCCTTTCTTTGAGATAACTCTGCACTAGTGCGAGCCGCAAATGCCACTTCCAGCTTAGCTGTGCAGAAGAAGAACAACAAGAAGAAGAAATATCTCGAAATATGTCCGTCAGGCCCCTTCCCTTGAGATAAATCTGCAAATATCTCGGAAACGAAGAGAGCTATGGCCAATTGTTAAGAGACCTTTTTTGTAGAGAATTAAGTTTCCTACTTTTTATGTTCTATGATATTTTTTGATCAGATGCGTAGTTCTCGAGATATATCAAGATATTTAAAAGTTCCGAAGCCGCACCAACATAATAGAGATACAGAAACACCGTGGCCCCTTTCTTTGAGATAACTCTGTACTATTGCGAGCTGGAAATGCCACTTCCAGTTTAGCTGTGCAGAAGAAGAACAACAAGAAGAAGAAATATCTCGAAATATGTCCGTTAGGCCCCTTCCCTTGAGATAAATCTGCAAATATCTCGGAAACGAAGCGAGCTATGGCAAAATGTTAAGAGACGTTTTTTGTAGAGAATTATGTTTCCTACAATTTATGTTCTATGATATTTTTTGATCAGAAGCGTAGTTTTCGAGATATATCGAGATATTTAAAAGTTCCGAAGCAGCACCAACATAATAGAGATACAGAAACACCGTGGCCCCTCTCTTTGAGATAACTCTGCACTATTGCGAGCTGGAAATGCCACTTCCAGTTTAGCTGTGCAGAAGAAGAACAACAAGAAGAAGAAATATCTCGAAATATGTCCGTCAGGCCCCTTCCCTTGGGATAAATCTGCAAATATCTCGGAAACGAAGCGAGCTATTGCAAAATGTTAAGAGACCTTTTTTGTAGAGAATTGAGTTTCCTACTTTGTATGTTCTATGATATTTTTTGATCCGATGCGTAGTTCTCGAGATATATCAAGATATTTAAAAGTTAAGAAGCCGCACCAACATAATAGAGATACAGAAACACCGTGGCCCCTTTCTTTGAGATAACTCTGCACTATTGCGAGCTGGAAATGCCACTTCCAGTTTAGCTGTGCAGAAGAAGAACAACAAGAAGAAGAAATATCTCGAAATATGTCCGTTAGGCCCCTTCCCTTGAGATAAATCTGCAAATATCTCGGAAACGAAGCGAGCTATGGCAAAATGTTAAGAGACCTTTTTTGTAGAGAATTAAGTTTCCTACGTTTTATGTTGTATGATATTTTTTGATCAGATGCGTAGTTCTCGAGATATATCAAGATATTTAAAAGTTCCGAAGCCGCACCAACATAATAGAGATACAGAAACACCGTGGCCCCTCTCTTTGAGATAACTCTGCACTATTGCGAGCTGGAAATGCCACTTCCAGTTTAGCTGTGCAGAAGAAGAACAACAAGAAGAAGAAATATCTCGCAATATGTCCGTTAGGCCCCTTCCCTTGAGATAAATCTGCAAATATCTCGGAAACGAAGCGAGCTATGGCAAAATCTTAACAGACTATTTTGTAGAGAATTAAGTTTCCTACTTTTTATGTTCTATGATATTTTTTGATCAGATGCGTAGTTCTCGAGATATATCAAGATATTTAAAAGTTCCGAAGCCGCACCAACATAATAGAGATACAGAAACACCGTGGCCCCTTTCTTTGAGATAACTCTGCACTATTGCGAGCTGCAAATGCCACTTCCAGCTTAGCTGTGCAGAAGAAGAACAACAAGAAGGAGAAATATCTCGAAATGTGTCCGTCAGGCCCCTTCCCTTGAGATAAATCTGCAAATATCTCGGAAACGAAGAGAGCTATGGCAAAATGTTAAGAGACCTTTTTTGTAGAGAATTAAGTTTCCTACTTTTTATGTTCTATGATATTTTTTGATCAGATGCGTAGTTCTCGAGATATATCAAGATATTTAAAAGTTCCGAAGCCGCACCAACATAATAGAGATACAGAAACACCGTGGCCCCTTTCTTTGAGATAACTCTGTACTATTGCGAGCTGGAAATGCCACTTCCAGTTTAGCTCTGCAGAAGAAGAACAACAAGAAGAAGAAATATCTCGAAATATGTCCGTTAGGCCCCTTCCCTTGAGATAAATCTGCAAATATCTCGGAAACGAAGCGAGCTATGGCAAAATGTTGAGAGACGTTTTTTGTAGCGAATTATGTTTCCTACAATTTATGTTCTATGATATTTTTTGATCAGAAGCGTAGTTTTCGAGATATATCGAGATATTTAAAAGTTCCGAAGCCGCACCAACATAATAGAGATACAGGAACACCGTGGCCATTTTCTTTGAGATAACTCTGCACTAGTGCGAGCCGCAAATGCCACTTCCAGCTTAGCTGTGCAGAAGAAGAACAACAAGAAGAAGAAATATCTCGAAATATGTCCGTCAGGCCCCTTCTCTTGAGATAAATCTGCAAATATCTCGGAAACGAAGCGAGCTATGGCAAAATGTTAAGAGACCTTTTTTGTAGAGAATTAAGTTTCCTACTTTTTATGTTCTATGATATTTTTTGAGCAGATGCGTAGTTCTCGAGATATATCGAGATATTTAAAAGTTCCGAAGCCGCACCAACATAATAGGGATACAGAAACACCGTGGCCCCTTTCTTTGAGATAACTCTGCACTAGTGCGAGCCGCAAATGCCACTTCCAGCTTAGCTGTGCAGAAGAAGAACAACAAGAAGAAGAAGTATCTCGAAATATGTCCGTCAGGCCCGTTCCCTTCAGATATATCTGCAAATATCTCGGAAACGAAGCGAGCTATGGCAAAATGTTAAGAGACCTTTTTTGTAGAGAATTATGTTTCCTACAATTTATGTTCTATGATATTTTTTGATCAGAAGCGTAGTTTTCGAGATATATCGAGATATTTAAAAGTTCCGAAGCCGCACCAACATAATAGGGATACAGAAACACCGTGGCCCCTTTCTTTGAGATAACTCTGCACTGTTGCGAGCTGTAAATGCCACTTCCAGCTTAGCTGTGCAGAAGAAGAACAACAAGAAGAAGAAATATCTCGAAATATGTCCGTCAGGCCCCTTCCCTTGAGATAAATCTGCAAATATCTCGGAAACGAAGCGAGCTATGGCAAAATGTTAAGAGACGTTTTTTGTAGAGAATTATGTTTCCTACAATTTATGTTCTACGATATTTTTTGATCAGAAGCGTAGTTTTCGAGATATATCGAGATATTTAAAAGTTCCGAAGCCGCACCAACATAATAGGGATACAGAAACACCGTGGCCCCTTTCTTTGAGATAACTCTGCACTAGTGCGAGCCGCAAATGCCACTTCCAGCTTAGCTGTGCAGAAGAAGAACAACAAGAAGAAGAAATATCTCGAAATATGTCCGTCAGGCCCCTTCCCTTGAGATAAATCTGCAAATATCTCGGAAACGAAGAGAGCTATGGCCAATTGTTAAGAGACCTTTTTTGTAGAGAATTAAGTTTCCTACTTTTTATGTTCTATGATATTTTTTGATCAGATGCGTAGTTCTCGAGATATATCAAGATATTTAAAAGTTCCGAAGCCGCACCAACATAATAGAGATACAGAAACACCGTGGCCCCTTTCTTTGAGATAACTCTGCACTATTGCGAGCTGTAAATGCCACTTCCAGCTTAGCTGTGCAGAAGAAGAACATCAAGAAGAAGAAATATCTCGAAATATGTCCGTCAGGCCAGTTCCTTTGAGTTGAATCTGCAAATATCTCGGAAACGAAGCGAGCTATGGCAAAATGTTAAGAGACCTTTTTTGTAGAGAATTATGTTTCGTACAATTTATGTTCTATGATATTTTTTGGTCAGAAGCGTAGTTTTCGAGATATATCGAGATATTTAAAAGTTCCAAAGCCGCACCAACATAATAGAGATACAGAAACACCGTGGCCCCTTTCTTTGAGATAACTCTGCACTAGTGCGAGCCGCAAATGCCACTTCCAGCTTAGCTGTGCAGAAGAAGAACAACAAGAAGAAGAAATATCTCGAAATATGTCCGTCAGGCCCCTTCCCTTGAGATATATCTGCAAATATCTCGGAAACGAAGCGAGCTATGGCAAAATGTTGAGAGACCTTTTTTGTAGAGAATTAAGTTTCCTACGTTTTATGTTCTATGATATTTTTTGATCAGATGCGTAGTTCTCGAGATATATCAAGATATTTAAAAGTTCCGAAGCCGCACCAACATAATAGAGATACAGAAACACCGTGGCCCCTTTCTTTGAGATAACTCTGCACTATTGCGAGCTGTAAATGCCACTTCCAGCTTAGCTGTGCAGAAGAAGAACATCAAGAAGAAGAAATATCTCGAAATATGTCCGTCAGGCCCCTTCCCTTGAGATAAATCTGCAAATATCTTGGAAACGAAGAGAGCTATGGCAAAATGTTAAGAGACCTTTTTTGTAGAGAATTAAGTTTCCTACTTTTTATGTTCTATGATATTTTTTGATCTGATGCGTAGTTCTCGAGATATATCAAGATATTTAAAAGTTCCGAAGCCGCACCAACATAATAGAGATACAGAAATACCGTGGCCCCTTTCTTTGAGATAACTCTGCACTATTGCGGGCTGTAAATGCCACTTCCAGCTTAGCTGTGCAGAAGAAGAACAACAAGAAGAAGAAATATCTCGAAATATGTCCGTCAGGCCCCTTCCCTTGAGATATATCTGCAAATATCTCGGAAACGAAGCGAGCTATGGCAAAATGTTAAGAGACCTTTTTTGTAGAGAATTATGTTTCCTACAATTTATGTTCTATGATATTTTTTGATCAGAAGCGTAGTTTTCGAGATATATCGAGATATTTAAAAGTTCCGAAGCCGCACCAACATAATAGAGATACAGAAACACCGTGGCCATTTTCTTTGAGATAACTCTGCACTAGTGCGAGCCGCAAATGCCACTTCCAGCTTAGCTGTGCAGAAGAAGAACAACAAGAAGAAGAAATATCTCGAAATATGTCCGTCAGGCCCCTTCTCTTGAGATAAATCTGCAAATATCTCGGAAACGAAGCGAGCTATGGCAAAATGTTAAGAGACCTTTTTTGTAGAGAATTAAGTTTCCTACTTTTTATGTTCTATGATATTTTTTGAGCAGATGCGTAGTTCTCGAGATATATCGAGATATTTAAAAGTTCCGAAGCCGCACCAACATAATAGGGATACAGAAACACCGTGGCCCCTTTCTTTGAGATAACTCTGCACTAGTGCGAGCCGCAAATGCCACTTCCAGCTTAGCTGTGCAGAAGAAGAACAACAAGAAGAAGAAGTATCTCGAAATATGTCCGTCAGGCCCCTTCCCTTGAGATATATCTGCAAATATCTCGGAAACGAAGCGAGCTATGGCAAAATGTTAAGAGACCTTTTTTGTAGAGAATTATGTTTCCTACAATTTATGTTCTATGATATTTTTTGATCAGAAGCGTAGTTTTCGAGATATATCGAGATATTTAAAAGTTCCGAAGCCGCACCAACATAATAGGGATACAGAAACACCGTGGCCCCTTTCTTTGAGATAACTCTGCACTGTTGCGAGCTGTAAATGCCACTTCCAGCTTAGCTGTGCAGAAGAAGAACAACAAGAAGAAGAAATATCTCGAAATATGTCCGTCAGGCCCCTTCCCTTGAGATAAATCTGCAAATATCTCGGAAACGAAGCGAGCTATGGCAAAATGTTAAGAGACGTTTTTTGTAGAGAATTATGTTTCCTACAATTTATGTTCTACGATATTTTTTGATCAGAAGCGTAGTTTTCGAGATATATCGAGATATTTAAAAGTTCCGAAGCCGCACCAACATAATAGGGATACAGAAACACCGTGGCCCCTTTCTTTGAGATAACTCTGCACTAGTGCGAGCCGCAAATGCCACTTCCAGCTTAGCTGTGCAGAAGAAGAACAACAAGAAGAAGAAATATCTCGAAATATGTCCGTCAGGCCCCTTCCCTTGAGATAAATCTGCAAATATCTCGGAAACGAAGAGAGCTATGGCCAATTGTTAAGAGACCTTTTTTGTAGAGAATTAAGTTTCCTACTTTTTATGTTCTATGATATTTTTTGATCAGATGCGTAGTTCTCGAGATATATCAAGATATTTAAAAGTTCCGAAGCCGCACCAACATAATAGAGATACAGAAACACCGTGGCCCCTTTCTTTGAGATAACTCTGCACTATTGCGAGCTGTAAATGCCACTTCCAGCTTAGCTGTGCAGAAGAAGAACATCAAGAAGAAGAAATATCTCGAAATATGTCCGTCAGGCCAGTTCCTTTGAGTTGAATCTGCAAATATCTCGGAAACGAAGCGAGCTATGGCAAAATGTTAAGAGACCTTTTTTGTAGAGAATTATGTTTCGTACAATTTATGTTCTATGATATTTTTTGGTCAGAAGCGTAGTTTTCGAGATATATCGAGATATTTAAAAGTTCCAAAGCCGCACCAACATAATAGAGATACAGAAACACCGTGGCCCCTTTCTTTGAGATAACTCTGCACTAGTGCGAGCCGCAAATGCCACTTCCAGCTTAGCTGTGCAGAAGAAGAACAACAAGAAGAAGAAATATCTCGAAATATGTCCGTCAGGCCCCTTCCCTTGAGATATATCTGCAAATATCTCGGAAACGAAGCGAGCTATGGCAAAATGTTGAGAGACCTTTTTTGTAGAGAATTAAGTTTCCTACGTTTTATGTTCTATGATATTTTTTGATCAGATGCGTAGTTCTCGAGATATATCAAGATATTTAAAAGTTCCGAAGCCGCACCAACATAATAGAGATACAGAAACACCGTGGCCCCTTTCTTTGAGATAACTCTGCACTATTGCGAGCTGTAAATGCCACTTCCAGCTTAGCTGTGCAGAAGAAGAACATCAAGAAGAAGAAATATCTCGAAATATGTCCGTCAGGCCCCTTCCCTTGAGATAAATCTGCAAATATCTTGGAAACGAAGAGAGCTATGGCAAAATGTTAAGAGACCTTTTTTGTAGAGAATTAAGTTTCCTACTTTTTATGTTCTATGATATTTTTTGATCTGATGCGTAGTTCTCGAGATATATCAAGATATTTAAAAGTTCCGAAGCCGCACCAACATAATAGAGATACAGAAATACCGTGGCCCCTTTCTTTGAGATAACTCTGCACTATTGCGGGCTGTAAATGCCACTTCCAGCTTAGCTGTGCAGAAGAAGAACAACAAGAAGAAGAAATATCTCGAAATATGTCCGTCAGGCCCCTTCCCTTGAGATATATCTGCAAATATCTCGGAAACGAAGCGAGCTATGGCAAAATGTTAAGAGACCTTTTTTGTAGAGAATTATGTTTCCTACAATTTATGTTCTATGATATTTTTTGATCAGAAGCGTAGTTTTCGAGATATATCGAGATATTTAAAAGTTCCGAAGCCGCACCAACATAATAGAGATACAGAAACACCGTGGCCCCTTTCGTTGAGATAACTCTGCACTAGTGCGAGCCGCAAATGCCACTTCCAGCTTAGCTGTGCAGAAGAAGAACGACAAGAAGAAGAAATATCTCGAAATATGTCCGTCAGGCCCCTTCCCTTGAGATAAATCTGCAAATATCTCGGAAACGAAGCGAGCTATGGCAAAATGTTAAGAGACGTTTTTTGTAGACAATTATGTTTCCTACAATTTATGTTCTATGATATTTTTTGATCAGAAGCGTAGTTTTCGAGATATATCGAGATATTTAAAAGTTCCGAAGCCGCACCAACATAATAGGGATACAGAAACACCGTGGCCCCTTTCTTTGAGATAACTCTGCACTAGTGCGAGCCGCAAATGCCACTTCCAGCTTAGCTGTGCAGAAGAAGAACAACAAGAAGAAGAAATATCTCGAAATATGTCCGTCAGGCCCCTTCCCTTGAGATAAATCTGCAAATATCTCGGATACGAAGCGAGCTATGGCCAATTGTTAAGAGACCTTTTTTGTAGAGAATTAAGTTTCCTACTTTTTATGTTCTATGATATTTTTTGATCAGATGCGTAGTTCTCGAGATATATCGAGATATTTAAAAGTTCCGAAGCCGCACCAACATAATAGGGATACAGAAACACCGTGGCCCCTTTCTTTGAGATAACTCTGCACTAGTGCGAGCCGCAAATGCCACTTCCAGCTTAGCTGTGCAGAAGAAGAACAACAAGAAGAAGAAATATCTCGAAATATGTCCGTCAGGCCCCTTCCCTTGAGATATATCTGCAAATATCTCGGAAACGAAGCGAGGTATGGCAAAATGTTAAGAGACCTTTTTTGTAGAGAATTAAGTTTCCCACTTTTTATGTTCTATGATATTTTTTGATCAGATGCGTAGTTCTCGAGATATATCAAGATATTTAAAAGTTCCGAAGCCGCACCAGCATAATAGAGATACAGAAACACCGTGGCCCCTTTCTTTGAGATAACTCTGCACTATTGCGAGCTGTAAATGCCACTTCCAGCTTAGCTGTGCAGAAGAAGAACAACAAGAAGAAGAAATATCTCGAAATATGTCCGTCAGGCCAGTTCCTTTGAGCTGAATCTGCAAATATCTCGGAAACGAAGCGAGCTATGGCAAAATGTTAAGAGACCTTTTTTGTAGAGAATTATGTTTCGTACAATTTATGTTCTATGATATTTTTTGGTCAGAAGCGTGGTTTTCGTGATATATCGAGATATTTAAAAGTTCCAAAGCCGCACCAACATAATAGAGATACAGAAACACCGTGGCCCCTTTCTTTGAGATAACTCTGCACTAGTGCGAGCCGCAAATGCCACTTCCAGCTTAGCTGTGCAGAACAAGAACAACAAGAAGAAGAAATATCTCGAAATATGTCCGTCAGGCCCCTTCCCTTGAGATATATCTGCAAATATCTCGGAAACGAAGCGAGCTATGGCAAAATGTTGAGAGACCTTTTTTGTAGAGAATTAAGTTTCCTACTTTTTATGTTCTATGATATTTTTTGATCAGATGCGTAGTTCTCGAGATATATCGAGATATTTAAAAGTTCCGAAGCCGCACCAACATAATAGAGATACAGAAACACCGTGGCCCCTTTCTTTGAGATAACTCTGCACTAGTGCGAGCCGCAAATGCCACTTCCAGCTTAGCTGTGCAGAAGAAGAACAACAAGAAGAAGAAATATCTCGAAATATGTCCGTCAGGCCCCTTCCCTTGAGATATATCTGCAAATATCTCGGAAACGAAGCTAGCTATGGCAAAATGTTAAGAGACCTTTTTTGTAGAGAATTAAGTTTCCTACTTTTTATGTTCTATGATATTTTTTGATTAGATGCGTAGTTCTCGAGATATATCAAGATATTTAAAAGTTCCGAAGCCGCACCAACATAATAGAGATACAGAAACACCGTGGCCCCTTTCTTTCAGATAACTATGCACTATTGCGAGCTGCAAATGCCACTTCCAGCTTAGCTGTGCAGAAGAACAACAAGAAGAAGCAATATTTCGAAATATGTCCGTCAGGCCCCTTCCCTTGAGATAAATCTGCAAATATCTCGGAAACGAAGAGAGCTATGGCAAAATGTTAAGAGACCTTTTTTGTAGAGAATTAAGTTTCCTACTTTTTATGTTCTATGATATTTTTTGATCTGATGCGTAGTTCTCGAGATATATCAAGATATTTAAAAGTTCCGAAGCCGCACCAACATAATAGAGATACAGAAACACCGTGGCACCTTTCTTTGAGATAACGCTGCACTATTGCGAGCTGTAAATGCCACTTCCAGCTTAGCTGTGCAGAAGAAGAACAACAAGAAGAAGAAATATCTCGAAATATGTCCGTCAGGCCCCTTCCCTTGAGATAAATCTGCAAATATCTCGGAAACGAAGCGAGCTATGGCAAAATGCTGAGAGACCTTTTTTGTAGAGAATTAAGTTTCCTACTATTTATGTTCTATGATATTTTTGGATCAGATGCGTAGTTCTCGAGATATATCAAGATATTTAAAAGTTCCGAAGCCGCACCAACATAATAGAGATACAGAAACACCGTGGCCCCCCCTTTCTTTGAGATAACTCTGCACTAGAGCGAGCCGCAAATGCCACTTCCAGCTTAGCTGTGCAGAAGAAGAACAACAAGAAGAAGAAATATCTCGAAATATGTCCGTCAGGCCACTTCCCTTGAGATAAATCTGCAAATATCTCGGAAACGAAGCGAGCTATGGCAAAATGTTAAGAGACCTTTTTTGTAGAGAATTATGTTTCCTACAATTTATGTTCTACGATATTTTTTGATCAGAAGCGTAGTTTTCGAGATATATCGAGATATTTAAAAGTTCCGAAGCCGCACCAACATAATAGAGATACAGAAACACCGTGGCCCCTTTCTTTGAGATAACTCTGCACTATTGCGACCTGCAAATGCCACTTCCAGCTTAGCTGTGCAAAAGAAGAACAACAAGAAGAAGAAATATCTCGAAATATGTCCCTCAGGCCCCTTCCCTTGAGATAAATCTGCAAATATCTCGGAAACGAAGCGAGCTATGGCAAAATGTTAAGCGACCTTTTTTGTAGAGAATTAAGTTTCCTACTTTTTATGTTCTATGATATTTTTTGATCAGATGCGTAGTTCTCGAGATATATCAAGATATTTAAAAGTTCCGAAGCCCCACCAACATAATAGAGATACAGAAACACCGTGGCCCCTTTCTTTGAGATAACTCTGCACTATTGCGAGCTGCAAATGCCACTTCCAGCTTAGCTGTGCAGAGGAAGAACAACAAGAAAAAGAAATATCTCCAAATATGTCCGTCAGGCCCCTTCCCTTGAGATAAATCTGCAAATATCTCGGAAACGAAGCGAGCTATGGCAAAATGTTAAGGGACCTTTTTTGTAGAGAATTAAGTTTCCTACATTTTATGTTCTATGATATTTTTTGATCAGATGCGTAGTTCTCGAGATATATCGAGATACTTAAAAGTTCCGAAGCCGCACCAACATAATAGAGATACAGAAACAGCGTGGCCCCTTTCTTTGAGATAACTGTGCACTAGTGCGAGCCGCAAATGCCACTTCCAGCTTAGCTGTGCAGAAGAAGAACAAGAAGAAGAAGAAATATCTCGAAATATGTCCGTCAGGCCCCTTCCCTTGAGATAAATCTGCAAATATCTCGGAAACGAAGCGAGCTATGGCAAAATGTTAAGAGACCTTTTTTGTACAGAATTATGTTTCCTACTTTTTATGTTCTACGATATTTTTTGATCAGACGCGTAGTTCTCGAGATATATCAAGATATTTAAAAGTTCCGAAGCCGCACCAACATAATAGAGATACAGAAACACCGTGGCCCCTTTCTTTGAGATATCTCTGCACTATTGCGAGCTGCAAATGCCACTTCCAGCTTAGCTGTGCAGAAGAAGAACAACAAGAAGAAGAAATATCTCGAAATATGTCCGTGAGGCCCCTTCCCTTGAGATAAATCTGCAAATATCTCGGAATCGAAGCGAGCTATGGCAAAATGTTAAGAGACCTTTTTTGTAGAGAATTAAGTTTCCTACTTTTTATGTTCTATGATATTTTTTGATCAGATGCGTAGTTCTCGAGATATATCAAGATATTTAAAAGTTCCGAAGCCGCACCAACATAATAGAGATACAGAAACACCGTGGCCCCTTTCTTTGAGATAACTCTGCACTAGCGCGAGCCGCAAATGCCACTTACAGCTTAGCTGTGCAGAAGAAGAACAACGAGAAGAAGAAATATCTCGAAATATGTCCGTCAGGCCCCTTCCCTTGAGATAAATATGCAAATATCTCGGAAACGAAGCGAGCTATGGCAAAATGTTAAGCGACCTTTTTTGTAGAGAATTAAGTTTCCTACTTTTTATGTTCTATGATATTTTTTGATCAGATGCGTAGTTCTCGAGATATATCAAGATATTTAAAAGTTCCGAAGCCCCACCAACATAATAGAGATACAGAAACACCGTGGCCCCTTTCTTTGAGATAACTCTGCACTATTGCGAGCTGCAAATGCCACTTCCAGCTTAGCTGTGCAGAGGAAGAACAACAAGAAAAAGAAATATCTCCAAATATGTCCGTCAGGCCCCTTCCCTTGAGATAAATCTGCAAATATCTCGGAAACGAAGAGAGCTATGGCAAAATGTTAAGAGACCTTTTTTGTAGAGAATTAAGTTTCCTACTTTTTATGTTCTATGATATTTTTTGATCTGATGCGTAGTTCTCGAGATATATCAAGATATTTAAAAGTTCCGAAGCCGCACCAACATAATAGAGATACAGAAACACCGTGGCACCTTTCTTTGAGATAACGCTGCACTATTGCGAGCTGTAAATGCCACTTCCAGCTTAGCTGTGCAGAAGAAGAACAACAAGAAGAAGAAATATCTCGAAATATGTCCGTCAGGCCCCTTCCCTTGAGATAAATCTGCAAATATCTCGGAAACGAAGCGAGCTATGGCAAAATGCTGAGAGACCTTTTTTGTAGAGAATTAAGTTTCCTACTATTTATGTTCTATGATATTTTTGGATCAGATGCGTAGTTCTCGAGATATATCAAGATATTTAAAAGTTCCGAAGCCGCACCAACATAATAGAGATACAGAAACACCGTGGCCCCCCCTTTCTTTGAGATAACTCTGCACTAGAGCGAGCCGCAAATGCCACTTCCAGCTTAGCTGTGCAGAAGAAGAACAACAAGAAGAAGAAATATCTCGAAATATGTCCGTCAGGCCACTTCCCTTGAGATAAATCTGCAAATATCTCGGAAACGAAGCGAGCTATGGCAAAATGTTAAGAGACCTTTTTTGTAGAGAATTATGTTTCCTACTTTTTATGTTCTATGATATTTTTTGATCAGACGCGTAGCTCTCGAGATATATCAAGATATTTAAAAGTTCCGAAGCCGCACCAACATAATAGAGATACAGAAACACCGTGGCCCCTTTCTTTGAGATAACTCTGCACTATTGCGAGCTGGAAATGCCACTTCCAGTTTAGCTGTGCAGAAGAAGAACAACAAGAAGAAGGAATATCTCGAAATATGTCCGTCAGGCCCCTGCCCTTGAGATATATCTGCAAATATCTCGGAAACGAAGCGAGCTATGGCAAAATGTTAAGAGACCTTTTTTGTAGAGAATTATGTTTCCCACAATTTATGTTCTACGATATTTTTTGATCAGAAGCGTAGTTTTCGAGATATATCGAGATATTTAAAAGTTCCGAAGCCGCACCAACATAATAGAGATACAGAAACACCGTGGCCCCTTTCTTTGAGATAACTCTGCACTATTGCGACCTGCAAATGCCACTTCCAGCTTAGCTGTGCAGAAGAAGAACAACAAGAAGAAGAAATATCTCGAAATATGTCCCTCAGGCCCCTTCCCTTGAGATAAATCTGCAAATATCTCGGAAACGAAGCGAGCTATGGCAAAATGTTAAGCGACCTTTTTTGTAGAGAATTAAGTTTCCTACTTTTTATGTTCTATGATATTTTTTGATCAGATGCGTAGTTCTCGAGATATATCAAGATATTTAAAAGTTCCGAAGCCCCACCAACATAATAGAGATACAGAAACACCGTGGCCCCTTTCTTTGAGATAACTCTGCACTATTGCGAGCTGCAAATGCCACTTCCAGCTTAGCTGTGCAGAGGAAGAACAACAAGAAAAAGAAATATCTCCAAATATGTCCGTCAGGCCCCTTCCCTTGAGATAAATCTGCAAATATCTCGGAAACGAAGAGAGCTATGGCAAAATGTTAAGAGACCTTTTTTGTAGAGAATTAAGTTTCCTACTTTTTATGTTCTATGATATTTTTTGATCTGATGCGTAGTTCTCGAGATATATCAAGATATTTAAAAGTTCCGAAGCCGCACCAACATAATAGAGATACAGAAACACCGTGGCACCTTTCTTTGAGATAACGCTGCACTATTGCGAGCTGTAAATGCCACTTCCAGCTTAGCTGTGCAGAAGAAGAACAACAAGAAGAAGAAATATCTCGAAATATGTCCGTCAGGCCCCTTCCCTTGAGATAAATCTGCAAATATCTCGGAAACGAAGCGAGCTATGGCAAAATGCTGAGAGACCTTTTTTGTAGAGAATTAAGTTTCCTACTATTTATGTTCTATGATATTTTTGGATCAGATGCGTAGTTCTCGAGATATATCAAGATATTTAAAAGTTCCGAAGCCGCACCAACATAATAGAGATACAGAAACACCGTGGCCCCTTTCTTTGAGATAACGCTGCACTATTGCGAGCTGTAAATGCCACTTCCAGCTTAGCTGTGCAGAAGAAGAACAACAAGAAGAAGAAATATCTCGAAATATGTCCGTCAGGCCCCTTCCCTTGAGATAAATCTGCAAATATCTCGGAAACGAAGCGAGCTATGGCAAAATGTTGAGAGACCTTTTTTGTAGAGAATTAAGTTTCCTACTATTTATGTTCCATGATATTTTTGGATCAGATGCGTAGTTCTCGAGATATATCAAGATATTTAAAAGTTCCGAAGCCGCACCAACATAATAGAGATACAGAAACACCGTGGCCCCTTTCTTTGAGATAACTCTGCACAAGAGCGAGCCGCAAATGCCACTTCCAGCTTAGCTGTGCAGAAGAAGAACAACAAGAAGAAGAAATATCTCGAAATATGTCCGTCAGGCCACTTCCCTTGAGATAAATCTGCAAATATCTCGGAAACGAAGCGAGCTATGGCAAAATGTTAAGAGACCTTTTTTGTACAGAATTATGTTTCCTACTTTTTATGTTCTATGATATTTTTTGATCAGACGCGTAGTTCTCGAGATATATCAAGATATTTAAAAGTTCCGAAGCCGCACCAACATAATAGAGATACAGAAACACCGTGGCCCCTTTCTTTGAGATATCTCTGCACTATTGCGAGCTGCAAATGCCACTTCCAGCTTAGCTGTGCAGAAGAAGAACAACAAGAAGAAGAAATATCTCGAAATATGTCCGTGAGGCCCCTTCCCTTGAGATAAATCTGCAAATATCTCGGAATCGAAGCGAGCTATGGCAAAATGTTAAGAGACCTTTTTTGTAGAGAATTAAGTTTCCTACTTTTTATGTTCTATGATATTTTTTGATCAGATGCGTAGTTCTCGAGATATATCAAGATATTTAAAAGTTCCGAAGCCGCACCAACATAATAGAGATACAGAAACACCGTGGCCCCTTTCTTTGAGATAACTCTGCACTAGCGCGAGCCGCAAATGCCACTTACAGCTTAGCTGTGCAGAAGAAGAACAACGAGAAGAAGAAATATCTCGAAATATGTCCGTCAGGCCCCTTCCCTTGAGATAAATATGCAAATATCTCGGAAACGAAGCGAGCTATGGCAAAATGTTAAGCGACCTTTTTTGTAGAGAATTAAGTTTCCTACTTTTTATGTTCTATGGTATTTTTTGATCAGATGCGTAGTTCTCGAGATATATCAAGATATTTAAAAGTTCCGAAGCCCCACCAACATAATAGAGATACAGAAACACCGTGGCCCCTTTCTTTGAGATAACTCTGCACTATTGCGAGCTGCAAATGCCACTTCCAGCTTAGCTGTGCAGAGGAAGAACAACAAGAAGAAGAAATATCTCGAAATATGTCCGTCAGGCCAGTTCCTTTGAGCTGAATCTGCAAATATCTCGGAAACGAAGCGAGCTATGGCGAAATGTTAAGAGACGTTTTTTGTAGAGAATTCTGTTTCCTACAATTTATGTTCTATGATATTTTTTGATCAGAAGCGTAGTTTTCGAGATATATCGAGATACCTAAAAGTTCCGAAGCCGCACCAACATAATAGAGATACAGAAACACCGTGGCCCCTTTCTTTGAGATAACTCTGCACTAGTGCGAGCCGCAAATGCCACTTCCAGCTTAGCTGTGCAGAAGAAGAACAACAAGAAGAAGAAATATCTCGAAATATGTCCGTTAGGCCCCTTCCCTTGAGATAAATCTGCAAATATCTCGGAAACGAAGCGAGCTATGGCAAAATGTTAAGAGACCTTTTTTGTAGAGAATTAAGTTTCCTACTTTTTATGTTCTATGATATTTTTTGATGAGAAGCGTAGTTTTCGAGATATATCGAGATATTTAAAGGTTCCGAAGCCGCACCAACATAATAGAGATACAGAAACACCGTGGCCCCTTTCTTTGAGATAACTGTGCACTAGTGCGAGCCGCAAATGCCACTTCCAGCTTAGCTGTGCAGAAGAAGAACAACAAGAAGAAGAAATATCTCGAAATATGTCCGTCAGGCCCCTTCCCTTGAGATAAATCTGCAAATATCTCGGAAACGAAGCGAGCTATGGCAAAATGTTGAGAGACCTTTTTTGTAGAGAATTAAGTTTCCTACTATTTATGTTCCATGATATTTTTGGATCAGATGCGTAGTTCTCGAGATATATCAAGATATTTAAAAGTTCCGAAGCCGCACCAACATAATAGAGATACAGAAACACCGTGGCCCCTTTCTTTGAGATAACTCTGCACTAGAGCGAGCCGCAAATGCCACTTCCAGCTTAGCTGTGCAGAAGAAGAACAACAAGAAGAAGAAATATCTCGAAATATGTCCGTCAGGCCACTTCCCTTGAGATAAATCTGCAAATATCTCGGAAACGAAGCGAGCTATGGCAAAATGTTAAGAGACCTTTTTTGTACAGAATTATGTTTCCTACTTTTTATGTTCTATGATATTTTTTGATCAGACGCGTAGTTCTCGAGATATATCAAGATATTTAAAAGTTCCGAAGCCGCACCAACATAATAGAGATACAGAAACACCGTGGCCCCTTTCTTTGAGATATCTCTGCACTATTGCGAGCTGCAAATGCCACTTCCAGCTTAGCTGTGCAGAAGAAGAACAACGAGAAGAAGAAATATCTCGAAATATGTCCGTCAGGCCCCTTCCCTTGAGATAAATATGCAAATATCTCGGAAACGAAGCGAGCTATGGCAAAATGTTAAGCGACCTTTTTTGTAGAGAATTAAGTTTCCTACTTTTTATGTTCTATGGTATTTTTTGATCAGATGCGTAGTTCTCGAGATATATCAAGATATTTAAAAGTTCCGAAGCCCCACCAACATAATAGAGATACAGAAACACCGTGGCCCCTTTCTTTGAGATAACTCTGCACTATTGCGAGCTGCAAATGCCACTTCCAGCTTAGCTGTGCAGAGGAAGAACAACAAGAAGAAGAAATATCTCGAAATATGTCCGTCAGGCCAGTTCCTTTGAGCTGAATCTGCAAATATCTCGGAAACGAAGCGAGCTATGGCAAAATGTTAAGAGACGTTTTTTGTAGAGAATTATGTTTCCTACAATTTATGTTCTATGATATTTTTTGATCAGAAGCGTAGTTTTCGAGATATATCGAGATACCTAAAAGTTCCGAAGCCGCACCAACATAATAGAGATACAGAAACACCGTGGCCCCTTTCTTTGAGATAACTCTGCACTAGTGCGAGCCGCAAATGC
This sequence comes from Osmia lignaria lignaria, assembly GCF_051020975.1. NCBI lineage: Eukaryota > Metazoa > Arthropoda > Insecta > Hymenoptera > Megachilidae > Osmia > Osmia lignaria. Next base: position 2,217,553 of record NW_027478167.1, on the reverse strand, counting down.
CACTTCCAGCTTAGCTGTGCAGAAGAAGAACAACAAGAAGAAGAAATATCTCGAAATATGTCCGTTAGGCCCCTTCCCTTGAGATAAATCTGCAAATATCTCGGAAACGAAGCGAGCTATGGCAAAATGTTAAGAGACCTTTTTTGTAGAGAATTAAGTTTCCTACTTTTTATGTTCTATGATATTTTTTGATCAGAAGCGTAGTTTTCGAGATATATCGAGATATTTAAAGGTTCCGAAGCCGCACCAACATAATAGAGATACAGAAACACCGTGGCCCCTTTCTTTGAGATAACTGTGCACTAGTGCGAGCCGCAAATGCCACTTCCAGCTTAGCTGTGCAGAAGAAGAACAACAAGAAGAAGAAATATCTCGAAATATGTCCGTCAGGCCCCTTCCCTTGAGATAAATCTGCAAATATCTCGGAAACGAAGCGAGCTATGGCAAAATGTTAAGAAACCTTTTTTGTACAGAATTATGTTTCCTACTTTTCATGTTCTATGATATTTTTTGATCAGACGCGTAGTTCTCGAGATATATCAAGATATTTAAAAGTTCCGAAGCCGCACCAACATAATAGAGATACAGAAACACCGTGGCCCCTTTCTTTGAGATATCTCTGCACTATTGCGAGCTGCAAATGCCACTTCCAGCTTAGCTGTGCAGAAGAAGAACAACAAGAATAAGAAATATCTCGAAATATGTCCGTGAGGCCAGTTCCTTTGAGCTGAATCTGCAAATATCTCGGAAACGAAGCGAGCTATGGCAAAATGTTAAGAGACGTTTTTTGTAGAGAATTATGTTTCCTACAATTTATGTTCTCTGATATTTTTTGATCAGAAGCGTAGTTTTCGAGATATATCGAGATACCTAAAAGTTCCGAAGCCGCACCAACATAATAGAGATACAGAAACACCGTGGCCCCTTTCTTTGAGATAACTCTGCACTAGTGCGAGCCGCAAATGCCACTTCCAGCTTAGCTGTGCAGAAGAAGAACAACAAGAAGAAGAAATATCTCGAAATATGTCCGTTAGGCCCCTTTCCTTGAGATAAATCTGCAAATATCTCGGAAACGAAGCGAGCTATGGCAAAATGTTAAGAGACCTTTTTTGTAGAGAATTAAGTTTCCTACTTTTTATGTTCTATGATATTTTTTGATCAGAAGCGTAGTTTTCGAGATATATCGAGATATTTAAAGGTTCCGAAGCCGCACCAACATAATAGAGATACAGAAACACCGTGGCCCCTTTCTTTGAGATAACTGTGCACTAGTGCGAGCCGCAAATGCCACTTCCAGCTTAGCTGTGCAGAAGAAGAACAACAAGAAGAAGAAATATCTCGAAATATGTCCGTCAGGCCCCTTCCCTTGAGATAAATCTGCAAATATCTGGAAACGAAGCGAGCTATGGCAAAATGTTGAGAGACCTTTTTTGTAGAGAATTAAGTTTCCTACTATTTATGTTCCATGATATTTTTGGATCAGATGCGTAGTTCTCGAGATATATCAAGATATTTAAAAGTTCCGAAGCCGCACCAACATAATAGAGATACAGAAACACCGTGGCCCCTTTCTTTGAGATAACTCTGCACTAGAGCGAGCCGCAAATGCCACTTCCAGCTTAGCTGTGCAGAAGAAGAACAACAAGAAGAAGAAATATCTCGAAATATGTCCGTCAGGCCACTTCCCTTGAGATAAATCTGCAAATATCTCGGAAACGAAGCGAGCTATGGCAAAATGTTAAGAGACCTTTTTTGTACAGAATTATGTTTCCTACTTTTTATGTTCTATGATATTTTTTGATCAGACGCGTAGTTCTCGAGATATATCAAGATATTTAAAAGTTCCGAAGCCGCACCAACATAATAGAGATACAGAAACACCGTGGCCCCTTTCTTTGAGATATCTCTGCACTATTGCGAGCTGCAAATGCCACTTCCAGCTTAGCTGTGCAGAAGAAGAACAACAAGAAGAAGAAATATCTCGAAATATGTCCGTGAGGCCCCTTCCCTTGAGATAAATCTGCAAATATCTCGGAATCGAAGCGAGCTATGGCAAAATGTTAAGAGACCTTTTTTGTAGAGAATTAAGTTTCCTACTTTTTATGTTCTATGATATTTTTTGATCAGATGCGTAGTTCTCGAGATATATCAAGATATTTAAAAGTTCCGAAGCCGCACCAACATAATAGAGATACAGAAACACCGTGGCCCCTTTCTTTGAGATAACTCTGCACTAGCGCGAGCCGCAAATGCCACTTACAGCTTAGCTGTGCAGAAGAAGAACAACGAGAAGAAGAAATATCTCGAAATATGTCCGTCAGGCCCCTTCCCTTGAGATAAATATGCAAATATCTCGGAAACGAAGCGAGCTATGGCAAAATGTTAAGCGACCTTTTTTGTAGAGAATTAAGTTTCCTACTTTTTATGTTCTATGGTATTTTTTGATCAGATGCGTAGTTCTCGAGATATATCAAGATATTTAAAAGTTCCGAAGCCCCACCAACATAATAGAGATACAGAAACACCGTGGCCCCTTTCTTTGAGATAACTCTGCACTATTGCGAGCTGCAAATGCCACTTCCAGCTTAGCTGTGCAGAGGAAGAACAACAAGAAGAAGAAATATCTCGAAATATGTCCGTCAGGCCAGTTCCTTTGAGCTGAATCTGCAAATATCTCGGAAACGAAGCGAGCTATGGCAAAATGTTAAGAGACGTTTTTTGTAGAGAATTATGTTTCCTACAATTTATGTTCTATGATATTTTTTGATCAGAAGCGTAGTTTTCGAGATATATCGAGATACCTAAAAGTTCCGAAGCCGCACCAACATAATAGAGATACAGAAACACCGTGGCCCCTTTCTTTGAGATAACTCTGCACTAGTGCGAGCCGCAAATGCCACTTCCAGCTTAGCTGTGCAGAAGAAGAACAACAAGAAGAAGAAATATCTCGAAATATGTCCGTTAGGCCCCTTCCCTTGAGATAAATCTGCAAATATCTCGGAAACGAAGCGAGCTATGGCAAAATGTTAAGAGACTTTTTTTGTAGAGAATTAAGTTTCCCACTTTTTATGTTCTATGATATTTTTTGATCAGAAGCGTAGTTTTCGAGATATATCGAGATATTTAAAGGTTCCGAAGCCGCACCAACATAATAGAGATACAGAAACACCGTGGCCCCTTTCTTTGAGATAACTGTGCACTAGTGCGAGCCGCAAATGCCACTTCCAGCTTAGCTGTGCAGAAGAAGAACAACAAGAAGAAGAAATATCTCGAAATATGTCCGTCAGGCCCCTTCCCTTGAGATAAATCTGCAAATATCTCGGAAACGAAGCGAGCTATGGCAAAATGTTAAGAGACCTTTTTTGTAGAGAATTAAGTTTCCTACTTTTTATGTTCTATGATATTTTTTGATCAGATGCGTAGTTCTCGAGATATATCAAGATATTTAAAGGTTCCGAAGCCGCACCAACATAATAGAGATACAGAAACACCGTGGCCCCTTTCTTTGAGATAACTCTGCACTATTGCGAGCTGTAAATGCCACTTCCAGCTTAGCTGTGCAGGAGAAGAACAACAAGAAGAAGAAATATCTCGAAATATGTCCGTCAGGCCCCTTCCCATGAGATAAATCTGCAAATATCTCGGAAACGAAGCGAGCTATGGCAAAATGTTAAGAGACCTTTTTTGTACACAATTATGTTTCCTACTTTTTATGTTCTATGATATTTTTTGATCAGATGCGCAGTTCTCGAGATATATCAAGATATTTAAAAGTTCCGAAGCCGCACCAACATAATAGAGATACAGAAACACCGTGGCCCCTTTCTTTGAGATAACTCTGCACTATTGCGAGCTGCAAATGCCACTTCCAGCTTAGCTGTGCAGAAGAAGAACAACAAGAAGAAGAAATATCTGGAAATATGTCCGTCAGGCCCCTTCCCTTGAGATAAATCTGCAAATATCTCGGAAACGAAGCGAGCTATGGCAAAATGTTAAGAGACCTTTTTTGTACAGAATTATGTTTCCTACTTTTTATGTTCTATGATATTTTTTGATCAGACGCGTAGTTCTCGAGATATATCAAGATATTTAAAAGTTCCGAAGCCGCACCAACATAATAGAGATACAGAAACACCGTGGCCCCTTTCTTTGAGATAACTCTGCACTATTGCGAGCCGCAAATGCCACTTCCAGCTTAGCTGTGCAGAAGAAGAACAACAAGAAGAAGAAATATCTCGAAATATGTCCGTTAGGCCCCTTCCCTTGAGATAAATCTGCAAATATCTCGGAAACGACGCGAGCTATGGCAAAATGTTAAGAGACTTTTTTTGTAGAGAATTAAGTTTCCCACTTTTTATGTTCTATGATATTTTTTGATCAGAAGCGTAGTTTTCGAGATATATCGAGATATTTAAAGGTTCCGAAGCCGCACCAACATAATAGAGATACAGAAACACCGTGGCCCCTTTCTTTGAGATAACTGTGCACTAGTGCGAGCCGCAAATGCCACTTCCAGCTTAGCTGTGCAGAAGAAGAACAACAAGAAGAAGAAATATCTCGAAATATGTCCGTCAGGCCCCTTCCCTTGAGATAAATCTGCAAATATCTCGGAAACGAAGCGAGCTATGGCAAAATGTTAAGAGACCTTTTTTGTAGAGAATTAAGTTTCCTACTTTTTATGTTCTATGATATTTTTTGATCAGATGCGTAGTTCTCGAGATATATCAAGATATTTAAAGGTTCCGAAGCCGCACCAACATAATAGAGATACAGAAACACCGTGGCCCCTTTCTTTGAGATAACTCTGCACTATTGCGAGCTGTAAATGCCACTTCCAGCTTAGCTGTGCAGGAGAAGAACAACAAGAAGAAGAAATATCTCGAAATATGTCCGTCAGGCCCCTTCCCTTGAGATAAATCTGCAAATATCTCGGAAACGAAGCGAGCTATGGCAAAATGTTAAGAGACCTTTTTTGTACACAATTATGTTTCCTACTTTTTATGTTCTATGATATTTTTTGATCAGATGCGCAGTTCTCGAGATATATCAAGATATTTAAAAGTTCCGAAGCCGCACCAACATAATAGAGATACAGAAACACCGTGGCCCCTTTCTTTGAGATAACTCTGCACTATTGCGAGCTGCAAATGCCACTTCCAGCTTAGCTGTGCAGAAGAAGAACAACAAGAAGAAGAAATATCTGGAAATATGTCCGTCAGGCCCCTTCCCTTGAGATAAATCTGCAAATATCTCGGAAACCAAGCGAGCTACGGCAAAATGTTAAGAGACCTTTTTTGTAGAAAATTAGGATTCCTACTTTTTATGTTCTATGATATTTTTTGAACAGATGCGTAGTTCTCGAGATATATCAAGATATTTAAAAGTTCCGAAGCCGCACTAACATAATAGAGATACAGAAACACCGTGGCACCTTTCTTTGAGATAACTCTGCACTATTGCGCGCTGCAAATGCCACTTCCAGCTTAGCTGTGCAGAAGAAGAACAACAAGAAGAAGAAATATCTCGAAATATGTCCGTCAGGCCCCTTCCCTTGAGATAAATCTGCAAATATCTCGGAAACGAAGCGAGCTATGGCAAAATGTTAAGAGACCTTTTTTGTAGAGAATTAAGTTTCCTACTTTTTATGTTCTATGATATTTTTCGATCAGAGGCGTAGTTCTCGAGATATATCAAGATATTTAAAAGTTCCGAAGCCGCACCAACATAATAGAGATACAGAAACACGGTGGCCCCTTTCTTTGAGATAACTCTGCAGGATTGCGAGCTGCAAATGCCACTTCCAGCTTAGCTGTGCAGAAGAAGAACAACAAGAATAAGAAATATTTCGAAATATGTCCGTCAGGTCCCTTCCCTTGAGATAAATCTGCAAATATCTCGGAAACGAAGCGAGCTACGGCAAAATGTTAAGCGACCTTTTTTGTAGAAAATTAGGTTTCCTACTTTTTATATTCTATGATATTTTTTGATCAGATGCGTAGTTCTCGAGATATATCAAGATATTTAAAAGTTCCGAAGCCGCACCAACATAATAGAGATACAGAAACACCGTGGCCCCTTTCTTTGAGATAACTCTGCACTATTGCGCGCTGCAAATGCCACTTCCAGCTTAGCTGTGCAGAAGAAGAACAACAAGAAGAAGAAATATCTCGAAATATGTCCGTCAGGCTCCTTCCCTTGAGATAAATCTGCAAATATCTCGGAAACGAAGCGAGCTATGGCAAAATGTTAAGAGACCTTTTTTGTAGAGAATTAAGTTTCCTACTTTTTATGTTCTATGATATTTTTCGATCAGAGGCGTAGTTCTCGAGATATATCAAGATATTTAAAAGTTCCGAAGCCGCACCAACATAATAGAGATACAGAAACACCGTGGCCCCTTTCTTTGAGATAACTCTGCACTATTGCGAGCTGCAAATGCCACTTCCAGCTTAGCTGTGCAGAAGAAGAACAACAAGAAGAAGAAATATCTGGAAATATATCCGTCAGGCCCCTTCCCTTGAGATAAATCTGCAAATATCTCGGAAACGAAGCGAGCTACGGCAAAATGTTAAGAGACCTTTTTTGTAGAAAATTAGGATTCCTACTTTTTATGTTCTATGATATTTTTTGAACAGATGCGTAGTTCTCGAGATATATCAAGATATTTAAAAGTTCCGAAGCCGCACTAACATAATAGAGATACAGAAACACCGTGGCCCCTTTCTTTGAGATAACTCTGCACTATTGCGCGCTGCAAATGCCACTTCCAGCTTAGCTGTGCAGAAGAAGAACAACAAGAAGAAGAAATATCTCGAAATATGTCCGTCAGGCCCCTTCCCTTGAGATAAATCTGCAAATATCTCGGAAACCAAGCGAGCTATGGCAAAATGTTAAGAGACCTTATTTGTAGAGAATTAAGTTTCCTACTTTTTATGTTCTACGATATTTTTTGATCAGATGCGTAGTTCTCGAGATATATCAAGATATTTAAAAGTTCCGAAGCCGCACCAACATAATAGAGATACAGAAACACCGTGGCCCCTTTCTTTGAGATAACTCTGCACTATTGCGCGCTGCAAATGCCACTTCCAGCTTAGCTGTGCAGAGGAAGAACAACAAGAAGAAGAAGTATCTCGAAATATGTCCGTCAGGCCCGTTCCTTTGAGCTGAATCTGCAAATATCTCGGAAACGAAGCGAGCTATGGCAAAATGTTAAGAGACGTTTTTTGTAGTGAATTATGTTTCCTACAATTTATGTTCTATGATATTTTTTGATCAGAAGCGTAGTTTTCGAGATATATCGAGATATTTAAAAGTTCCGAAGCCGCACCAACATAATAGAGATACAGAAACACCGTGGCTCCTTTCTTTGAGATAACTCTGCACTAGTGCGAGCCGCAAATGCCACTTCCAGCTTAGCTGTGCAGAAGAAGAACAACAAGAAGAAGAAATATCTCGAAATATGTCCGTCAGGCCCCTTCCCTTGAGATAAATCTGCAAATATCTCGGAAACGAAGCGAGCTATGGCAAAATGTTAAGAGACCTTTTTTGTAGAGAATTATGTTTCCTACAATTTATGTTCTATGATATTTTTTGATCAGAAGCGTAGTTTTCGAGATATATCGAGATATTTAAAAGTTCCGAAGCCGCACCAACATAATAGAGATACAGAAACACCGTGGCCCCTTTCTTTCAGATAACTATGCACTATTGCGAGCTGCAAATGCCACTTCCAGCTTAGTTGTGCAGAAGAAGAACAACAAGAAGAAGAAATATCTCGAAATATGTCCGTCAGGCCCCTTACCTTGAGATAAATCTGCAAATATCTCGGAAACGAAGCGAGCTATGGCAAAATGTTAAGAGACCTTTTTTGTAGAGAATTAAGTTTCCTACTTTTTATCTTCTATGATGTTTTCTGACCAGATTCGTAGTTCTCGAGATATATCAAGATATTTAAAAGTTCCGAAGCCGCACTAACATAATAGAGATACAGAAACACCGTGGCCCCTTTCTTTGAGATAACTCTGCACTATTGCGCGCTGCAAATGCCACTTCCAGCTTAGCTGTGCAGAAGAAGAACAACAAGAAGAAGAAATATCTCGAAATATGTCCGTCAGGCCCCTTCCCTTGAGATAAATCTGCAAATATCTCGGAAACCAAGCGAGCTATGGCAAAATGTTAAGAGACCTTATTTGTAGAGAATTAAGTTTCCTACTTTTTATGTTCTACGATATTTTTTGATCAGATGCGTAGTTCTCGAGATATATCAAGGTATTTAAAAGTTCCGAAGCCGCACCAACATAATAGAGATACAGAAACACCGTGGCCCCTTTCTTTGAGATAACTCTGCACTATTGCGCGCTGCAAATGCCACTTCCAGCTTAGCTGTGCAGAAGAAGAACAACAAGAAGAAGAAATATCTCGAAATATGTCCGTCAGGCCCCTTCCCTTGAGATAAATCTGCAAATATCTCGGAAACGAAGCGAGCTATGGCAAAATGTTAAGAGACCTTTTTTGTAGAGAATTAAGTTTCCTACTTTTTATGTTCTATGATATTTTTCGATCAGAGGCGTAGTTCTCGAGATATATCAAGATATTTAAAAGTTCCGAAGCCGCACCAACATAATAGAGATACAGAAACACCGTGGCCCCTTTCTTTGAGATAACTCTGCACTATTGCGCGCTGCAAATGCCACTTCCAGCTTAGCTGTGCAGAAGAAGAACAACAAGAAGAAGAAATATCTCGAAATATGTCCGTCAGGCCCCTTCCCTTGAGATAAATCTGCAAATATCTCGGAAACGAAGCGAGCTATGGCAAAATGTTAAGAGACCTTTTTTGTAGAGAATTAAGTTTCCTACTTTTTATGTTCTATGATATTTTTCGATCGGAGGCGTAGTTCTCGAGATATATCAAGATATTTAAAAGTTCCGAAGCCGCACCAACATAATAGAGATACAGAAACACCGTGGCCCCTTTCTTTGAGATAACTCTGCACTATTGCGAGCTGCAAATGCCACTTCCAGCTTAGCTGTGCAGAAGAAGAACAACAAGAAGAAGAAATATCTGGAAATATATCCGTCAGGCCCCTTCCCTTGAGATAAATCTGCAAATATCTCGGAAACGAAGCGAGCTACGGCAAAATGTTAAGAGACCTTTTTTGTAGAAAATTAGGATTCCTACTTTTTATGTTCTATGATATTTTTTGAACAGATGCGTAGTTCTCGAGATATATCAAGATATTTAAAAGTTCCGAAGCCGCACTAACATAATAGAGATACAGAAACACCGTGGCCCCTTTCTTTGAGATAACTCTGCACTATTGCGCGCTGCAAATGCCACTTCCAGCTTAGCTGTGCAGAAGAAGAACAACAAGAAGAAGAAATATCTCGAAATATGTCCGTCAGGCCCCTTCCCTTGAGATAAATCTGCAAATATCTCGGAAACCAAGCGAGCTATGGCAAAATGTTAAGAGACCTTATTTGTAGAGAATTAAGTTTCCTACTTTTTATGTTCTACGATATTTTTTGATCAGATGCGTAGTTCTCGAGATATATCAAGATATTTAAAAGTTCCGAAGCCGCACCAACATAATAGAGATACAGAAACACCGTGGCCCCTTTCTTTGAGATAACTCTGCACTATTGCGCGCTGCAAATGCCACTTCCAGCTTAGCTGTGCAGAAGAAGAACAACAAGAAGAAGAAATATCTCGAAATATGTCCGTCAGGCCCCTTCCCTTGAGATAAATCTGCAAATATCTCGGAAACGAAGCGAGCTATGGCAAAATGTTAAGAGACCTTTTTTGTAGAGAATTAAGTTTCCTACTTTTTATGTTCTATGATATTTTTTGATCAGATGCGTAGTTCTCGAGATATAGCAAGATATTTAAAAGTTCCGAAGCCGCACCAACATAATAGAGATACAGAAACACCGTGGCCCCTTTCTTTGAGATAACTCTGCACTACTGCGAGCTGCAAATGCCACTTCCAGCTTAGCTGTGCAGAAGAAGAACAACAAGAAGAAGAAATATCTCGAAATATGTCCGTCAGGCCCCTTCCCTTGAGATAAATCTGCAAATATCTCGGAAACGAAGCGAGCTATGGCAAAATGTTAAGAGACCTTTTTTGTAGAGAATTAAGTTTCCTACTTTTTATGTTCTATGATATTTTTTGATCAGATGCGTAGTTCTCGAGATATATCCAGATATTTAAAAGATCCGAAGCGGCACCAACATAATAGAGATACAGAAACACCGTGGCCCCTTTCTTTGAGGTAACTCTGCACTATTGCGAGCTGCAAATGCCACTTCCAGCTTAGCTGTGCAGAAGAAGAACAACAAGAAGAAGAAATATCTCGAAATATGTCCGTCAGGCCCCTTCCCTTGAGATAAATCTGCAAATATCTCGGAAACGAAGCGAGCTATGGCAAAATGTTAAGAGACCTTTTTTGTAGAGAATTATGTTTCATACAATTTACGTTCTCTGATATTTTTTGATCAGAAGCGTAGTTTTCGAGATATATCGAGATATTTAAAAGTTCCGAAGCCGCACCAACATAATAGAGATACAGAAACACCGTGGCCCCTTCCTTTGAGATAACTCTGCACTATTGCGACCTGCAAATGCCACTTCCAGCTTAGCTGTGCAGAAGAGGAACAACAAGAAGAAGAAATATCTCGGAATATGTCGTCAGGCCCCTTCCCTTGAGCTAAATCTGCAAATATCTCGGAAACGATGCCAGCTATGGGAAAATGTTAAGAGACCTTTTTTGTAGAGAATTATGTTTCCTACTTTTTATGTTCTATGATATTTTTTGATCAGATGCGTAGTTTTCGAGATATATCGAGATATTTAAAAGTTCCGAAGCCGCACCAACATAATAGAGATACAGAAACATCGTGGCCCCTTTCTTTGGGATAACTCTGCACTATTGCGAGTTGGAAATGCCACTTCCAGTTTAGCTGTGCAGAAGAAGAACAACAAGAAGAAGAAATATCTCGAAATATGTCCGTCAGGCCCCTTCCCTTGAGATAAATCTGCAAATATCTCGGAAACGAAGCGAGCTATGGCAAAATGTTAAGAGACCTTTTTTGTAGAGAATTAAGTTTCCTACTTTTTATGTTCTATGATATTTTTTGATCAGATGCGTAGTTCTCGAGATATATCCAGATATTTAAAAGTTCCGAAGCGGCACCAACATAATAGAGATACAGAAACACCGTGGCCCCTTTCTTTGAGGTAACTCTGCACTATTGCGAGCTGCAAATGCCACTTCCAGCTTAGCTGTGCAGAAGAAGAACAACAAGAAGAAGAAATATCTCGAAATATGTCCGTCAGGCCCCTTCCCTTGAGATAAATCTGCAAATATCTCGGAAACGAAGCGAGCTATGGCAAAATGTTAAGAGACCTTTTTTGTAGAGAATTATGTTTCCTACAATTTACGTTCTCTGATATTTTTTGATCAGAAGCGTAGTTTTCGAGATATATCGAGATATTTAAAAGTTCCGAAGCCGCACCAACATAATAGAGATACAGAAACACCGTGGCCCCTTCCTTTGAGATAACTCTGCACTATTGCGACCTGCAAATGCCACTTCCAGCTTAGCTGTGCAGAAGAGGAACAACAAGAAGAAGAAATATCTCGGAATATGTCGTCAGGCCCCTTCCCTTGAGCTAAATCTGCAAATATCTCGGAAACGATGCCAGCTATGGGAAAATGTTAAGAGACCTTTTTTGTAGAGAATTATGTTTCCTACAATTTATGTTCTATGATATTTTTTGATCAGAAGCGTAGTTTTCGAGATATATCGAGATATTTAAAAGTTCCGAAGCCGCACCAACATAATAGAGATACAGAAACACCGTGGCCCCTTTCTTTGGGATAACTCTGCACTATTGCGAGTTGGAAATGCCACTTCCAGTTTAGCTGTGCAGAAGAAGAACAACAAGAAGAAGAAATATCTCGAAATATGTCCGTCAGGCCCCTTCCCTTGAGATAAATCTGCAAATATCTCGGAAACGAAGCGAGCTATGGCAAAATGTTAAGAGACCTTTTTTGTAGAGAATTATGTTTCCTACAATTTATGTTCTATGATATTTTTTGATCAGAAGCGTAGTTTTCGAGATATATCGAGATATTTAAAAGTTCCGAAACCGCACCAACATAATAGAGATACAGAAACACCGTGGCCCCTTTCTTTCAGATAACTATGCACTATTGCGAGCTGCAAATGCCACTTCCAGCTTAGCTGTGCAGAAGAAGAACAACAAGAAGAAGAAATATCTCGAAATATGTCCGTCAGGCCCCTTACCTTGAGATAAATCTGCAAATATCTCGGAAACGAAGCGAGCTATGGCAAAATGTTAAGAGACCTTTTTTGTAGAGAATTAAGTTTCCTACTTTTTATGTTCTATGATATTTTTTGATCAGATGCGTAGTTCTCGAGATATATCCAGATATTTAAAAGATCCGAAGCGGCACCAACATAATAGAGATACAGAAACACCGTGGCCCCTTTCTTTGAGGTAACTCTGCACTATTGCGAGCTGCAAATGCCACTTCCAGCTTAGCTGTGCAGAAGAAGAACAACAAGAAGAAGAAATATCTCGAAATATGTCCGTCAGGCCCCTTCCCTTGAGATAAATCTGCAAATATCTCGGAAACGAAGCGAGCTATGGCAAAATGTTAAGAGACCTTTTTTGTAGAGAATTATGTTTCATACAATTTACGTTCTCTGATATTTTTTGATCAGAAGCGTAGTTTTCGAGATATATCGAGATATTTAAAAGTTCCGAAGCCGCACCAACATAATAGAGATACAGAAACACCGTGGCCCCTTCCTTTGAGATAACTCTGCACTATTGCGACCTGCAAATGCCACTTCCAGCTTAGCTGTGCAGAAGAGGAACAACAAGAAGAAGAAATATTTCGGAATATGTCGTCAGGCCCCTTCCCTTGAGCTAAATCTGCAAATATCTCGGAAACGATGCCAGCTATGGGAAAATGTTAAGAGACCTTTTTTGTAGAGAATTATGTTTCCTACTTTTTATGTTCTATGATATTTTTTGATCAGATGCGTAGTTTTCGAGATATATCGAGATATTTAAAAGTTCCGAAGCCGCACCAACATAATAGAGATACAGAAACATCGTGGCCCCTTTCTTTGGGATAACTCTGCACTATTGCGAGTTGGAAATGCCACTTCCAGTTTAGCTGTGCAGAAGAAGAACAACAAGAAGAAGAAATATCTCGAAATATGTCCGTCAGGCCCCTTCCCTTGAGATAAATCTGCAAATATCTCGGAAACGAAGCGAGCTATGGCAAAATGTTAAGAGACCTTTTTTGTAGAGAATTAAGTTTCCTACTTTTTATGTTCTATGATATTTTTTGATCAGATGCGTAGTTCTCGAGATATATCCAGATATTTAAAAGTTCCGAAGCGGCACCAACATAATAGAGATACAGAAACACCGTGGCCCCTTTCTTTGAGGTAACTCTGCACTATTGCGAGCTGCAAATGCCACTTCCAGCTTAGCTGTGCAGAAGAAGAACAACAAGAAGAAGAAATATCTCGAAATATGTCCGTCAGGCCCCTTCCCTTGAGATAAATCTGCAAATATCTCGGAAACGAAGCGAGCTATGGCAAAATGTTAAGAGACCTTTCTTGTAGAGAATTATGTTTCCTACAATTTACGTTCTCTGATATTTTTTGATCAGAAGCGTAGTTTTCGAGATATATCGAGATATTTAAAAGTTCCGAAGCCGCACCAACATAATAGAGATACAGAAACACCGTGGCCCCTTCCTTTGAGATAACTCTGCACTATTGCGACCTGCAAATGCCACTTCCAGCTTAGCTGTGCAGAAGAGGAACAACAAGAAGAAGAAATATCTCGGAATATGTCGTCAGGCCCCTTCCCTTGAGCTAAATCTGCAAATATCTCGGAAACGATGCCAGCTATGGGAAAATGTTAAGAGACCTTTTTTGTAGAGAATTATGTTTCCTACTTTTTATGTTCTATGATATTTTTTGATCAGATGCGTAGTTTTCGAGATATATCGAGATATTTAAAAGTTCCGAAGCCGCACCAACATAATAGAGATACAGAAACATCGTGGCCCCTTTCTTTGGGATAACTCTGCACTATTGCGAGTTGGAAATGCCACTTCCAGTTTAGCTGTGCAGAAGAAGAACAACAAGAAGAAGAAATATCTCGAAATATGTCCGTCAGGCCCCTTCCCTTGAGATAAATCTGCAAATATCTCGGAAACGAAGCGAGCTATGGCAAAATGTTAAGAGACCTTTTTTGTAGAGAATTATGTTTCCTACAATTTATGTTCTATGATATTTTTTGATCAGAAGCGTAGTTTTCGAGATATATCGAGATATTTAAAAGTTCCGAAGCCGCACCAACATAATAGAGATACAGAAACACCGTGGCCCCTTTCTTTCAGATAACTATGCACTATTGCGAGCTGCAAATGCCACTTCCAGCTTAGCTGTGCAGAAGAAGAACAACAAGAAGAAGAAATATCTCGAAATATGTCCGTCAGGCCCCTTACCTTGAGATAAATCTGCAAATATCTCGGAAACGAAGCGAGCTATGGCAAAATGTTAAGAGACCTTTTTTGTAGAGAATTAAGTTTCCTACTTTTTATCTTCTATGATGTTTTCTGACCAGATTCGTAGTTCTCGAGATATATCAAGATATTTAAAAGTTCCGAAGCCGCACTAACATAATAGAGATACAGAAACACCGTGGCCCCTTTCTTTGAGATAACTCTGCACTATTGCGCGCTGCAAATGCCACTTCCAGCTTAGCTGTGCAGAAGAAGAACAACAAGAAGAAGAAATATCTCGAAATATGTCCGTCAGGCCCCTTCCCTTGAGATAAATCTGCAAATATCTCGGAAACCAAGCGAGCTATGGCAAAATGTTAAGAGACCTTATTTGTAGAGAATTAAGTTTCCTACTTTTTATGTTCTACGATATTTTTTGATCAGATGCGTAGTTCTCGAGATATATCAAGATATTTAAAAGTTCCGAAGCCGCACCAACATAATAGAGATACAGAAACACCGTGGCCCCTTTCTTTGAGATAACTCTGCACTATTGCGCGCTGCAAATGCCACTTCCAGCTTAGCTGTGCAGAAGAAGAACAACAAGAAGAAGAAATATCTCGAAATATGTCCGTCAGGCCCCTTCCCTTGAGATAAATCTGCAAATATCTCGGAAACGAAGCGAGCTATGGCAAAATGTTAAGAGACCTTTTTTGTAGAGAATTAAGTTTCCTACTTTTTATGTTCTATGATATTTTTTGATCAGATGCGTAGTTCTCGAGATATAGCAAGATATTTAAAAGTTCCGAAGCCGCACCAACATAATAGAGATACAGAAACACCGTGGCCCCTTTCTTTGAGATAACTCTGCACTATTGCGCGCTGCAAATGCCACTTCCAGCTTAGCTGTGCAGAAGAAGAACAACAAGAAGAAGAAATATCTCGAAATATGTCCGTCAGGCCCCTTCCCTTGAGATAAATCTGCAAATATCTCGGAAAGGAAGCGAGCTATGGCAAAATGTTAAGAGACCTTTTTTGTAGAGAATTAAGTTTCCTACTTTTTATGTTCTATGATATTTTTCGATCAGAGGCGTAGTTCTCGAGATATATCAAGATATTTAAAAGTTCCGAAGCCGCACCAACATAATAGAGATACAGAAACACCGTGGCCCCTTTCTTTGAGATAACTCTGCACTATTGCGCGCTGCAAATGCCACTTCCAGCTTAGCTGTGCAGAAGAAGAACAACAAGAAGAAGAAATATCTCGAAATATGTCCGTCAGGCCCCTTCCCTTGAGATAAATCTGCAAATATCTCGGAAACGAAGCGAGCTATGGCAAAATGTTAAGAGACCTTTTTTGTAGAGAATTAAGTTTCCTACTTTTTATGTTCTATGATATTTTTCGATCGGAGGCGTAGTTCTCGAGATATATCAAGATATTTAAAAGTTCCGAAGCCGCACCAACATAATAGAGATACAGAAACACCGTGGCCCCTTTCTTTGAGATAACTCTGCACTATTGCGAGCTGCAAATGCCACTTCCAGCTTAGCTGTGCAGAAGAAGAACAACAAGAAGAAGAAATATCTGGAAATATATCCGTCAGGCCCCTTCCCTTGAGATAAATCTGCAAATATCTCGGAAACGAAGCGAGCTACGGCAAAATGTTAAGAGACCTTTTTTGTAGAAAATTAGGATTCCTACTTTTTATGTTCTATGATATTTTTTGAACAGATGCGTAGTTCTCGAGATATATCAAGATATTTAAAAGTTCCGAAGCCGCACTAACATAATAGAGATACAGAAACACCGTGGCCCCTTTCTTTGAGATAACTCTGCACTATTGCGCGCTGCAAATGCCACTTCCAGCTTAGCTGTGCAGAAGAAGAACAACAAGAAGAAGAAATATCTCGAAATATGTCCGTCAGGCCCCTTCCCTTGAGATAAATCTGCAAATATCTCGGAAACCAAGCGAGCTATGGCAAAATGTTAAGAGACCTTATTTGTAGAGAATTAAGTTTCCTACTTTTTATGTTCTACGATATTTTTTGATCAGATGCGTAGTTCTCGAGATATATCAAGATATTTAAAAGTTCCGAAGCCGCACCAACATAATAGAGATACAGAAACACCGTGGCCCCTTTCTTTGAGATAACTCTGCACTATTGCGCGCTGCAAATGCCACTTCCAGCTTAGCTGTGCAGAAGAAGAACAACAAGAAGAAGAAATATCTCGAAATATGTCCGTCAGGCCCCTTCCCTTGAGATAAATCTGCAAATATCTCGGAAACGAAGCGAGCTATGGCAAAATGTTAAGAGACCTTTTTTGTAGAGAATTAAGTTTCCTACTTTTTATGTTCTATGATATTTTTTGATCAGATGCGTAGTTCTCGAGATATAGCAAGATATTTAAAAGTTCCGAAGCCGCACCAACATAATAGAGATACAGAAACACCGTGGCCCCTTTCTTTGAGATAACTCTGCACTACTGCGAGCTGCAAATGCCACTTCCAGCTTAGCTGTGCAGAAGAAGAACAACAAGAAGAAGAAATATCTCGAAATATGTCCGTCAGGCCCCTTCCCTTGAGATAAATCTGCAAATATCTCGGAAACGAAGCGAGCTATGGCAAAATGTTAAGAGACCTTTTTTGTAGAGAATTAAGTTTCCTACTTTTTATGTTCTATGATATTTTTTGATCAGATGCGTAGTTCTCGAGATATAGCAAGATATTTAAAAGTTCCGAAGCCGCACCAACATAATAGAGATACAGAAACACCGTGGCCCCTTTCTTTGAGATAACTCTGCACTATTGCGCGCTGCAAATGCCACTTCCAGCTTAGCTGTGCAGAAGAAGAACAACAAGAAGAAGAAATATCTCGAAATATGTCCGTCAGGCCCCTTCCCTTGAGATAAATCTGCAAATATCTCGGAAAGGAAGCGAGCTATGGCAAAATGTTAAGAGACCTTTTTTGTAGAGAATTAAGTTTCCTACTTTTTATGTTCTATGATATTTTTCGATCAGAGGCGTAGTTCTCGAGATATATCAAGATATTTAAAAGTTCCGAAGCCGCACCAACATAATAGAGATACAGAAACACCGTGGCCCCTTTCTTTGAGATAACTCTGCACTATTGCGCGCTGCAAATGCCACTTCCAGCTTAGCTGTGCAGAAGAAGAACAACAAGAAGAAGAAATATCTCGAAATATGTCCGTCAGGCCCCTTCCCTTGAGATAAATCTGCAAATATCTCGGAAACGAAGCGAGCTATGGCAAAATGTTAAGAGACCTTTTTTGTAGAGAATTAAGTTTCCTACTTTTTATGTTCTATGATATTTTTCGATCGGAGGCGTAGTTCTCGAGATATATCAAGATATTTAAAAGTTCCGAAGCCGCACCAACATAATAGAGATACAGAAACACCGTGGCCCCTTTCTTTGAGATAACTCTGCACTATTGCGCGCTGCAAATGCCACTTCCAGCTTAGCTGTGCAGAAGAAGAACAACAAGAAGAAGAAATATCTCGAAATATGTCCGTCAGGCCCCTTCCCTTGAGATAAATCTGCAAATATCTCGGAAACGAAGCGAGCTATGGCAAAATGTTAAGAGACCTTTTTTGTAGAGAATTAAGTTTCCTACTTTTTATGTTCTATGATATTTTTTGATCAGATGCGTAGTTCTCGAGATATAGCAAGATATTTAAAAGTTCCGAAGCCGCACCAACATAATAGAGATACAGAAACACCGTGGCCCCTTTCTTTGAGATAACTCTGCACTACTGCGAGCTGCAAATGCCACTTCCAGCTTAGCTGTGCAGAAGAAGAACAACAAGAAGAAGAAATATCTCGAAATATGTCCGTCAGGCCCCTTCCCTTGAGATAAATCTGCAAATATCTCGGAAACGAAGCGAGCTATGGCAAAATGTTAAGAGACCTTTTTTGTAGAGAATTAAGTTTCCTACTTTTTATGTTCTATGATATTTTTTGATCAGATGCGTAGTTCTCGAGATATAGCAAGATATTTAAAAGTTCCGAAGCCGCACCAACATAATAGAGATACAGAAACACCGTGGCCCCTTTCTTTGAGATAACTCTGCACTATTGCGCGCTGCAAATGCCACTTCCAGCTTAGCTGTGCAGAAGAAGAACAACAAGAAGAAGAAATATCTCGAAATATGTCCGTCAGGCCCCTTCCCTTGAGATAAATCTGCAAATATCTCGGAAAGGAAGCGAGCTATGGCAAAATGTTAAGAGACCTTTTTTGTAGAGAATTAAGTTTCCTACTTTTTATGTTCTATGATATTTTTCGATCAGAGGCGTAGTTCTCGAGATATATCAAGATATTTAAAAGTTCCGAAGCCGCACCAACATAATAGAGATACAGAAACACCGTGGCCCCTTTCTTTGAGATAACTCTGCACTATTGCGCGCTGCAAATGCCACTTCCAGCTTAGCTGTGCAGAAGAAGAACAACAAGAAGAAGAAATATCTCGAAATATGTCCGTCAGGCCCCTTCCCTTGAGATAAATCTGCAAATATCTCGGAAACGAAGCGAGCTATGGCAAAATGTTAAGAGACCTTTTTTGTAGAGAATTAAGTTTCCTACTTTTTATGTTCTATGATATTTTTCGATCGGAGGCGTAGTTCTCGAGATATATCAAGATATTTAAAAGTTCCGAAGCCGCACCAACATAATAGAGATACAGAAACACCGTGGCCCCTTTCTTTGAGATAACTCTGCACTATTGCGAGCTGCAAATGCCACTTCCAGCTTAGCTGTGCAGAAGAAGAACAACAAGAAGAAGAAATATCTGGAAATATATCCGTCAGGCCCCTTCCCTTGAGATAAATCTGCAAATATCTCGGAAACGAAGCGAGCTACGGCAAAATGTTAAGAGACCTTTTTTGTAGAAAATTAGGATTCCTACTTTTTATGTTCTATGATATTTTTTGAACAGATGCGTAGTTCTCGAGATATATCAAGATATTTAAAAGTTCCGAAGCCGCACTAACATAATAGAGATACAGAAACACCGTGGCCCCTTTCTTTGAGATAACTCTGCACTATTGCGCGCTGCAAATGCCACTTCCAGCTTAGCTGTGCAGAAGAAGAACAACAAGAAGAAGAAATATCTCGAAATATGTCCGTCAGGCCCCTTCCCTTGAGATAAATCTGCAAATATCTCGGAAACCAAGCGAGCTATGGCAAAATGTTAAGAGACCTTATTTGTAGAGAATTAAGTTTCCTACTTTTTATGTTCTACGATATTTTTTGATCAGATGCGTAGTTCTCGAGATATATCAAGATATTTAAAAGTTCCGAAGCCGCACCAACATAATAGAGATACAGAAACACCGTGGCCCCTTTCTTTGAGATAACTCTGCACTATTGCGCGCTGCAAATGCCACTTCCAGCTTAGCTGTGCAGAAGAAGAACAACAAGAAGAAGAAATATCTCGAAATATGTCCGTCAGGCCCCTTCCCTTGAGATAAATCTGCAAATATCTCGGAAACGAAGCGAGCTATGGCAAAATGTTAAGAGACCTTTTTTGTAGAGAATTAAGTTTCCTACTTTTTATGTTCTATGATATTTTTTGATCAGATGCGTAGTTCTCGAGATATAGCAAGATATTTAAAAGTTCCGAAGCCGCACCAACATAATAGAGATACAGAAACACCGTGGCCCCTTTCTTTGAGATAACTCTGCACTACTGCGAGCTGCAAATGCCACTTCCAGCTTAGCTGTGCAGAAGAAGAACAACAAGAAGAAGAAATATCTCGAAATATGTCCGTCAGGCCCCTTCCCTTGAGATAAATCTGCAAATATCTCGGAAACGAAGCGAGCTATGGCAAAATGTTAAGAGACCTTTTTTGTAGAGAATTAAGTTTCCTACTTTTTATGTTCTATGATATTTTTTGATCAGATGCGTAGTTCTCGAGATATATCCAGATATTTAAAAGATCCGAAGCGGCACCAACATAATAGAGATACAGAAACACCGTGGCCCCTTTCTTTGAGGTAACTCTGCACTATTGCGAGCTGCAAATGCCACTTCCAGCTTAGCTGTGCAGAAGAAGAACAACAAGAAGAAGAAATATCTCGAAATATGTCCGTCAGGCCCCTTCCCTTGAGATAAATCTGCAAATATCTCGGAAACGAAGCGAGCTATGGCAAAATGTTAAGAGACCTTTTTTGTAGAGAATTATGTTTCATACAATTTACGTTCTCTGATATTTTTTGATCAGAAGCGTAGTTTTCGAGATATATCGAGATATTTAAAAGTTCCGAAGCCGCACCAACATAATAGAGATACAGAAACACCGTGGCCCCTTCCTTTGAGATAACTCTGCACTATTGCGACCTGCAAATGCCACTTCCAGCTTAGCTGTGCAGAAGAGGAACAACAAGAAGAAGAAATATCTCGGAATATGTCGTCAGGCCCCTTCCCTTGAGCTAAATCTGCAAATATCTCGGAAACGATGCCAGCTATGGGAAAATGTTAAGAGACCTTTTTTGTAGAGAATTATGTTTCCTACTTTTTATGTTCTATGATATTTTTTGATCAGATGCGTAGTTTTCGAGATATATCGAGATATTTAAAAGTTCCGAAGCCGCACCAACATAATAGAGATACAGAAACATCGTGACCCCTTTCTTTGGGATAACTCTGCACTATTGCGAGTTGGAAATGCCACTTCCAGTTTAGCTGTGCAGAAGAAGAACAACAAGAAGAAGAAATATCTCGAAATATGTCCGTCAGGCCCCTTCCCTTGAGATAAATCTGCAAATATCTCGGAAACGAAGCGAGCTATGGCAAAATGTTAAGAGACCTTTTTTGTAGAGAATTAAGTTTCCTACTTTTTATGTTCTATGATATTTTTTGATCAGATGCGTAGTTCTCGAGATATATCCAGATATTTAAAAGTTCCGAAGCGGCACCAACATAATAGAGATACAGAAACACCGTGGCCCCTTTCTTTGAGGTAACTCTGCACTATTGCGAGCTGCAAATGCCACTTCCAGCTTAGCTGTGCAGAACAAGAACAACAAGAAGAAGAAATATCTCGAAATATGTCCGTCAGGCCCCTTCCCTTGAGATAAATCTGCAAATATCTCGGAAACGAAGCGAGCTATGGCAAAATGTTAAGAGACCTTTTTTGTAGAGAATTATGTTTCCTACAATTTACGTTCTCTGATATTTTTTGATCAGAAGCGTAGTTTTCGAGATATATCGAGATATTTAAAAGTTCCGAAGCCGCACCAACATAATAGAGATACAGAAACACCGTGGCCCCTTCCTTTGAGATAACTCTGCACTATTGCGACCTGCAAATGCCACTTCCAGCTTAGCTGTGCAGAAGAGGAACAACAAGAAGAAGAAATATCTCGGAATATGTCGTCAGGCCCCTTCCCTTGAGCTAAATCTGCAAATATCTCGGAAATGATGCCAGCTATGGGAAAATGTTAAGAGACCTTTTTTGTAGAGAATTATGTTTCCTACTTTTTATGTTCTATGATATTTTTTGATCAGATGCGTAGTTTTCGAGATATATCGAGATATTTAAAAGTTCCGAAGCCGCACCAACATAATAGAGATACAGAAATATCGTGGCCCCTTTCTTTGGGATAACTCTGCACTATTGCGAGTTGGAAATGTCACTTCCAGTTTAGCTGTGCAGAAGAAGAACAACAAGAAGAAGAAATATCTCGAAATATGTCCGTCAGGCCCCTTCCCTTGAGATAAATCTGCAAATACCTCGGAAACCAAGCGAGCTATGGCAAAATGTTAAGAGACCTTTTTTGTAGAGAATTATGTTTCCTACTTTTTATGTTCTATGATATTTTTTGATCAGATGCGTAGTTTTCGAGACATATCGAGATATTTAAAAGTTCCGAAGCCGCACCAACATAATAGAGATACAGAAACATCGTGGCCCCTTTCTTTGGGATAACTCTGCACTATTGCGAGTTGGAAATGCCACTTCCAGTTTAGCTGTGCAGAAGAAGAACAACAAGAAGAAGAAATATCTCGAAATATGTCCGTCAGGCCCCTTCCCTTGAGATAAATCTGCAAATACCTCGGAAACCAAGCGAGCTATGGCAAAATGTTAAGAGACCTTTTTTGTAGAGAATTAAGTTTCCTACTTTTTATGTTCTATGATATTTTTCGATCAGACGCGTAGTTCTCGAGATATATCAAGATATTTAAAAGTTCCGAAGCCGCACCAATATAATAGAGATACAGAAACACCGTGGCCCCTTTCTTTGAGATAACTCTGCACGATTGCGAGCTGGAAATGCCACTTCCAGTTTAGCTGTGCAGAAGAAGAACAACAAGAAGAAGAAATATCTCGAAATATGTCCATCAGGACCCTTCCCTTGAGATAAATCTGCAAATATCTCGGAAACGAAGCGAGCTATGGCAAAATGCTAAGAGACCTTTTTTGTAGACAATTATGTTCCCTACAATTTATGTTCTATGATATTTTTTGATCAGATGCGTAGTTCTCGAGATATATCAAGATATTTAAAATTTCCGAAGCCGCACCAACATAATAGAGATACAGAAACACCGTGGCCCCTTTCTTTGCGATAACTCTGCACTATTGCGAGCTGCAAATGCCACTTCCAGCTTAGCTGTGCAGAAGAAGAACAAAAGAAGAAGAAATATCTGGAAATATATCCGTCAGGCCCCTTCCCTTGAGATAAATCTGCAAATATCTCGGAAACGAAGCGAGCTACGGCAAAATGTTAAGAGACCTTTTTTGTAGAAAATTAGGATTCCTACTTTTTATGTTCTATGATATTTTTTGAACCGATGCGTAGTTCTCGAGATATATCAAGATATTTAAAAGTTCCGAAGCCGCACTAACATAATAGAGATACAGAAACAGCGTGGCCCCTTTCTTTGAGATAACTCTGCACTATTGCGCGCTGCAAATGCCACTTCCAGCTTAGCTGTGCAGAAGAAGAACAACAAGAAGAAGAAATATCTCGAAATATGTCCGTCAGGCCCCTTCCCTTGAGATAAATCTGCAAATATCTCGGAAACCAAGCGAGCTATGGCAAAATGTTAAGAGACCTTATTTGTAGAGAATTAAGTTTCCTACTTTTTATGTTCTACGATATTTTTTGATCAGATGCGTAGTTCTCGAGATATATCAAGATATTTAAAAGTTCCGAAGCCGCACCAACATAATAGAGATACAGAAACACCGTGGCCCCTTTCTTTGAGATAACTCTGCACTATTGCGCGCTGCAAATGCCACTTCCAGCTTAGCTGTGCAGAAGAAGAACAACAAGAAGAAGAAATATCTCGAAATATGTCCGTCAGGCCCCTTCCCTTGAGATAAATCTGCAAATATCTCGGAAACGAAGCGAGCTATGGCAAAATGTTAAGAGACCTTTTTTGTAGAGAATTAAGTTTCCTACTTTTTATGTTCTATGATATTTTTTGATCAGATGCGTAGTTCTCGAGATATAGCAAGATATTTAAAAGTTCCGAAGCCGCACCAACATAATAGAGATACAGAAACACCGTGGCCCCTTTCTTTGAGATAACTCTGCACTACTGCGAGCTGCAAATGCCACTTCCAGCTTAGCTGTGCAGAAGAAGAACAACAAGAAGAAGAAATATCTCGAAATATGTCCGTCAGGCCCCTTCCCTTGAGATAAATCTGCAAATATCTCGGAAACGAAGCGAGCTATGGCAAAATGTTAAGAGACCTTTTTTGTAGAGAATTATGTTTCCTACAATTTACGTTCTCTGATATTTTTTGATCAGAAGCGTAGTTTTCGAGATATATCGAGATATTTAAAAGTTCCGAAGCCGCACCAACATAATAGAGATACAGAAACACCGTGGCCCCTTCCTTTGAGATAACTCTGCACTATTGCGACCTGCAAATGCCACTTCCAGCTTAGCTGTGCAGAAGAGGAACAACAAGAAGAAGAAATATCTCGGAATATGTCGTCAGGCCCCTTCCCTTGAGCTAAATCTGCAAATATCTCGGAAACGATGCCAGCTATGGGAAAATGTTAAGAGACCTTTTTTGTAGAGAATTATGTTTCCTACTTTTTATGTTCTATGATATTTTTTGATCAGATGCGTAGTTTTCGAGATATATCGAGATATTTAAAAGTTCCGAAGCCGCACCAACATAATAGAGATACAGAAACATCGTGGCCCCTTTCTTTGGGATAACTCTGCACTATTGCGAGTTGGAAATGCCACTTCCAGTTTAGCTGTGCAGAAGAAGAACAACAAGAAGAAGAAATATCTCGAAATATGTCCGTCAGGCCCCTTCCCTTGAGATAAATCTGCAAATATCTCGGAAACGAAGCGAGCTATGGCAAAATGTTAAGAGACCTTTTTTGTAGAGAATTAAGTTTCCTACTTTTTATGTTCTATGATATTTTTTGATCAGATGCGTAGTTCTCGAGATATATCCAGATATTTAAAAGTTCCGAAGCGGCACCAACATAATAGAGATACAGAAACACCGTGGCCCCTTTCTTTGAGGTAACTCTGCACTTTTGCGAGCTGCAAATGCCACTTCCAGCTTAGCTGTGCAGAAGAAGAACAACAAGAAGAAGAAATATCTCGAAATATGTCCGTCAGGCCCCTTCCCTTGAGATAAATCTGCAAATATCTCGGAAACGAAGCGAGCTATGGCAAAATGTTAAGAGACCTTTTTTGTAGAGAATTATGTTTCCTACAATTTACGTTCTCTGATATTTTTTGATCAGAAGCGTAGTTTTCGAGATATATCGAGATATTTAAAAGTTCCGAAGCCGCACCAACATAATAGAGATACAGAAACACCGTGGCCCCTTCCTTTGAGATAACTCTGCACTATTGCGACCTGCAAATGCCACTTCCAGCTTAGCTGTGCAGAAGAGGAACAACAAGAAGAAGAAATATCTCGGAATATGTCGTCAGGCCCCTTCCCTTGAGCTAAATCTGCAAATATCTCGGAAATGATGCCAGCTATGGGAAAATGTTAAGAGACCTTTTTTGTAGAGAATTATGTTTCCTACTTTTTATGTTCTATGATATTTTTTGATCAGATGCGTAGTTTTCGAGACATATCGAGATATTTAAAAGTTCCGAAGCCGCACCAACATAATAGAGATACAGAAACATCGTGGCCCCTTTCTTTGGGATAACTCTGCACTATTGCGAGTTGGAAATGCCACTTCCAGTTTAGCTGTGCAGAAGAAGAACAACAAGAAGAAGAAATATCTCGAAATATGTCCGTCAGGCCCCTTCCCTTGAGATAAATCTGCAAATACCTCGGAAACCAAGCGAGCTATGGCAAAATGTTAAGAGACCTTTTTTGTAGAGAATTAAGTTTCCTACTTTTTATGTTCTATGATATTTTTCGATCAGACGCGTAGTTCTCGAGATATATCAAGATATTTAAAAGTTCCGAAGCCGCACCAATATAATAGAGATACAGAAACACCGTGGCCCCTTTCTTTGAGATAACTCTGCACGATTGCGAGCTGGAAATGCCACTTCCAGTTTAGCTGTGCAGAAGAAGAACAACAAGAAGAAGAAATATCTCGAAATATGTCCATCAGGACCCTTCCCTTGAGATAAATCTGCAAATATCTCGGAAACGAAGCGAGCTATCGCAAAATGCTAAGAGACCTTTTTTGTAGAGAATTATGTTCCCTACAATTTATGTTCTATGATATTTTTTGATCAGATGCGTAGTTCTCGAGATATATCAAGATATTTAAAATTTCCGAAGCCGCACCAACATAATAGAGATACAGAAACACCGTGGCCCCTTTCTTTGAGATAACTCTGCACTATTGCGAGCTGTAAATGCCACTTCCAGCTTAGCTGTGCAGAAGAAGAACAACAAGAAGAAGAAATATCTCGAAATATGTCCGTCAGGCCCCTTCCCTTGAGATATATCTGCAAATATCTCGGAAACAAAGCGAGCTATGGCAAAATGTTAAAAGACCTTTTTTGTAGAGAATTATGTTTCCTACAATTTATGTTCTATGATATTTTTTGATCAGAAGCGTAGTTTTCGAGATATATCGAGATATTTAAAAGTTCCGAAGCCGCACCAACATAATAGAGATACAGAAACACCGTGGCCCCTTTCTTTCAGATAACTATGCACTATTGCGAGCTGCAAATGCCACTTCCAGCTTAGCTGTGCAGAAGAAGAACAACAAGAAGAAGAAATATCTCGAAATATGTCCGTCAGGCCCCTTACCTTGAGATAAATCTGCAAATATCTCGGAAACGATGCCAGCTATGGGAAAATGTTAAGAAACCTTTTTTGTAGAGAATTAAGTTTCCTACTTTTTATCTTGTATGATATTTTTTGATCAGATGCGTAGTTCTCGAGATATATCAAGATATTTAAAAGTTCCGAAGCCGCACCAACATAATAGAGATACAGAAACACCGTGGCCCCTTTCTTTGAGATAACTCTGCACTATTGCGAGCTGTAAATGCCACTTCCAGCTTAGCTGTGCAGAAGAAGAACAACAAGAAGAAGAAATATCTCGAAATATGTCCGTCAGGCCCCTTCCCTTGAGATATATCTGCAAATATCTCGGAAACAAAGCGAGCTATGGCAAAATGTTAAGAGACCTTTTTTGTAGATAATTATGTTTCCTACAATTTATGTTCTATGATATTTTTTGATCAGAAGCGTAGTTTTCGAGATATATCGAGATATTTAAAAGTTCCGAAGCCGCACCAACATAATAGAGATGCAGAAACACCGTGGCCCCTTTCTTTCAGATAACTATGCACTATTGCGAGCTGCAAATGCCACTTCCAGCTTAGCTGTGCAGAAGAAGAACAACAAGAAGAAGAAATATCTCGAAATATGTCCGTCAGGCCCCTTACCTTGAGATAAATCTGCAAATATCTCGGAAACGAAGCGAGCTATGGCAAAATGTTAAGAGACCTTTTTTGTAGAGAATTAAGTTTCCTACTTTTTATGTTCTATGATATTTTTTGATCAGATGCGTAGTTCTCGAGATATATCCAGATATTTAAAAGTTCCGAAGCGGCACCAACATAATAGAGATACAGAAACACCGTGGCCCCTTTCTTTGAGGTAACTCTGCACTTTTGCGAGCTGCAAATGCCACTTCCAGCTTAGCTGTGCAGAAGAAGAACAACAAGAAGAAGAAATATCTCGGAATATGTCGTCAGGCCCCTTCCCTTGAGCTAAATCTGCAAATATCTCGGAAACGATGCCAGCTATGGGAAAATGTTAAGAGACCTTTTTTGTAGAGAATTATGTTTCCTACTTTTTATGTTCTATGATATTTTTTGATCAGATGCGTAGTTTTCGAGATATATCGAGATATTTAAAAGTTCCGAAGCCGCACCAACATAATAGAGATACAGAAACACCGTGGCCCCTTTCTTTCAGATAACTATGCACTATTGCGAGCTGCAAATGCCACTTCCAGCTTAGCTGTGCAGAAGAAGAACAACAAGAAGAAGAAATATCTCGAAATATGTCCGTCAGGCCCCTTACCTTGAGATAAATCTGCAAATATCTCGGAAACGATGCCAGCTATGGGAAAATGTTAAGAAACCTTTTTTGTAGAGAATTAAGTTTCCTACTTTTTATCTTGTATGATATTTTTTGATCAGATGCGTAGTTCTCGAGATATATCAAGATATTTAAAAGTTCCGAAGCCGCACCAACATAATAGAGATACAGAAACACCGTGGCCCCTTTCTTTGAGATAACTCTGCACTATTGCGACCTGCAAATGCCACTTCCAGCTTAGCTGTGCAGAAGAGGAACAACAAGAAGAAGAAATATCTCGGAATATGTCGTCAGGCCCCTTCCCTTGAGCTAAATCTGCAAATATCTCGGAAACGATGCCAGCTATGGGAAAATGTTAAGAGACCTTTTTTGTAGAGAATTATGTTTCCTACTTTTTATGTTCTATGATATTTTTTGATCAGATGCGTAGTTTTCGAGATATATCGAGATATTTAAAAGTTCCGAAGCCGCACCAACATAATAGAGATACAGAAACATCGTGGCCCCTTTCTTTGGGATAACTCTGCACTATTGCGAGTTGGAAATGCCACTTCCAGTTTAGCTGTGCAGAAGAAGAACAACAAGAAGAAGAAATATCTCGAAATATGTCCGTCAGGCCCCTTCCCTTGAGATAAATCTGCAAATATCTCGGAAACGAAGCGAGCTATGGCAAAATGTTAAGAGACCTTTTTTGTAGAGAATTAAGTTTCCTACTTTTTATGTTCTATGATATTTTTTGATCAGATGCGTAGTTCTCGAGATATATCCAGATATTTAAAAGTTCCGAAGCGGCACCAACATAATAGAGATACAGAAACACCGTGGCCCCTTTCTTTGAGGTAACTCTGCACTTTTGCGAGCTGCAAATGCCACTTCCAGCTTAGCTGTGCAGAAGAAGAACAACAAGAAGAAGAAATATCTCGAAATATGTCCGTCAGGCCCCTTCCCTTGAGATAAATCTGCAAATATCTCGGAAACGAAGCGAGCTATGGCAAAATGTTAAGAGACCTTTTTTGTAGAGAATTATGTTTCCTACAATTTACGTTCTCTGATATTTTTTGATCAGAAGCGTAGTTTTCGAGATATATCGAGATATTTAAAAGTTCCGAAGCCGCACCAACATAATAGAGATACAGAAACACCGTGGCCCCTTCCTTTGAGATAACTCTGCACTATTGCGACCTGCAAATGCCACTTCCAGCTTAGCTGTGCAGAAGAGGAACAACAAGAAGAAGAAATATCTCGGAATATGTCGTCAGGCCCCTTCCCTTGAGCTAAATCTGCAAATATCTCGGAAATGATGCCAGCTATGGGAAAATGTTAAGAGACCTTTTTTGTAGAGAATTATGTTTCCTACTTTTTATGTTCTATGATATTTTTTGATCAGATGCGTAGTTTTCGAGACATATCGAGATATTTAAAAGTTCCGAAGCCGCACCAACATAATAGAGATACAGAAACATCGTGGCCCCTTTCTTTGGGATAACTCTGCACTATTGCGAGTTGGAAATGCCACTTCCAGTTTAGCTGTGCAGAAGAAGAACAACAAGAAGAAGAAATATCTCGAAATATGTCCGTCAGGCCCCTTCCCTTGAGATAAATCTGCAAATACCTCGGAAACCAAGCGAGCTATGGCAAAATGTTAAGAGACCTTTTTTGTAGAGAATTAAGTTTCCTACTTTTTATGTTCTATGATATTTTTCGATCAGACGCGTAGTTCTCGAGATATATCAAGATATTTAAAAGTTCCGAAGCCGCACCAATATAATAGAGATACAGAAACACCGTGGCCCCTTTCTTTGAGATAACTCTGCACGATTGCGAGCTGGAAATGCCACTTCCAGTTTAGCTGTGCAGAAGAAGAACAACAAGAAGAAGAAATATCTCGAAATATGTCCATCAGGACCCTTCCCTTGAGATAAATCTGCAAATATCTCGGAAACGAAGCGAGCTATCGCAAAATGCTAAGAGACCTTTTTTGTAGAGAATTATGTTCCCTACAATTTATGTTCTATGATATTTTTTGATCAGATGCGTAGTTCTCGAGATATA
This sequence comes from Osmia lignaria lignaria, assembly GCF_051020975.1. NCBI lineage: Eukaryota > Metazoa > Arthropoda > Insecta > Hymenoptera > Megachilidae > Osmia > Osmia lignaria. Next base: position 2,187,403 of record NW_027478167.1, on the reverse strand, counting down.
TCAAGATATTTAAAATTTCCGAAGCCGCACCAACATAATAGAGATACAGAAACACCGTGGCCCCTTTCTTTGAGATAACTCTGCACTATTGCGAGCTGTAAATGCCACTTCCAGCTTAGCTGTGCAGAAGAAGAACAACAAGAAGAAGAAATATCTCGAAATATGTCCGTCAGGCCCCTTCCCTTGAGATATATCTGCAAATATCTCGGAAACAAAGCGAGCTATGGCAAAATGTTAAAAGACCTTTTTTGTAGAGAATTATGTTTCCTACAATTTATGTTCTATGATATTTTTTGATCAGAAGCGTAGTTTTCGAGATATATCGAGATATTTAAAAGTTCCGAAGCCGCACCAACATAATAGAGATACAGAAACACCGTGGCCCCTTTCTTTCAGATAACTATGCACTATTGCGAGCTGCAAATGCCACTTCCAGCTTAGCTGTGCAGAAGAAGAACAACAAGAAGAAGAAATATCTCGAAATATGTCCGTCAGGCCCCTTACCTTGAGATAAATCTGCAAATATCTCGGAAACGATGCCAGCTATGGGAAAATGTTAAGAAACCTTTTTTGTAGAGAATTAAGTTTCCTACTTTTTATCTTGTATGATATTTTTTGATCAGATGCGTAGTTCTCGAGATATATCAAGATATTTAAAAGTTCCGAAGCCGCACCAACATAATAGAGATACAGAAACACCGTGGCCCCTTTCTTTGAGATAACTCTGCACTATTGCGAGCTGTAAATGCCACTTCCAGCTTAGCTGTGCAGAAGAAGAACAACAAGAAGAAGAAATATCTCGAAATATGTCCGTCAGGCCCCTTCCCTTGAGATATATCTGCAAATATCTCGGAAACAAAGCGAGCTATGGCAAAATGTTAAGAGACCTTTTTTGTAGATAATTATGTTTCCTACAATTTATGTTCTATGATATTTTTTGATCAGAAGCGTAGTTTTCGAGATATATCGAGATATTTAAAAGTTCCGAAGCCGCACCAACATAATAGAGATGCAGAAACACCGTGGCCCCTTTCTTTCAGATAACTATGCACTATTGCGAGCTGCAAATGCCACTTCCAGCTTAGCTGTGCAGAAGAAGAACAACAAGAAGAAGAAATATCTCGAAATATGTCCGTCAGGCCCCTTACCTTGAGATAAATCTGCAAATATCTCGGAAACGAAGCGAGCTATGGCAAAATGTTAAGAGACCTTTTTTGTAGAGAATTAAGTTTCCTACTTTTTATCTTCTATGATATTTTCTGACCAGATTCGTAGTTCTCGAGATATATCAAGATATTTAAATGTTCCGAAGCCGCACCAACATAATAGAGATACAGAAACACCGTGGCCCCTCTCTTTGAGATAACTCTGCACAATTGCGAGCTGCAAATGCCACTTCCAGCTTAGCTGTGCAGAAGAAGAACAACAAGAAGAAGAAATATCTCGAAATATGTCCGTCAGGCCCCTTCCCTTGAGATAAATCGGCAAGTATCTCGGAAACGAAGCGAGCTATGGCAAAATGTTAACAGACCTTTTTTGTAGAGAATTATGTTTCCTACAATTTATGTTCTATGATATTTTTTGATCAGATGCGTAGTTCTCGAGATATATCAAGATATTTAAAAGTTCCGAAGCCGCACCAACATAATAGAGATACAGAAACACCGTGGCCCCTCTCTTTGAGATAACTCTGCACTATTGCGAGCTGGAAATGCCACTTCCAGTTTAGCTGTGCAGAAGAAGAACAACAAGAAGAAGAAATATCTCGAAATATGTCCATCAGGACCCTTCCCTTGAGATAAATCTGCAAATATCTCGGAAACGAAACGAGCTATGGCAAAATGTTAAGAGACCTTTTTTGTAGAGAATTATGTTTCCTACAATTTATGTTGTATGATATTTTTTGATCAGAAGCGTAGTTTTCGAGATATATCGAGATATTTAAAAGTTCCGAAGCCGCATCAACATAATAGAGATACAGAAACACCGTGGCCCCTTTCTTTCAGATAACTATGCACTATTGCGAGCTGTAAATGCCACTTCCAGCTTAGCTGTGCAGAAGAAGAACAACAAGAAGAAGAAATATCTCGAAATATGTCCGTCAGGCCCCTTCCCTTGAGATATATCTGCAAATATCTCGGAAACGAAGCGAGCTATGGCAAACTGTTAAGAGACCTTTTTTGTAGAGAATTATGTTTCCTACAATTTATGTTCTATGATATTTTTTGATCAGAAGCGTAGTTTTCGAGATATATCGAGATATTTAAAAGTTCCGAAGCCGCACCAACATAATAGAGATACAGAAACACCGTGGCCCCTTTCTTTGGGATAACTCTGCACTATTGCGAGCTGGAAATGCCACTTCCAGTTTAGCTGTGCAGAAGAAGAACAACAAGAAGAAGAAATATCTCGAAATATGTCCGTCAGGCCCCTTCCCTTGAGATAAATCTGCAAATATCTCGGAAACGAAGAGAGCTATGGCAAAATGATAAGAGGCCTTTTTTGTAGAGAAATAAGTTGCCTACTTTTTATGTTCTATGATATTTTTTGATCAGATGCGTAGTTCTCGAGATATATCAAGATATTTAAAAGTTCCGAAGCCGCACCAACATAATAGAGATACAGAAACACCGTGGCCCCTTTCTTTGAGATAACTCTGCACTATTGCGAGCTGCAAATGCCACTTCCAGCTTAGCTGTGCAGAGGAAGAACAACAAGAAGAAGAAATATCTCGAAATATGTCCGTCAGGCCAGTTCCTTTGAGCTGAATCTGCAAATATCTCGGAAACGAAGCGAGCTATGGCAAAATGTTAAGAGACGTTTTTTGTAGAGAATTACGTTTCCTACAATTTATGTTCTATGATATTTTTTGATCAGAAGCGTAGTTTTCGAGATATATCGAGATATTTAAAAGTTCCGAAGCCGCACCAACATAATAGAGATACAGAAACACCGTGGCCCCTTTCTTTGAGATAACTCTGCACTAGTGCGAGCCGCAAATGCCACTTCCAGCTTAGCTGTGCAGAAGAAGAACAACAAGAAGAAGAAATATCTCGAAATATGTCCGTCAGGCCCCTTCCCTTGAGATAAATCTGCAAATATCTCGGAAACGAAGCGAGCTATTGCAAAATGTTAAGAGACCTTTTTTGTAGAGAATTGAGTTTCCTACTTTTTATGTTCTATGATATTTTTTGATCAGACGCGTAGTTCTCGAGAGATATCAAGATATTTAAAAGTTCCGAAGCCGCACCAACATAATAGAGATACAGAAACACCGTGGCCCCTTTCTTTGAGATAACTCTGCACTATTGCGAGCTGCAAATGCCACTTCCAGCTTAGCTGTGCAGAGGAAGAACAACAAGAAGAAGAAATATCTCGAAATATGTCCGTCAGGCCAGTTCCTTTGAGCTGAATCTGCAAATATCTCGGAAACGAAGCGAGCTATGGCAAAATGTTAAGAGACGTTTTTTGTAGAGAATTATGTTTCCTACAATTTATGTTCTATGATATTTTTTGATCAGAAGCGTAGTTTTCGAGATATATCGAGATATTTAAAAGTTCCGAAGCCGCACCAACATAATAGAGATACAGAAACACCGTGGCCCCTTTCTTTGAGATAACTCTGCACTAGTGCGAGCCGCAAATGCCACTTCCAGCTTAGCTGTGCAGAAGAAGAACAACAAGAAGAAGAAATATCTCGAAATATGTCCGTCAGGCCCCTTCCCTTGAGATATATCTGCAAATATCTCGGGAACGGTGCCAGCTATGGGAAAATGTTAACAGACTTTTTTGTAGAGAATTAAGTTTCCTACTTTTTATGTTCTATAATATTTTTTGATCAGACGCGTAGTTCTCGAGATATATCAAGATATTTAAAAGTTCCGAAGCCGCACCAACATAATAGAGATACAGAAACACCGTGGCCCCTTTCTTTGAGATAACTCTGCACTATTGCGAGCTGCAAATGCCACTTCCAGCTTAGCTGTGCAGAGGAAGAACAACAAGAAGAAGAAATATCTCGAAATATGTCCGTCAGGCCAGTTCCTTTGAGCTGAATCTGCAAATATCTCGGAAACGAAGAGAGCTATGGCAAAATGTTAAGAGACGTTTTTTGTAGAGAATTACGTTTCCTACAATTTATGTTCTATGATATTTTTTGATCAGAAGCGTAGTTTTCGAGATATATCGAGATATTTAAAAGTTCCGAAGCCGCACCAACATAATAGAGATACAGAAACACCGTGGCCCCTTTCTTTGAGATAACTCTGCACTAGTGCGAGCCGCAAATGCCACTTCCAGCTTAGCTGTGCAGAAGAAGAACAACAAGAAGAAGAAATATCTCGAAATATGTCCGTCAGGCCCCTTCCCTTGAGATAAATCTGCAAATATCTCGGAAACGAAGCGAGCTATTGCAAAATGTTAGGAGACCTTTTTTGTAGAGAATTGAGTTTCCTACTTTTTATGTTCTATGATATTTTTTGATCAGACGCGTAGTTCTCGAGAGATATCAAGATATTTAAAAGTTCCGAAGCCGCACCAACATAATAGAGATACAGAAACACCGTGGCCCCTTTCTTTGAGATAACTCTGCACTATTGCGAGCTGCAAATGCCACTTCCAGCTTAGCTGTGCAGAAGAAGAACAACAAGAAGAAGAAATATCTCGAAATATGTCCGTCAGGCCCCTTCCCTTGAGATAAATCTGCAAATATCTCGGAAACGAAGCGAGCTATTGCAAAATGTTAAGAGACCTTTTTTGTAGAGAATTGAGTTTCCTACTTTTTATGTTCTATGATATTTTTTGATCAGATGCGTAGTTCTCGAGATATATCAGGATATTTAAAAGTTAAGAAGCCGCACCAACATAATAGAGATACAGAAACACCGTGGCCCCTCTCTTTGAGATAACTCTGCACTATTGCGAGCTGGAAATGCCACTTCCAGTTGAGCTGTGCAGAAGAAGAACAACAAGAAGAAGAAATATCTCGAAATATGTCCGTTAGGCCCATTCCCTTGAGATAAATCTGCAAATATCTCGGAAACGAAGCGAGCTATGGCAAAATGTTAATAGACTTTTTTGTAGAGAATTAAGTTTCCTACTTTTTATGTTCTATGATATTTTTTGATCAGACGCGTAGTTCTCGAGATATATCAAGATATTTAAAAGTTCCGAAGCCGCACCAACATAATAGAGATACAGAAACACCGTGGCCCCTTTCTTTCAGATAGCTATGCACTATTGCGAGCTGCAAATGCCACTTCCAGCTTAGCTGTGCAGAAGAAGAACAACAAGAAGAAGAAATATCTCGAAATATGTCCGTCAGGCCCCTTACCTTGAGATAAATCTGCAAATATCTCGGAAACGAAGCGAGCTATGGCAAAATGTTAAGAGACCTTTTTTGTAGAGAATTAAGTTTCCTACTTTTTATCTTCTATGATATTTTTTGATCAGACGCGTAGTTCTCGAGATATATCAAGATATTTAAAAGTTCCGAAGCCGCACCAACATAATAGAGATACAGAAACACCGTGGCTCCTTTCTTTGAGATAACTCTGCACTATTGCGACCTGGAAATGCCACTTCCAGTTTAGCTGTGCAGAAGAAGAACAACAAGAAGAAGAAATATCTCGAAATATGTCCGTTAGGCCCCTTCCCTTGAGATACATCTGCAAATATCTCGGAAACGAAGCGAGCTATGGCAAAATGTTAAGAGACCTTTTTTGTAGAGAATTAAGTTTCCTACGTTTTATGTTCTATGATATTTTTTGATCAGATGCGTAGTTCTCGAGATATATCAAGATATTTAAAAGTTCCGAAGCCGCACCAACATAATAGAGATACAGAAACACCGTGGCCCCTTTCTTTGAGATAACTCTGCACTATTGCGAGCTGCAAATGCCACTTCCAGCTTAGCTGTGCAGAAGAAGAACAACAAGAAGAAGAAATATCTCGAAATATGTCCGTCAGGCCCCTTCCCTTGAGATAAATCTGCAAATATCTCGGAAACGAAGAGAGCTATGGCAAAATGTTAAGAGACCTTTTTTGTAGAGAATTAAGTTTCCTACTTTTTATCCTCTATGATATTTTTTGATCAGACGCGTAGTTCTCGAGATATATCAAGATATTTAAAAGTTCCGAAGCCGCACCAACATAATAGAGATACAGAAACACCGTGGCCCCTTTCTTTGAGATAACTCTGCACTATTGCGAGCTGCAAATGCCACTTCCAGCTTAGCTGTGCAGAGGAAGAACAACAAGAAGAAGAAATATCTCGAAATATGACCGTCAGGCCAGTTCCTTTGAGCTGAATCTGCAAATATCTCGGAAACGAAGCGAGCTATGGCAAAATGTTAAGAGACGTTTTTTGTAGAGAATTATGTTTCCTACAATTTATGTTCTATGATATTTTTTGATCAGAAGCGTAGTTTTCGAGATATATCGAGATATTTAAAAGTTCCGAAGCCGCACCAACATAATAGAGATACAGAAACACCGTGGCCCCTTTCTTTGAGATAACTCTGCACTAGTGCGAGCTGCAAATGCCACTTCCAGCTTAGCTGTGCAGAAGAAGAACAACAAGAAGAAGAAATATCACGAAATATGTCCGTTAGGCCCCTTCCCTTGAAATAAATCTGCAAATATCTCGGAAACCAAGCGAGCTATGGCAAAATGTTAAGAGACCTTTTTTGTAGCGAATTAAGTTTCCTACTTTTTATGTTCTATGATATTTTTTGATCAGATGCGTAGTTCTCGAGATATATCAAGATATTTAAAAGTTCCGAAGCCGCACCAACATAATAGAGATACAGAAACACCGTGGCCCCTTTCTTTCAGATAGCTATGCACTATTGCGAGCTGCAAATGCCACTTCCAGCTTAGCTGTGCAGAAGAAGAACAACAAGAAGAAGAAATATCTCGAAATATGTCCGTCAGGCCCCTTACCTTGAGATAAATCTGCAAATATCTCGGAAACGAAGCGAGCTATGGCAAAATGTTAAGAGACCTTATTTGTAGAGAATTAAGTTTCCTACTTTTTATCTTTTATGATATTTTCTGATCAGATGCGTAGTTCTCGAGATATATCAAGATATTTAAAAGTTCCGAAGCCGCACCAACATAATAGAGATACAGAAACACCGTGGCCCCTCTCTTTGAGATAACTCTGCACAATTGCGACCTGGAAATGCCACTTCCAGTTTAGCTGTGCAGAAGAAGAACAACAAGAAGAAGAAATATCTCGAAATATGTCCGTTAGGCCCCTTCCCTTGAGATAAATCTGCAAATATGTCGGAAACGAAGCGAGCTATGGCAAAATGTTAAGAGACCTTTTTTGTAGAGAATTAAGTTTCCTACTTTTTATGTGCTATGATATTTTTTGATCAGGTGCGTAGTTCTCGAGATATATCAAGATATTTAAAAGTTCCGAAGCTGCAACAACATAATAGAGGTGCAGAAACACCGTGGCCTCTTTCTTTGAGATAACTCTGCACTATTGCGAGCTGCAAATGCCACTTCCAGCTTACCTGTGCAGAAGAGGAACAACAAGAAGAAGAAATATCTCGGAATATGTCCGTCAGGCCCCTTCCCTTGAGATAAATCTGCAAATATCTCGGAAACGATGCCAGCTATGGGAAAATGTTAAGAGACCTTTTTTGTAGAGAATTAAGTTTCCGACTTTTTATCTTCTATGATATTTTCTGATCAGATGCGTAGTTCTCGAGATATATCAAGATATTTAAAAGTTCCGAAGCCGCACCAACATAATAGAGATACAGAAACACCGTGGCCCCTTTCTTTGAGATAACTCTGCACTATTGCGAGCTGTAAATGCCACTTCCAGCTTAGCTGTGCAGAAGAAGAACAACAAGAAGAAGAAATATCTCGAAATATGTCCGTCAGGCCCCTTCCCTTGAGATATATCTGCAAATATCTCGGAAACGAAGCGAGCTATGGCAAAATGTTAAGAGACCTTTTTTGTAGAGAATTATGTTTCCTACAATTTATGTTCTATGATATTTTTTGATCAGAAGCGTAGTTTTCGAGATATATCGAGATATTTAAAAGTTCCGAAGCCGCACCAACATAATAGAGATACAGAAACACCGTGGCCCCTTTCTTTCAGATAACTATGCACTATTGCGAGCTGCAAATGCCACTTCCAGCTTAGCTGTGCAGAAGAAGAACAACCAGAAGAAGAAATATCTCGAAATATGTCCGTCAGGCCCCTTACCATGAGATAAATCTGCAAATATCTCGGAAACGAAGCGAGCTATGGCAAAATGTTAAGAGACCTTTTTTGTAGACAATTATGTTTCCTACAATTTATGTTCTATGATATTTTTTGATCAGACGCGTAGTTCTCGAGATATATCAAGATATTTAAAAGTTCCGAAGCCCCACCAACATAATAGAGATACAGAAACACCGTGGCCCCTCTCTTCGAGATAACTCTGCACTATTGCGAGCTGGAAATGCCACTTCCAGCTTAGCTGTGCAGAAGAAGAACAACAAGAAGAAGAAATATCTCGAAATATGACCGTTAGGCCCCTTCCCTTGAGATAAATCTGCAAATATCTCGGAAACGAAGCGAGCTATGGCAAAATGTTAAGAGACCTTTTTTGTAGAGAATTAAGTTTCCTACTTTTTATCTTCTATGATATTTTCTGATCAGATGCGTAGTTCTCGAGATATATCAAGATATTTAAAAGCTCCGAAGCCGCACCAACATAATAGAGATACAGAAACACCGTGGCCCCTTTCTTTGAGATAACTCTGCACTATTGCGAGCTGCAAATGCCACTTTCAGCTTAGCTGTGCAGAAGAAGAACAACAAGAAGAAGAAATATCTCGAAATATGTCCGTCAGGCCCCTTCCCTTGAGATAAATCTGCAAATATCTCGGAAACGAAGAGAGCTACGGCAAAATGTTAAGAGACCTTTTTTGTAGAGAATTAAGTTTCCTACGTTTTATGTTCTATCATATTTTTTGATCAGATGCGTAGTTCTCGAGATATATCAAGATATTTAAAAGTTCCGAAGCCGCACCAACATAATAGGGATACAGAAACACCGTGCCCCTCTCTTTGAGATAACTCTGCACTATTGCGAGCTGCAAATGCCACTTCCAGCTTAGCTGTGCAGAAGAAGAACAACAAGAAGAAGAAATATCTCGAAATATGTCCGTCAGGCCCCTTCCCTTGAGATATATCTGCAAATATCTCGGAGACGAAGCGAGCTATGGCAAAATGTTAAGAGACCTTTTTTGTAGAGAATTATGTTTCCTACTTTTTATGTTCTATGATATTTTTTGATCAGACGCGTAGTTCTCGAGATATATCAAGATATTTAAAAGTTCCGAAGCCGCACCAACATAATAGAGATACAGAAACACCGTGGCCCCTTTCTTTGAGATAACTCTGCACTATTGCGAGCTGTAAATGCCACTTCCAGCTTAGCTGTGCAGAAGAAGAACAACAAGAAGAAGAAATATCTCGAAATATGTCCGTCAGGCCCCTTCCCTTGAGATATATCTGCAAATATCTCGGAGACGAAGCGAACTATGGCAAAATGTTAAGACAGCTTTTTTGTAGAGAATTATGTTTCCTACTTTTTATGTTCTATGATATTTTTTGATCAGACGCGTAGTTCTCGAGATATATCAAGATATTTAAAAGTTCCGAAGCCGCACCAACATAATAGAGATACAGAAACACCGTGGCTCCTTTCTTTGAGATAACTCTGCACTATTGCGAGCTGGAAATGCCACTTCCAGTTTAGCTGTGCAGAAGAAGAACAACAAGAAGAAGAAATATCTCGAAATATGACCGTTAGGCCCCTTCCCTTGAGATAAATCTGCAAATATCTCGGAAACGAAGCGAGCTATGGCAAAATGTTAAGAGACCTTTTTTGTAGAGAATTAAGTTTCCTACGTTTTATGTTCTATGATATTTTTTGATCAGACGCGTAGTTCTCGAGATATATCAAGATATTTAAAAGTTCCGAAGCCGCACCAACATAATAGAGATACAGAAACACCGTGGCTCCTTTCTTTGAGATAACTCTGCACTATTGCGAGCTGGAAATGCCACTTCCAGTTTAGCTGTGCAGAAGAAGAACAACAAGAAGAAGAAATATCTCGAAATATGACCGTTAGGCCCCTTCCCTTGAGATAAATCTGCAAATATCTCGGAAACGAAGCGAGCTATGGCAAAATGTTAAGAGACCTTTTTTGTAGAGAATTAAGTTTCCTACGTTTTATGTTCTATGATATTTTTTGATCAGATGCGTAGTTCTCGAGATATATCAAGATATTTAGAAGTTCCGAAGCCGCACCAACATAATAGGGATACAGAAACACCGTGCCCCTCTCTTTGAGATAACTCTGCACTATTGCGAGCTGCAAATGCCACTTCCAGCTTAGCTGTGCAGAAGAAGAACAACAAGAAGAAGAAATATCTCGAAATATGTCCGCCAGGCCCCTTACCTTGAGATAAATCTGCAAATATCTCGGAAACGAAGCGAGCTATGGCAAAATGTTAAGAGACCTTTTTTGTAGAGAATTAAGTTTCCTACTTTTTATGTTCTATGATATTTTTTGATCAGATGCGTAGTTCTCGAGATATATCAAGATATTTAAAAGTTCCGAAGCCGCACCAACATAATAGAGATACAGAAACACCGTGGCCCCTTTCTTTGAGATAACTCTGCACTATTGCGAGCTGCAAATGCCACTTTCAGCTTAGCTGTGCAGAAGAAGAACAACAAGAAGAAGAAATATCTCGAAATATGTCCGTCAGGCCCCTTCCCTTGAGATAAATCTGCAAATATCTCGGAAACGAAGAGAGCTATGGCAAAATGTTAAGAGACCTTTTTTGTAGAGAATTAGGTTTCCTACTTTTTATGTACTATGATATTTTTTGATCAGATGCGTAGTTCTCGAGATATATCAAGATATTTAAAAGTTCCGAAGCCGCACCAACATAATAGGGATACAGAAACACCGTGCCCCTCTCTTTGAGATAACTCTGCACTATTGCTAGCTGCAAATGCCACTTCCAGCTTAGCTGTGCAGAAGAAGAACAACAAGAAGAAGAAATATCTCGAAATATGTCCGTCAGGCCCCTTCCCTTGAGATATATCTGCAAATATCTCGGAAACGAAGCGAGCTATGGCAAAATGTTAAGAGACCTTTTTTGTAGAGAATTATGTTTCCTACAATTTATGTTCTATGATATTTTTTGTTCAGAAGCGTAGTTCTGGAGATATATCACGATATTTAAAAGTTCCGAAGCCGCACCAACATAATAGAGATACAGAAACACCGTGGCCCCTTTCTTTGAGATAACTCTGCACTATTGCGAGCTGCAAATTCCACTTTCAGCTTAGCTGTGCAGAAGAAGAACAACAAGAAGAAGAAATATCTCGAAATATGTCCGTCAGGCCCCTTCCCTTGAGATAAATCTGCAAATATCTCGGAAACGAAGAGAGCTATGGCAAAATGTTAAGAGACCTTTTTTGTAGAGAATTAGGTTTCCTACTTTTTATGTTCTATGATATTTTTTGATCAGATGCGTAGTTCTCGAGATATATCAAGATATTTAAAAGTTCCGAAGCCGCACAAACATAATAGAGATACAGAAACACCGTGGCCCCTTTCTTTGAGATAACTCTGCACTATTGCGAGCTGTAAATGCCACTTCCAGCTTAGCTGTTCAGAAGAAGAACAACAAGAAGAAGAAATATCTCGAAATATGTCCGTCAGGCCCCTTCCCTTGAGATATATCTGCAAATATCTCGGAGACGAAGCGAGCTATGGCAAAATGTTAAGAGACCTTTTTTGTAGAGAATTATGTTTCCTACTTTTTATGTTCTATGATATTTTTTGATCAGACGCGTAGTTCTCGAGATATATCAAGATATTTAAAAGTTCCGAAACCGCACCAACATAATAGAGATACAGAAACACCGTGGCTCCATTCTTTGAGATAACTCTGCACTATTGCGACCTGGAAATGCCACTTCCAGTTTAGCTGTGCAGAAGAAGAACAACAAGAAGAAGAAATATCTCGAAATATGACCGTTAGGCCCCTTCCCTTGAGATAAATCTGCAAATATCTCGGAAACGAAGCGAGCTATGGCAAAATGTTAAGAGACCTTTTTTGTAGAGAATTAAGTTTCCTACTTTTTATCTTCTATGATATTTTCTGATCAGATGCGTAGTTCTCGAGATATATCGAGATATTTAAAAGCTCCGAAGCCGCACCAACATAATAGAGATACAGAAACACCGTGGCCCCTTTCATTGAGATAACTCTGCACTAGTGCGAGCCGCAAATGCCACTTCCAGCTTAGCTGTGCAGAAGAAGAACAACAAGAAGAAGAAATATCTCGAAATAGGTCCGTCAGGCCCCTTCCCTTGAGATAAATCTGCAAATATCTCGGAAACGAAGCGAGCTATGGCAAAATGTTAAGAGATCTTTTTTGTAGAGAATTAAGTTTCCTACTTTGTATGTTCTATGATATTTTTTGATCAGACGCGTAGTTCTCGAGATATATCAAGATATTTAAAAGTTCCGAAGCCGCACCAACATAATAGAGATACCGAAACACCGTGGCCCCTTTCTTTGAGATATCTCTGCACTATTGCGAGCTGCAAATGCCACTTCCAGCTTAGCTGCGCAGAAGAAGAACAACAAGAAGAAGAAATATCTCGAAATATGTCCGTCAGGCCCCTTCCCTTGAGATAAATCTGCAAATATCTCGGAAACGAAGCGAGCCTAGGCAAAATGTTAAGAGACCTTTTTTGTAGAGAATTAGGTTTCCTACTTTTTATGTTCTATGATATTTTTTGATCAGATGCGTAGTTCTCGAGATATATCAAGATATTTAAAAGTTCCGAAGCCGCACCAACATAATAGAGATACAGAAACACCGTGGCCCCTTTCTTTGAGATAACTCTGCACTAGTGCGAGCCGCAAATGCCACTTCCAGCTTAGCTGTGCAGAAGAAGAACAACAAGAAGAAGAAATATCTCGAAATATGTCCGTCGGGCCACTTCCCTTGAGATAAATCTGCAAATATCTCGGAAACGAAGCGAGCTATGGCAAAATGTTAAGAGACGTTTTTTGTAGAGAATTATGTTTCCTACAATTTATGTTCTATGATATTTTTTGATCAGAAGCGTAGTTTTCGAGATATATCGAGATATTTAAAAGTTCCGAAGCCGCACCAACATAATAGAGATACAGAAACACCGTGGCCCCTTTCTTTGAGATAACTCTGCACTAGTGCGAGCCGCAAATGCCACTTCCAGCTTAGCTGTGCAGAAGAAGAGCAACAAGAAGAAGAAATATCTCGAAATATGTCCGACAGGCCCCTTCCCTTGAGATAAATCTGCAAATATCTCGGAAACGAAGCGAGCTATGGCGAAATGTTAGGAGACCTTTTTTGTAGAGAATTAAGTTTCCTACTTTTTATCTTCTATGATATTTTTTGATCAGATGCGTAGTTCTCGAGATAGATCAAGATACTTAAAAGTTCCGAAGCCGCACCAACATAATAGAGATACAGAAACACCGTGGCCCCTCTCTTTGAGATAACTCTGCACCATTGCGAGCTGCAAATGCCACTTCCAGCTTAGCTGTGCAGAAGAAGAACAACAAGAAGAAGAAATATCTCGAAATATGTCCGTCAGGCCCCTTCCCTTGAGATAAATCTGCAAATATCTCGGAAACGAAGCGAGCTATGGCAAAATGTTTAGAGACCTTTCTTGTAGAGAATTAAGTTTCCTACTTTTTATGTAGTATGATATTTCTTGATCAGATGCGTAGTTCTCGAGATATATCAAGATATTTAAAAGTTCCGAAGCCGCACCAACATAATAGAGATACAGAAACACCGTGGCCCCTTTCTTTGAGATAACTCTGCACTATTGCGCGCTGCAAATGCCACTTCCAGCTTAGCTGTGCAGAAGAAGAACAACAAGAAGAAGAAATATCTCGAAATATGTCCGTCAGGCCCCTTCCCTTGAGATAAATCTGCAAATATCTCGGAAACGAAGCGAGCTATGGCAAAATGTTAAGAGACCTTTTTTGTAGAGAATTATGTTTCCTACAATTTATGTTCTATGATATTTTTTGATCAGAAGCGTAGTTTTCGAGATATATCGAGATATTTAAAAGTTCCGAAGCCGCACCAACATAATAGAGATACAGAAACACCGTGGCCCCTTTCTTTGAGATAACTGTGCACCAGTGCGAGCCGCAAATGCCACTTCCAGCTTAGCTGTGCAGAAGAAGAACAACAAGAAGAAGAAATATCTCGAAATATGTCCGTCAGGCCCCTTCCCTTGAGATATATCTGCAAATATCTCGGAAACGAAGCGAGCTATGGCAAAATGTTAAGAGACTGTTTTTGTAGAGAATTATGTTTCCTACTTTTTATGTTCTATGATATTTTTTGATCAGACGCGTAGTTCTCGAGATATATCAAGATATTTAAAAGTTCCGAAGCCGCACCAACATAATAGAGATACAGAAACACCGTGGCCCCTTTCTTTGAGATAACTCTGCACTATTGCGAGCTGCAAATGCCACTTCCAGCTTAGCTGTGCAGAAGAAGAACAACAAGAAGAAGAAATATCTCGAAATATGTCCGTCAGGCCCCTTCCCTTGAGATAAATCTGCAAATATCTCGGAAACGAAGAGAGCTATGGCAAAATGTTAAGAGACCTTTTTTGTAGAGAATTAAGTTTCCTACAATTTGTGTTCTATGATATTTTTTGATCAGATGCGTAGTTCTCGAGATATACCAAGATATTTAAAAGTTCCGAAGCCGCACCAACATAATAGAGATACAGAAACACCGTGGCCCCTTTCTTTGAGATAACTCTGCACTATTGCGAGCTGCAAATGCCACTTCCAGCTTAGCTGTGCAGAGGAAGAACAACAAGAAGAAGGAATATCTCGAAATATGTCCGTCAGACCCCTTCCCTTGAGATGAATCTGCAAATATCTCGGAAACGAAGCGAGCTATGGCAAAATGTTAAGAGACCTTTTTTGTAGAGAATAATATTTCCTACAATTTACGTTCTATGATATTTTTTGATCAGAAGCGTAGTTTTCGAGATATATCGAGATATTTAAAAGTTCCGAAGCCGCACCAACATAATAGAGATACAGAAACACCGTGGCCCCTTTCTTTGAGACAACTGTGCACCAGTGCGAGCCGCAAATGCCACTTCCAGCTTAGCTGTGCAGAAGAAGAACAACAAGAAGAAGAAATATCTCGAAATATGTCCGTCAGGCCCCTTCCCTTGAGATATATCTGCAAATATCTCGGAAACGAAGCGAGCTATGGCAAAATGTTAAGAGACCGTTTTTGTAGAGAATTATGTTTCCTACTTTTTATGTTCTATGATATTTTTTGATCAGACGCGTAGTTCTCGAGATATATCAAGATATTTAAAAGTTCCGAAGCCGCACCAACATAATAGAGATACAGAAACACCGTGGCCCCTTTCTTTGAGATAACTCTGCACTATTGCGAGCTGCAAATGCCACTTCCAGCTTAGCTGTGCAGAAGAAGAACAACAAGAAGAAGAAATATCTCGAAATATGTCCGTCAGGCCCCTTCCCTTGAGATAAATCTGCAAATATCTCGGAAACGAAGAGAGCTATGGCAAAATGTTAAGAGACCTTTTTTGTAGAGAATTAGGTTTCCTACTTTTTATGTACTATGATATTTTTTGATCAGATGCGTAGTTCTCGAGATATATCAAGATATTTAAAAGTTCCGAAGCCGCACCAACATAATAGGGATACAGAAACACCGTGCCCCTCTCTTTGAGATAACTCTGCACTATTGCTAGCTGCAAATGCCACTTCCAGCTTAGCTGTGCAGAAGAAGAACAACAAGAAGAAGAAATATCTCGAAATATGTCCGTCAGGCCCCTTCCCTTGAGATATATCTGCAAATATCTCGGAAACGAAGCGAGCTATGGCAAAATGTTAAGAGACCTTTTTTGTAGAGAATTATGTTTCCTACAATTTATGTTCTATGATATTTTTTGTTCAGAAGCGTAGTTCTGGAGATATATCACGATATTTAAAAGTTCCGAAGCCGCACCAACATAATAGAGATACAGAAACACCGTGGCCCCTTTCTTTGAGATAACTCTGCACTATTGCGAGCTGCAAATTCCACTTTCAGCTTAGCTGTGCAGAAGAAGAACAACAAGAAGAAGAAATATCTCGAAATATGTCCGTCAGGCCCCTTCCCTTGAGATAAATCTGCAAATATCTCGGAAACGAAGAGAGCTATGGCAAAATGTTAAGAGACCTTTTTTGTAGAGAATTAGGTTTCCTACTTTTTATGTTCTATGATATTTTTTGATCAGATGCGTAGTTCTCGAGATATATCAAGATATTTAAAAGTTCCGAAGCCGCACAAACATAATAGAGATACAGAAACACCGTGGCCCCTTTCTTTGAGATAACTCTGCACTATTGCGAGCTGTAAATGCCACTTCCAGCTTAGCTGTTCAGAAGAAGAACAACAAGAAGAAGAAATATCTCGAAATATGTCCGTCAGGCCCCTTCCCTTGAGATATATCTGCAAATATCTCGGAGACGAAGCGAGCTATGGCAAAATGTTAAGAGACCTTTTTTGTAGAGAATTATGTTTCCTACTTTTTATGTTCTATGATATTTTTTGATCAGACGCGTAGTTCTCGAGATATATCAAGATATTTAAAAGTTCCGAAACCGCACCAACATAATAGAGATACAGAAACACCGTGGCTCCATTCTTTGAGATAACTCTGCACTATTGCGACCTGGAAATGCCACTTCCAGTTTAGCTGTGCAGAAGAAGAACAACAAGAAGAAGAAATATCTCGAAATATGACCGTTAGGCCCCTTCCCTTGAGATAAATCTGCAAATATCTCGGAAACGAAGCGAGCTATGGCAAAATGTTAAGAGACCTTTTTTGTAGAGAATTAAGTTTCCTACTTTTTATCTTCTATGATATTTTCTGATCAGATGCGTAGTTCTCGAGATATATCGAGATATTTAAAAGCTCCGAAGCCGCACCAACATAATAGAGATACAGAAACACCGTGGCCCCTTTCATTGAGATAACTCTGCACTAGTGCGAGCCGCAAATGCCACTTCCAGCTTAGCTGTGCAGAAGAAGAACAACAAGAAGAAGAAATATCTCGAAATAGGTCCGTCAGGCCCCTTCCCTTGAGATAAATCTGCAAATATCTCGGAAACGAAGCGAGCTATGGCAAAATGTTAAGAGATCTTTTTTGTAGAGAATTAAGTTTCCTACTTTGTATGTTCTATGATATTTTTTGATCAGACGCGTAGTTCTCGAGATATATCAAGATATTTAAAAGTTCCGAAGCCGCACCAACATAATAGAGATACCGAAACACCGTGGCCCCTTTCTTTGAGATATCTCTGCACTATTGCGAGCTGCAAATGCCACTTCCAGCTTAGCTGCGCAGAAGAAGAACAACAAGAAGAAGAAATATCTCGAAATATGTCCGTCAGGCCCCTTCCCTTGAGATAAATCTGCAAATATCTCGGAAACGAAGCGAGCCTAGGCAAAATGTTAAGAGACCTTTTTTGTAGAGAATTAGGTTTCCTACTTTTTATGTTCTATGATATTTTTTGATCAGATGCGTAGTTCTCGAGATATATCAAGATATTTAAAAGTTCCGAAGCCGCACCAACATAATAGAGATACAGAAACACCGTGGCCCCTTTCTTTGAGATAACTCTGCACTAGTGCGAGCCGCAAATGCCACTTCCAGCTTAGCTGTGCAGAAGAAGAACAACAAGAAGAAGAAATATCTCGAAATATGTCCGTCGGGCCACTTCCCTTGAGATAAATCTGCAAATATCTCGGAAACGAAGCGAGCTATGGCAAAATGTTAAGAGACGTTTTTTGTAGAGAATTATGTTTCCTACAATTTATGTTCTATGATATTTTTTGATCAGAAGCGTAGTTTTCGAGATATATCGAGATATTTAAAAGTTCCGAAGCCGCACCAACATAATAGAGATACAGAAACACCGTGGCCCCTTTCTTTGAGATAACTCTGCACTAGTGCGAGCCGCAAATGCCACTTCCAGCTTAGCTGTGCAGAAGAAGAGCAACAAGAAGAAGAAATATCTCGAAATATGTCCGACAGGCCCCTTCCCTTGAGATAAATCTGCAAATATCTCGGAAACGAAGCGAGCTATGGCGAAATGTTAGGAGACCTTTTTTGTAGAGAATTAAGTTTCCTACTTTTTATCTTCTATGATATTTTTTGATCAGATGCGTAGTTCTCGAGATAGATCAAGATACTTAAAAGTTCCGAAGCCGCACCAACATAATAGAGATACAGAAACACCGTGGCCCCTCTCTTTGAGATAACTCTGCACCATTGCGAGCTGCAAATGCCACTTCCAGCTTAGCTGTGCAGAAGAAGAACAACAAGAAGAAGAAATATCTCGAAATATGTCCGTCAGGCCCCTTCCCTTGAGATAAATCTGCAAATATCTCGGAAACGAAGCGAGCTATGGCAAAATGTTTAGAGACCTTTCTTGTAGAGAATTAAGTTTCCTACTTTTTATGTAGTATGATATTTCTTGATCAGATGCGTAGTTCTCGAGATATATCAAGATATTTAAAAGTTCCGAAGCCGCACCAACATAATAGAGATACAGAAACACCGTGGCCCCTTTCTTTGAGATAACTCTGCACTATTGCGCGCTGCAAATGCCACTTCCAGCTTAGCTGTGCAGAAGAAGAACAACAAGAAGAAGAAATATCTCGAAATATGTCCGTCAGGCCCCTTCCCTTGAGATAAATCTGCAAATATCTCGGAAACGAAGCGAGCTATGGCAAAATGTTAAGAGACCTTTTTTGTAGAGAATTATGTTTCCTACAATTTATGTTCTATGATATTTTTTGATCAGAAGCGTAGTTTTCGAGATATATCGAGATATTTAAAAGTTCCGAAGCCGCACCAACATAATAGAGATACAGAAACACCGTGGCCCCTTTCTTTGAGATAACTGTGCACCAGTGCGAGCCGCAAATGCCACTTCCAGCTTAGCTGTGCAGAAGAAGAACAACAAGAAGAAGAAATATCTCGAAATATGTCCGTCAGGCCCCTTCCCTTGAGATATATCTGCAAATATCTCGGAAACGAAGCGAGCTATGGCAAAATGTTAAGAGACTGTTTTTGTAGAGAATTATGTTTCCTACTTTTTATGTTCTATGATATTTTTTGATCAGACGCGTAGTTCTCGAGATATATCAAGATATTTAAAAGTTCCGAAGCCGCACCAACATAATAGAGATACAGAAACACCGTGGCCCCTTTCTTTGAGATAACTCTGCACTATTGCGAGCTGCAAATGCCACTTCCAGCTTAGCTGTGCAGAAGAAGAACAACAAGAAGAAGAAATATCTCGAAATATGTCCGTCAGGCCCCTTCCCTTGAGATAAATCTGCAAATATCTCGGAAACGAAGAGAGCTATGGCAAAATGTTAAGAGACCTTTTTTGTAGAGAATTAAGTTTCCTACAATTTGTGTTCTATGATATTTTTTGATCAGATGCGTAGTTCTCGAGATATACCAAGATATTTAAAAGTTCCGAAGCCGCACCAACATAATAGAGATACAGAAACACCGTGGCCCCTTTCTTTGAGATAACTCTGCACTATTGCGAGCTGCAAATGCCACTTCCAGCTTAGCTGTGCAGAGGAAGAACAACAAGAAGAAGGAATATCTCGAAATATGTCCGTCAGACCCCTTCCCTTGAGATGAATCTGCAAATATCTCGGAAACGAAGCGAGCTATGGCAAAATGTTAAGAGACCTTTTTTGTAGAGAATAATATTTCCTACAATTTACGTTCTATGATATTTTTTGATCAGAAGCGTAGTTTTCGAGATATATCGAGATATTTAAAAGTTCCGAAGCCGCACCAACATAATAGAGATACAGAAACACCGTGGCCCCTTTCTTTGAGACAACTGTGCACCAGTGCGAGCCGCAAATGCCACTTCCAGCTTAGCTGTGCAGAAGAAGAACAACAAGAAGAAGAAATATCTCGAAATATGTCCGTCAGGCCCCTTCCCTTGAGATATATCTGCAAATATCTCGGAAACGAAGCGAGCTATGGCAAAATGTTAAGAGACCGTTTTTGTAGAGAATTATGTTTCCTACTTTTTATGTTCTATGATATTTTTTGATCAGACGCGTAGTTCTCGAGATATATCAAGATATTTAAAAGTTCCGAAGCCGCACCAACATAATAGAGATACAGAAACACCGTGGCCCCTTTCTTTGAGATAACTCTGCACTATTGCGAGCTGCAAATGCCACTTCCAGCTTAGCTGTGCAGAAGAAGAACAACAAGAAGAAGAAATATCTCGAAATATGTCCGTCAGGCCCCTTCCCTTGAGATAAATCTGCAAATATCTCGGAAACGAAGAGAGCTATGGCAAAATGTTAAGAGACCTTTTTTGTAGAGAATTAAGTTTCCTACTTTTCATGTTCTATGATATTTTTTGATCAGATGCGTAGTTCTCGAGATATATCAAGATATTTAAAAGTTCCGAAGCCGCACCAACATAATAGAGATACAGAAACACCGTGGCCCCTTTCTTTGAGATAACTCTGCACTATTGCGAGCTGTAAATGCCACTTCCAGCTTAGCTGTGCAGAAGAAGAACAACAAGAAGAAGAAATATCTCGAAATATGTCCGTCAGGCCCCTTCCCTTGACATATATCTGCAAATATCTCGGAAACGAAGCGAGCTATGGCAAAATGTTAAGAGACGTTTTTTGTAGAGAATTATGTTTCCTACAATTTATGTTGTATGATATTTTTTGATCAGAAGCGTAGTTTTCGAGATATATCGAGATATTTAAAAGTTCCGAAGCCGCACCAACATAATAGGGATACAGAAACACCGTGGCCCCTTTCTTTGAGATAACTCTGCACTAGTGCGAGCCGCAAATGCCACTTCCAGCTTAGCTGTGCAGAAGAAGAACAACAAGAAGAAGAAATATCTCGAAATATGTCCGTCAGGCCACTTCCCTTGAGATAAATCTGCAAATATCTCGGAAACGAAGCGAGCTATGGCAAAATGTTAAGAGACGTTTTTTGTAGAGAATTATGTTTCCTACAATTTATGTTCTATGATATTTTTTGATCAGAAGCGTAGTTTTCGAGATATATCGAGATATTTAAAAGTTCCGAAGCCGCACCAACATAATAGAGATACAGAAACACCGTGGCCCCTTTCTTTGAGATAACTCTGCACTAGTGCGAGCCGCAAATGCCACTTCCAGCTTAGCTGTGCAGAAGAAGAGCAACAAGAAGAAGAAATATCTCGAAATATGTCCGACAGGCCCCTTCCCTTGAGATAAATCTGCAAATATCTCGGAAACGAAGCGAGCTATGGCGAAATGTTAAGAGACCTTTTTTGTAGAGAATTAAGTTTCCTACTTTTTATCTTCTATGATATTTTTTGATCAGATGCGTAGTTCTCGAGATAGATCAAGATACTTAAAAGTTCCGAAGCCGCACCAACATAATAGAGATACAGAAACACCGTGGCCCCTCTCTTTGACATAACTCTGCACTATTGCGAGCTGCAAATGCCACTTCCAGCTTAGCTGTGCAGAAGAAGAACAACAAGAAGAAGAAATATCTCGAAATATGTCCGTCAGGCCCCTTCCCTTGAGATAAATCTGCAAATATCTCGGAAACGAAGCGAGCTATGGCAAAATATTTAGAGACCTTTCTTGTAGAGAATTAAGTTTCCTACTTTTTATGTGGTATGATATTTTTTGATCAGATGCGTAGTTCTCGAGATATATCAAGATATTTAAAAGTTCCGACGCCGCACCAACATAATAGAGATACAGAAACACCGTGGCCCCTTTCTTTGAGATAACTCTGCACTATTGCGCGCTGCAAATGCCACTTCCAGCTTAGCTGTGCAGAAGAAGAACAACAAGAAGAAGAAATATCTCGAAATATGTCCGTCAGGCCCCTTCCCTTGAGATAAATCTGCAAATATCTCGGAAACGAAGCGAGCTATGGCAAGATGTTAAGAGACCTTTTTTGTAGAGAATTATGTTTCCTACAATTTATCTTCTATGATATTTTTTGATCAGAAGCGTAGTTTTCGAGATATATCGAGATATTTAAAAGTTCCGAAGCCGCACCAACATAATAGAGATACAGAAACATCGTGGCCCCTTTCTTTGGGATAACTCTGCACTATTGCGAGCTGCAAATGCCACTTCGAGCTTAACTGTGCAGAAGAAGAACAACAAGAAGAAGAAATATCTCGAAATATGTCCGTCAGACCCCTTCCCTTGAGATGAATCTGCAAATAGCTCGGAAACGAAGCGAACTATGGCAAAATGTTAAGAGACCTTTTTTGTAGAGAATCAAGTTTCCTACTTTTTATGTTCGATGATATTTTTTGATCAGATGCGTAGTTCTCGAGATATATCAAGATATTTAACAAAGCGAGCTATGGCAAAATGTTAAGAGACCTTTTTTGTAGAGAATTATGTTTCCTACAATTTATGTTCTATGATATTTTTTGATCAGAAGCGTAATTTTCGAGATATATCGAGATATTTAAAAGTTCCGAAGCCGCACCAACATAATAGAGATACAGAAACACCGTGGCCCCTTTCTTTGGGATAACTCTGCACTATTGCGAGCTGCAAATGCCACTTCCAGCTTAGCTGTGCAGAAGAAGAACAACAAGAAGAAGAAATATCTCGAAATATGTCCGTCAGGCCACTTCCCTTGAGATAAATCTGCAAATATCTCGGAAACGAAGCGAGCTATGGCAAAATGTTAAGAGACCTTTTTTGTAGAGAATTAAGTTTCCTACTTTTTATGTTCGATGATATTTTTTGATCAGATGCGTAGTTCTCGAGATATATCAAGATATTTAAAAGTTCCGAAGCTGCACCAACATAATAGAGGTACAGAAACACCGTGGCCTCTTTCTTTGAGATAACTCTGCACTATTGCGAGCTGCAAATGCCACTTCGAGCTTAGCTGTGCAGAAGGAGAAATATCTCGAAATATGTCCGTCAGGCCCCTTCCCTTGAGATAAATCTGCAAATATCTCGGAAACGAAGCGAGCTATGGCAAAATGTTAAGAGACCTTTTTTGTAGAGAATTAAGTTTCCTACTTTTTATGTTCTATGATATTTTTTGATCAGATGCATAGTTCTCGAGACATATCAAGATATTTAAAAGTTCCGAAGCCGCACCAACATAATAGAGATACAGAAACACCGTGGCCCCTTTCTTTGAGATAACTCTGCACTATTGCGAGCTGCAAATGCCACTTCCAGCTTAGCTGTGCAGAGGAAGAACAACAAGAAGAAGAAATATCTCGAAATATGTCCGTCAGGCCAGTTCCTTTGAGCTGAATCTGCAAATATCTCGGAAACGAAGCGATCTATGGCAAAATGTTAAGAGACGTTTTTTGTAGAGAATTATGTTTCCTACAATTTATGTTCTATGATATTTTTTGATCAGAAGCGTAGTTTTCGAGATATATCGAGATATTTAAAAGTTCCGAAGCCGCACCAACATAATAGGGATACAGAAACACCGTGGCCCCTTTCTTTGAGATAACTCTGCACTATTGCGAGCTGTAAATGCCACTTCCAGCTTAGCTGTGCAGAAGAAGAACAACAAGAAGAAGAAATATCTCGAAATATGTCCGTCAGGGCCCTTCCCTTGAGATAAATCTGCAAATATCTCGGAAACGAAGCGAGCTATGGCAAAATGTTAAGAGCCCTTTTTTGTAGAGAATTAAGTTTCCTACTTTTTATGTTCTATGATATTTTTTGATCAGAAGCGTAGTTTTCGAGATATATCGAGATATTTAAAAGTTCCGAAGCCGCACCAACATAATAGAGATACACAAACACCGTAGCCCCTTTCTTTGAGATAACTCTGCACTAGTGCGAGCTGCAAATGCCACTTCCAGCTTAGCTGTGCAGAAGAAGAACAACAAGAAGAAGAAATATCTCGAAATATGTCCGTCAGGCCCCTTCCCTTGAGATAAATCTGCAAATATCTCGGAAACGAAGCGAGCTATGGCAAAATGTTAAGAGACCTTTTTTGTAGAGAATTAAGTTTTCTACTTTTTATGTTCTATGATATTTTTTGATCAGATGCGTAGTTCTCGAGATATATCAAGATATTTAAAAGTTCCGAAGCCGCACCAACATAATAGAGATACAGAAACACCGTGGCCCCTTTCTTTGAGATAACTCTGCACTATTGCGAGCTGCAAATGCCACTTCCAGCTTAGCTGTGCAGAGGAAGAACAACAAGAAGAAGAAGTATCTCGAAATATGTCCGTCAAGCCCGTTCCTTTGAGCTGAATCTGCAAATATCTCGGAAACGAAGCGAGCTATGGCAAAATATTAAGATACGTTTTTTGTAGAGAATTATGTGTCCTACAATTTATGCTCTATGATATTTTTTGATCAGAAGCGTAGTTTTCGAGATATATCGAGATATTTAAAAGTTCCGAAGCCGCACCAACATAATAGAGATACAGAAACACCGTGGCCCCTTTCTTTGAGATAACTCTGCACTAGTGCGAGCCGCAAATGCCACTTCCAGCTTAGCTGTGCAGAAGAAGAACAACAAGAAGAAGAAATATCTCGAAATATGTCCGTCAGGCCCCTTCCCTTGAGATAAATCTGCAAATATCTCGGAAAGGAAGCGAGCTATGGCAAAATGTTAAGAGACCTTTTTTGTAGAGAATTGTGGTTCCTACAATTTATGTTCTATGATATTTTTTGATCAGAAGCGTAGTTCTCGAGATATATCGAGATATTTAAAAGTTCCGAAGCCGCACCAACATAATAGAGATACAGAAACACCGTGGCCCCTTTCTTTGAGATAAATCTGCACTAGTGAGAGCCGCAAATGCCACTTCCAGCTTAGCTGTGCAGAAGAAGAACAACAAGAAGAAGAAATATCTCGAAATATGTCCGTCAGGCCCCTTCCCTTGAGATAAATATGCAAATATCTCGGAAACGAAGCGAGCTATGGCAAAATGTTAAGAGACCTTTTTTGTAGAGAATTAAGTTTCCTACTTTTTATGTTCTATGATATTTTTTGATCAGATGCGTAGTTCTCGAGATATATCAAGATATTTAAAAGTTCCGAAGCCGCACCAACATAATAGAGATACAGAAACACCGTGGCCCCTTTCATTGAGATAACTCTGCACTATTGCCAGCTGGAAATGCCACTTCCAGCTTAGCTGTGCAGAAGAAGAACAACAAGAAGAAGAAATATCTCGAAATATGTCCGTCAGGCCACTTCCCTTGAGATAAATCTGCAAATATCTCGGAAACGAAGCGAGCTATGGCAAAATGTTAAGAGACCTTTTTTGTAGAGAATTAAGTTTCCTACTTTTTATGTTCGATGATATTTTTTGATCAGATGCGTAGTTCTCGAGATATATCAAGATATTTAAAAGTTCCGAAGCCGCACCAACATAATAGAGATACAGAAACACCGTGGCCCCTTTCTTTGAGATAACTCTGCACTATTGCGAGCTGGAAATGCCACTTCCAGTTTAGCTGTGCAGAAGAAGAACAACAAGAAGAAGAAATATCTCGAAATATGTCCGTTAGACCCCTTCCCTTGAGATAAATCTGCAAATATCTCGGACACGAAGCGAGCTATGGCAAAATGTTAAGAGACCTTTTTTGTAGAGAATTAAGTTTCCTACTTTTTATGTTCTATCATATTTTTTGATCAGAAGCGTAGTTTTCGAGATATATCGAGATATTTAAAAGTTCCGAAGCCGCACCAACATAATAGAGATACAGAAACACCGTGGCCCCTTTCTTTGAGATAACTCTGCACCAGTGCGAGCCGCAAATGCCACTTCCAGCTTAGCTGTGCAGAAGAACAACAAGAAGAAGAAATATCTCGAAATATGTCCGTCAGGCCCCTTCCCTTGAGATAAATATGCAAATATCTCGGTAACGAAGCCAGCTATGGCAAAATGTTAAGAGACCTTTTTTGTAGAGAATTAAGTTTCCTACTTTTTATCTTCTATGATATTTTTTGATCAGATGCGTAGTTCTCGAGATATATCAAGATATTTAAAAGTTCCGAAGCCGCACCAACATAATAGAGATACAGAAACACCGTGGCCCCTCTCTTTGAGATAACTCTGCACTATTGCGAGCTGCAAATGCCACTTCCAGCTTAGCTGTGCAGAGGAAGAACAACAAGAAGAAGAAATATCTCGAAATATGTCCGTCAGGCCCCTTCCCTTGAGATAAATCTGCAAATATCTCGGAAACGAAGCGAGCTATGGCAAAATGTTTAGAGACCTTTCTTGTAGAGAATTAAGTTTCCTACTTTTTATGTAGTATGATATTTTTTGATCAGATGCGTAGTTCTCGAGATATATCAAGATATTTAAAAGTTCCGAAGCCGCACCAACATAATAGAGATACAGAAACACCGTGGCCTCTTTCTTTGAGATAACTCTGCACTATTGCGAGCTGGAAATGCCACTTCCAGTTTAGCTGTGCAGAAGAAGAACAACAAGAAGAAGAAATATCTCGAAATATGTCCGTTAGGCCCCTTCCCTTGAGATAAATCTGCAAATATCTCGGAAACGAAGCGAGCTATGGCAAAATGTTAAGAGACCTTTTTTGTAGAGAATTATGTTTCCTACAATTTATGTTCTATGATATTTTTTGATCAGAAGCGTAGTTTTCGAGATATATCGAGATATTTAAAAGTTCCGAAGCCGCACCAACATAATAGAGATACAGAAACACCGTGGCCCCTTTCTTTGAGATAACTCTGCACTAGTGCGAGCCGCAAATGCCACTTCCAGCTTAGCTGTGCAGAAGAAGAACAACAAGAAGAAGAAATATCTCGAAATATGTCCGTCAGGCCGCTTCCCTTGAGATATATCTGCAAATATCTCGGAAACGAAGCGAGCTATGGCAAAATGTTAAGAGACCTTTTTTGTAGAGAATTATGCCTCCTACAATTTATGTTCTATGATATTTTTTGATCAGAAGCGTAGTTTTCGAGATATATCGAGATATTTAAAAGTTCCGAAGCCGCACCAACATAATAGAGATACAGAAACACCGTGGCCCCTTTCTTTGAGATAACTCTGCACTAGTGCGAGCCGCAAATGCCACTTCCAGCTTAGCTGTGCAGAAGAAGAACAACAAGAAGAAGAAATATCTCGAAATATGTCCGTCATGCCCCTTCCCTTGAGATAAATCTGCAAATATCTCGGAAACGAAGAGAGCTATGGCAAAATGTTAAGAGACCTTTTTTGTAGAGAATTAAGTTTCCTACTTTTTATGTTCTATCATATTTTTTGATCAGATGCGTAGTTTTCGAGATATATCAAGATATTTAAAAGTTCCGAAGCCGCACCAACATAATAGAGATACAGAAACACCGTGGCCCCTTTCTTTGAGATAACGCTGCACTAGTGCGAGCCGCAAATGCCACTTCCAGCTTAGCTGTGCAGAAGAAGAACAACAAGAAGAAGAAATATCTCGAAATAAGTCCGTCAGGCCCCTTCCCTTGAGATAAATCTGCAAATATCTCGGAAACGAAGCGAGCTATGGCAAAATGTTAAGAGACCTTTTTAGTAGAGAATTAAGTTTCCTACTTTTTATGTTCTATGATATTTTTTGATCAGATGCGTAGTTCTCGAGATATATCAAGATATTTAAAAGTTCCGAAGCCGCACCAACATAATAGAGATACAGAAACACCGTGGCCCCTTTCTTTGAGATAACTCTGCACTAGTGCGAGCCGCAAATGCCACTTCCAGCTTAGCTGTGCAGAAGAAGAACAACAAGAAGAAGAAATATCTCGAAATATGTCCGTTAGGCCCCTTCCCTTGAGATAAACCTGCAAATATCTCGGAAACGAAGCGAGCTATGGCAAAATGTTAAGAGACCTTTTTTGTAGAGAATTAAGTTTCCTACTTTTTATGTTCTATGATATTTTTTGATCAGAAGCGTAGTTTTCGAGATATATCGAGATATTTAAAAGTTCCGAAGCCGCACCAACATAATAGAGATACAGAAACACCGTGGCCCCTTTCTTTGAGATAACTCTGCACTAGTGCGAGCCGCAAATGCCACTTCCAGCTTAGCTGTGCAGAAGAAGAACAACAAGAAGAAGAAATATCTCGAAATATGTCCGTCATGCCCCTTCCCTTGAGATAAATCTGCAAATATCTCGGAAACGAAGCGAGCTATGGCAAAATGTTAAGAGACCTTTTTTGTAGAGAATTAAGTTTCCTACTTTTTATGTTCTATCATATTTTTTGATCAGATGCGTAGTTCTCGAGATATATCAAGATATTTAAAAGTTCCGAAGCCGCACCAACATAATAGAGATACAGAAACACCGTGGCCCCTTTCTTTGAGATAACTCTGCACTATTGCGAGCTGCAAATGCCACTTCCAGCTTAGCTGTGCAGAAGAAGAACAACAAGAAGGAGAAATATCTCGAAATATGTCCGGCAGGCCCCTTCCCTTGAGATATATCTGCAAATATCTCGGAAACGAAGCGAGCTATGGCAAAATGTTAAGAGACCTTTTTTGTAGAGAATTATGTTTCCTACAATTTATGTTCTATGATATTTTTTGATCAGAAGCGTAGTTTTCGAGATATATCGAGATATTTAAAAGTTCCGAAGCCGCACCAACATAATAGAGATACAGAAACACCGTGGCCCCTTTCTTTGAGATAACTCTGCACTAGTGCGAGCTGCAAATGCCACTTCCAGCTTAGCTGTGCAGAAGAAGAACAACAAGAAGAAGAAATATCTCGAAATATGTCCGTCAGGCCCCTTCCCTTGAGATAGATCTGCAAATATCTCGGAAACGAAGCGAGCTATGGCAAAATGTTAAGAGACCTTTTTTGTAGAGAATTAAGTTTCCTACTTTTTATGTTCTATGATATTTTTTGATCAGATGCGTAGTTCTCGAGATATATCAAGATATTTAAAAGTTCCGAAGCCGCACCAACATAATAGAGATACAGAAACACCGTGGCCCCTTCCTTTGAGATAACTCTGCACTATTGCGAGCTGCAAATGCCACTTCCAGCTTAGCTGTGCAGAGGAAGAACAACAAGAAGAAGAAGTATCTCGAAATATGTCCGTCAGGCCCGTTCCTTTGAGCTGAATCTGCAAATATCTCGGAAACGAAGCGAGCTATGGCAAAATGTTAAGAGACGTTTTTTGTAGAGAATTATGTTTCCTACAATTTATGTTCTATGATATTTTTCGATCAGAAGCGTAGTTTTCGAGATATATCGAGATATTTAAAAGTTCCGAAGCCGCACCAAGATAATAGAGATACAGAAACACCGTGGCTCCTTTCTTTGAGATAACTCTGCACTAGTGCGAGCCGCAAATGCCACTTCCAGCTTAGCTGTGCAGAAGAAGAACAACAAGAAGAAGAAATATCTCGAAATATGTCCGTCAGGCCTCTTCCCTTGAGATAAATCTGCAAATATCTCGGGAACGAAGCGAGCAATGGCAAAATGTTAAGAGACCTTTTTTGTAGAGAATTAAGTTTCCTACTTTTTATGTTCTATGATATTTTTTGATCAGATGCGTAATTCTCGAGATATATCAAGATATTTAAAAGTTCCGAAGCCGCACCAACATAATAGAGATACAGAAACACCGTGGCCCCTTTCTTTGAGATAACTCTGCACTATTGCGAGCTGCAAATGCCACTTCCAGCTTAGCTGTGCAGAGGAAGAACAACAAGAAGAAGAAGTATCTCGAAATATGTCCGTCAGGCCCCTTCCCTTGAGATAAATCTGCAAATATCTCGGAAACGAAGAGAGCTATGGCAAAATGTTAAGAGACCTTTTTTGTAGAGAATTAAGTTTCCTACTTTCCATGTTCTACGATATTTTTTGATCAAATGCGTAGTTCTCGAGATATATCAAGATATTTAAAAGTTCCGAAGCAGCACCAACATAATAGAGATACAGAAACACCGTGGCCCCTTTCTTTGAGATAACTCTGCACTATTGCGAGCCGTAAATGCCACTTCCAGCTTAGCTGTGCAGAAGAAGAACAACAAGAAGAAGAAATATCTCGAAATATATCCGGCAGGCCCCTTCCCTTGAGATATATCTGCAAATATCTCGGAAACGAAGCGAGCTATGGCAAAATGTTAAGATACCTTTTTTGTAGAGAATTATGTTTCCTACAATTTATGTTCTATGATATTTTTTGATCAGAAGCGTAGTTTTCGAGATATATCGAGATATTTAAAAGTTCCGAAGCCGCACCAACATAATAGAGATACAGAAACACCGTGGCCCCTTTCTTTGAGATAACTCTGCACTAGTGCGAGCCGCAAATGCCACTTCCAGCTTAGCTGTGCAGAAGAAGAACAACAAGAAGAAGAAATATCTCGAAATATGTCCGACAGGCCCCTTCCCTTGAGATAAATCTGCAAATATCTCGGAAACGAAGCGAGCTATGGCGAAATGTTAAGAGACCTTTTTTGTAGAGAATTAAGTTTCCTACTTTTTATCTTCTATGATATTTTTTGATCAGATGCGTAGTTCTCGAGATGTATCAAGATATTTAAAAGTTCCGAAGCCGCACCAACATAATAGAGATACAGAAACACCGTGGCCCCTTTCTTTGAGATAACTCTGCACTATTGCGCGCTGCAAATGCCACTTCCAGCTTAGCTGTGCAGAAGAAGAACAACAAGAAGAAGAAATATCTCGAAATATGTCCGTCAGGCCCCTTCCCTTGAGATAAATCTGCAAATATCTCGGAAACGAAGCGAGCTATGGCAAAATGTTAAGAGACCTTTTTTGTAGAGAATTAAGTTTCCTACTTTTTACGTTCTATGATATTTTTCGATCAGAGGCGTAGTTCGCGAGATATATCAAGATATTTAAAAGTTCCGAAGCCGCACCAACATAATAGAGATACAGAAACACCGTGGCCCCGTTCTTTGAGATAACTCTGCACGATTGCGAGCTGGAAATGCCACTTCCAGTTTAGCTGTGCAGAAGAAGAACAACAAGAAGAAGAAATATCTCGAAATATGTCCATCAGGACCCTTCCCTTGTGATAAATCTGCAAATATCTCGGAAACGAAGCGAGCTATGGCAAAATGTTAAGAGACCTTTTTTGTAGAGAATAATGTTTCCTACGATTTACGTTCTATGATATTTTTTGATCAGAGGCGTAGTTCTCGAGATATATCAAGATATTTAAAAGTTCCGAAGCCGCACCAACATAATAGAGATACAGAAACACCGTGGCCCCTTTCTTTGAGATAACTCTGCACTATTGCGAGCTGCAAATGCCACTTCCAGCTTAGCTGTGCAGAGGAAGAACAACAAGAAGAAGAAATATCTCGAAATATGTCCGTCAGGCCAGTTCCTTTGAGCTGAATCTGCAAATATCTCGGAAACGAAGCGAGCTATGGCAAAATGTTAAGAGACGTTTTTTGTAGAGAATTATGTTTCCTACAATTTATGTTCTATGATATTTTTTGATCAGAAGCGTAGTTTTCGAGATATATCGAGATATTTAAAAGTTCCGAAGCCGCACCAACATAATAGAGATACAGAAACACCGTGGCCCCTTTCTTTGAGATAAATCTGCACTAGTGAGAGCCGCAAATGCCACTTCCAGCTTAGCTGTGCAGAAGAAGAACAACAAGAAGAAGAAATATCTCGAAATATGTCCGTCAGGCCCCTTCCCTTGAGATAAATATGCAAATATCTCGGAAACGAAGCGAGCTATGGCAAAATGTTAAGAGACCTTTTTTGTAGAGAATTAAGTTTCCTACTTTTTATGTTCTATGATATTTTTTGATCAGATGCGTAGTTCTCGAGATATATCAAGATATTTAAAAGTTCCGAAGCCGCACCAACATAATAGAGATACAGAAACACCGTGGCCCCTTTCATTGAGATAACTCTGCACTATTGCCAGCTGGAAATGCCACTTCCAGCTTAGCTGTGCAGAAGAAGAACAACAAGAAGAAGAAATATCTCGAAATATGTCCGTCAGGCCACTTCCCTTGAGATAAATCTGCAAATATCTCGGAAACGAAGCGAGCTATGGCAAAATGTTAAGAGACCTTTTTTGTAGAGAATTAAGTTTCCTACTTTTTATGTTCGATGATATTTTTTGATCAGATGCGTAGTTCTCGAGATATATCAAGATATTTAAAAGTTCCGAAGCCGCACCAACATAATAGAGATACAGAAACACCGTGGCCCCTTTCTTTGAGATAACTCTGCACTATTGCGAGCTGGAAATGCCACTTCCAGTTTAGCTGTGCAGAAGAAGAACAACAAGAAGAAGAAATATCTCGAAATATGTCCGTTAGACCCCTTCCCTTGAGATAAATCTGCAAATATCTCGGACACGAAGCGAGCTATGGCAAAATGTTAAGAGACCTTTTTTGTAGAGAATTAAGTTTCCTACTTTTTATGTTCTATCATATTTTTTGATCAGAAGCGTAGTTTTCGAGATATATCGAGATATTTAAAAGTTCCGAAGCCGCACCAACATAATAGAGATACAGAAACACCGTGGCCCCTTTCTTTGAGATAACTCTGCACCAGTGCGAGCCGCAAATGCCACTTCCAGCTTAGCTGTGCAGAAGAACAACAAGAAGAAGAAATATCTCGAAATATGTCCGTCAGGCCCCTTCCCTTGAGATAAATATGCAAATATCTCGGTAACGAAGCCAGCTATGGCAAAATGTTAAGAGACCTTTTTTGTAGAGAATTAAGTTTCCTACTTTTTATCTTCTATGATATTTTTTGATCAGATGCGTAGTTCTCGAGATATATCAAGATATTTAAAAGTTCCGAAGCCGCACCAACATAATAGAGATACAGAAACACCGTGGCCCCTCTCTTTGAGATAACTCTGCACTATTGCGAGCTGCAAATGCCACTTCCAGCTTAGCTGTGCAGAGGAAGAACAACAAGAAGAAGAAATATCTCGAAATATGTCCGTCAGGCCCCTTCCCTTGAGATAAATCTGCAAATATCTCGGAAACGAAGCGAGCTATGGCAAAATGTTTAGAGACCTTTCTTGTAGAGAATTAAGTTTCCTACTTTTTATGTAGTATGATATTTTTTGATCAGATGCGTAGTTCTCGAGATATATCAAGATATTTAAAAGTTCCGAAGCCGCACCAACATAATAGAGATACAGAAACACCGTGGCCTCTTTCTTTGAGATAACTCTGCACTATTGCGAGCTGGAAATGCCACTTCCAGTTTAGCTGTGCAGAAGAAGAACAACAAGAAGAAGAAATATCTCGAAATATGTCCGTTAGGCCCCTTCCCTTGAGATAAATCTGCAAATATCTCGGAAACGAAGCGAGCTATGGCAAAATGTTAAGAGACCTTTTTTGTAGAGAATTATGTTTCCTACAATTTATGTTCTATGATATTTTTTGATCAGAAGCGTAGTTTTCGAGATATATCGAGATATTTAAAAGTTCCGAAGCCGCACCAACATAATAGAGATACAGAAACACCGTGGCCCCTTTCTTTGAGATAACTCTGCACTAGTGCGAGCCGCAAATGCCACTTCCAGCTTAGCTGTGCAGAAGAAGAACAACAAGAAGAAGAAATATCTCGAAATATGTCCGTCAGGCCGCTTCCCTTGAGATATATCTGCAAATATCTCGGAAACGAAGCGAGCTATGGCAAAATGTTAAGAGACCTTTTTTGTAGAGAATTATGCCTCCTACAATTTATGTTCTATGATATTTTTTGATCAGAAGCGTAGTTTTCGAGATATATCGAGATATTTAAAAGTTCCGAAGCCGCACCAACATAATAGAGATACAGAAACACCGTGGCCCCTTTCTTTGAGATAACTCTGCACTAGTGCGAGCCGCAAATGCCACTTCCAGCTTAGCTGTGCAGAAGAAGAACAACAAGAAGAAGAAATATCTCGAAATATGTCCGTCATGCCCCTTCCCTTGAGATAAATCTGCAAATATCTCGGAAACGAAGAGAGCTATGGCAAAATGTTAAGAGACCTTTTTTGTAGAGAATTAAGTTTCCTACTTTTTATGTTCTATCATATTTTTTGATCAGATGCGTAGTTTTCGAGATATATCAAGATATTTAAAAGTTCCGAAGCCGCACCAACATAATAGAGATACAGAAACACCGTGGCCCCTTTCTTTGAGATAACGCTGCACTAGTGCGAGCCGCAAATGCCACTTCCAGCTTAGCTGTGCAGAAGAAGAACAACAAGAAGAAGAAATATCTCGAAATAAGTCCGTCAGGCCCCTTCCCTTGAGATAAATCTGCAAATATCTCGGAAACGAAGCGAGCTATGGCAAAATGTTAAGAGACCTTTTTAGTAGAGAATTAAGTTTCCTACTTTTTATGTTCTATGATATTTTTTGATCAGATGCGTAGTTCTCGAGATATATCAAGATATTTAAAAGTTCCGAAGCCGCACCAACATAATAGAGATACAGAAACACCGTGGCCCCTTTCTTTGAGATAACTCTGCACTAGTGCGAGCCGCAAATGCCACTTCCAGCTTAGCTGTGCAGAAGAAGAACAACAAGAAGAAGAAATATCTCGAAATATGTCCGTTAGGCCCCTTCCCTTGAGATAAACCTGCAAATATCTCGGAAACGAAGCGAGCTATGGCAAAATGTTAAGAGACCTTTTTTGTAGAGAATTAAGTTTCCTACTTTTTATGTTCTATGATATTTTTTGATCAGAAGCGTAGTTTTCGAGATATATCGAGATATT
The DNA here is from genome assembly GCF_051020975.1 of Osmia lignaria lignaria. Taxonomy (NCBI): domain Eukaryota; kingdom Metazoa; phylum Arthropoda; class Insecta; order Hymenoptera; family Megachilidae; genus Osmia; species Osmia lignaria. Next base: position 2,152,521 of record NW_027478167.1, on the reverse strand, counting down.
TAAAAGTTCCGAAGCCGCACCAACATAATAGAGATACAGAAACACCGTGGCCCCTTTCTTTGAGATAACTCTGCACTAGTGCGAGCCGCAAATGCCACTTCCAGCTTAGCTGTGCAGAAGAAGAACAACAAGAAGAAGAAATATCTCGAAATATGTCCGTCATGCCCCTTCCCTTGAGATAAATCTGCAAATATCTCGGAAACGAAGCGAGCTATGGCAAAATGTTAAGAGACCTTTTTTGTAGAGAATTAAGTTTCCTACTTTTTATGTTCTATCATATTTTTTGATCAGATGCGTAGTTCTCGAGATATATCAAGATATTTAAAAGTTCCGAAGCCGCACCAACATAATAGAGATACAGAAACACCGTGGCCCCTTTCTTTGAGATAACTCTGCACTATTGCGAGCTGCAAATGCCACTTCCAGCTTAGCTGTGCAGAAGAAGAACAACAAGAAGGAGAAATATCTCGAAATATGTCCGGCAGGCCCCTTCCCTTGAGATATATCTGCAAATATCTCGGAAACGAAGCGAGCTATGGCAAAATGTTAAGAGACCTTTTTTGTAGAGAATTATGTTTCCTACAATTTATGTTCTATGATATTTTTTGATCAGAAGCGTAGTTTTCGAGATATATCGAGATATTTAAAAGTTCCGAAGCCGCACCAACATAATAGAGATACAGAAACACCGTGGCCCCTTTCTTTGAGATAACTCTGCACTAGTGCGAGCTGCAAATGCCACTTCCAGCTTAGCTGTGCAGAAGAAGAACAACAAGAAGAAGAAATATCTCGAAATATGTCCGTCAGGCCCCTTCCCTTGAGATAGATCTGCAAATATCTCGGAAACGAAGCGAGCTATGGCAAAATGTTAAGAGACCTTTTTTGTAGAGAATTAAGTTTCCTACTTTTTATGTTCTATGATATTTTTTGATCAGATGCGTAGTTCTCGAGATATATCAAGATATTTAAAAGTTCCGAAGCCGCACCAACATAATAGAGATACAGAAACACCGTGGCCCCTTCCTTTGAGATAACTCTGCACTATTGCGAGCTGCAAATGCCACTTCCAGCTTAGCTGTGCAGAGGAAGAACAACAAGAAGAAGAAGTATCTCGAAATATGTCCGTCAGGCCCGTTCCTTTGAGCTGAATCTGCAAATATCTCGGAAACGAAGCGAGCTATGGCAAAATGTTAAGAGACGTTTTTTGTAGAGAATTATGTTTCCTACAATTTATGTTCTATGATATTTTTCGATCAGAAGCGTAGTTTTCGAGATATATCGAGATATTTAAAAGTTCCGAAGCCGCACCAAGATAATAGAGATACAGAAACACCGTGGCTCCTTTCTTTGAGATAACTCTGCACTAGTGCGAGCCGCAAATGCCACTTCCAGCTTAGCTGTGCAGAAGAAGAACAACAAGAAGAAGAAATATCTCGAAATATGTCCGTCAGGCCTCTTCCCTTGAGATAAATCTGCAAATATCTCGGGAACGAAGCGAGCAATGGCAAAATGTTAAGAGACCTTTTTTGTAGAGAATTAAGTTTCCTACTTTTTATGTTCTATGATATTTTTTGATCAGATGCGTAATTCTCGAGATATATCAAGATATTTAAAAGTTCCGAAGCCGCACCAACATAATAGAGATACAGAAACACCGTGGCCCCTTTCTTTGAGATAACTCTGCACTATTGCGAGCTGCAAATGCCACTTCCAGCTTAGCTGTGCAGAGGAAGAACAACAAGAAGAAGAAGTATCTCGAAATATGTCCGTCAGGCCCCTTCCCTTGAGATAAATCTGCAAATATCTCGGAAACGAAGAGAGCTATGGCAAAATGTTAAGAGACCTTTTTTGTAGAGAATTAAGTTTCCTACTTTCCATGTTCTACGATATTTTTTGATCAAATGCGTAGTTCTCGAGATATATCAAGATATTTAAAAGTTCCGAAGCAGCACCAACATAATAGAGATACAGAAACACCGTGGCCCCTTTCTTTGAGATAACTCTGCACTATTGCGAGCCGTAAATGCCACTTCCAGCTTAGCTGTGCAGAAGAAGAACAACAAGAAGAAGAAATATCTCGAAATATATCCGGCAGGCCCCTTCCCTTGAGATATATCTGCAAATATCTCGGAAACGAAGCGAGCTATGGCAAAATGTTAAGATACCTTTTTTGTAGAGAATTATGTTTCCTACAATTTATGTTCTATGATATTTTTTGATCAGAAGCGTAGTTTTCGAGATATATCGAGATATTTAAAAGTTCCGAAGCCGCACCAACATAATAGAGATACAGAAACACCGTGGCCCCTTTCTTTGAGATAACTCTGCACTAGTGCGAGCCGCAAATGCCACTTCCAGCTTAGCTGTGCAGAAGAAGAACAACAAGAAGAAGAAATATCTCGAAATATGTCCGACAGGCCCCTTCCCTTGAGATAAATCTGCAAATATCTCGGAAACGAAGCGAGCTATGGCGAAATGTTAAGAGACCTTTTTTGTAGAGAATTAAGTTTCCTACTTTTTATCTTCTATGATATTTTTTGATCAGATGCGTAGTTCTCGAGATGTATCAAGATATTTAAAAGTTCCGAAGCCGCACCAACATAATAGAGATACAGAAACACCGTGGCCCCTTTCTTTGAGATAACTCTGCACTATTGCGCGCTGCAAATGCCACTTCCAGCTTAGCTGTGCAGAAGAAGAACAACAAGAAGAAGAAATATCTCGAAATATGTCCGTCAGGCCCCTTCCCTTGAGATAAATCTGCAAATATCTCGGAAACGAAGCGAGCTATGGCAAAATGTTAAGAGACCTTTTTTGTAGAGAATTAAGTTTCCTACTTTTTACGTTCTATGATATTTTTCGATCAGAGGCGTAGTTCGCGAGATATATCAAGATATTTAAAAGTTCCGAAGCCGCACCAACATAATAGAGATACAGAAACACCGTGGCCCCGTTCTTTGAGATAACTCTGCACGATTGCGAGCTGGAAATGCCACTTCCAGTTTAGCTGTGCAGAAGAAGAACAACAAGAAGAAGAAATATCTCGAAATATGTCCATCAGGACCCTTCCCTTGTGATAAATCTGCAAATATCTCGGAAACGAAGCGAGCTATGGCAAAATGTTAAGAGACCTTTTTTGTAGAGAATAATGTTTCCTACGATTTACGTTCTATGATATTTTTTGATCAGAGGCGTAGTTCTCGAGATATATCAAGATATTTAAAAGTTCCGAAGCCGCACCAACATAATAGAGATACAGAAACACCGTGGCCCCTTTCTTTGAGATAACTCTGCACTATTGCGAGCTGCAAATGCCACTTCCAGCTTAGCTGTGCAGAGGAAGAACAACAAGAAGAAGAAATATCTCGAAATATGTCCGTCAGGCCAGTTCCTTTGAGCTGAATCTGCAAATATCTCGGAAACGAAGCGAGCTATGGCAAAATGTTAAGAGACGTTTTTTGTAGAGAATTATGTTTCCTACAATTTATGTTCTATGATATTTTTTGATCAGAAGCGTAGTTTTCGAGATATATCGAGATATTTAAAAGTTCCGAAGCCGCACCAACATAATAGAGATACAGAAACACCGTGGCCCCTTTCTTTGAGATAACTCTGCACTATTGCGACCTGCAAATGCCACTTCCAGCTCAGCTGTGCAGAAGAAGAACAACAAGAAGAAGAAATATCTCGAAATATGTCCGTCAGGCCCCTTCCCTTGAGATAAATCTGCAAATATCTCGGAAACGAAGCGAGCTATGGCAAAATGTTAAGAGACCTTTTTTGTAGAGAATTAAGTTTCCTACTTTTTATGTTCTATGATATTTTTTGATCAGATGCGTCGTTCTCGAGATATATCGAGATATTTAAAAGTTCCGAAGCCGCACCAACATAATAGAGATACAGAAACACCGTGGCCCCTTTCTTTGAGATAACTCTGCACTATTGCGACCTGCAAATGCCACTTCCAGGTCAGCTGTGCAGAAGAAGAACAACAAGAAGAAGAAGTATCTCGAAATATGTCCGTCAGGCCCCTTCCCTTGAGATAAATCTGCAAATATCTCGGAAACGAAGAGAGCTATGGCAAAATGTTAAGAGACCTTTTTTGTAGAGAATTATGTTTCCTACAATTTATGTTTTATGATATTTTTTGATCAGAAGCGTAGTTTTCGAGATATATCGAGATATTTAAAGGTTCCGAAGCCGCACCAACATAATAGAGATACAGAAACACCGTGGCCCCTTTCTTTGAGATAACTCTGCACTAGTGCGAGCCGCAAATGCCACTTACAGCTTAGCTGTGCAGAAGAAGAACAACGAGAAGAAGAAATATCTCGAAATATGTCCGTCAGGCCCCTTCCCTTGAGATAAATCTGCAAATATCTCGGAAACGAAGCGAGCTATGGCAAAATGTTAAGAGACCTTTTTTGTAGAGAATTATGTTTCCTACAATTTATGTTCTATGATATTTTTTGATCAGAAGCGTAGTTTTCGAGATATATCGAGATATTTAAAAGTTCCGAAGCCGCACCAACATAATAGAGATACAGAAACACCGTGGCCCCTTTCTTTGAGATAACTCTGCACTAGTGCGAGCCGCAAATGCCACTTCCAGCTTAGCTGTGCAGAAGAAGAACAACAAGAAGAAGAAATATCTCGAAATATGTCCGTCAGGCCCCTTCCCTTGAGATAAATCTGCACATATCTCGGAAACGAAGCGAGCTATGGCAAAATGTGAAGAGACCTTTTGTGTAGAGAATTAAGTTTCCTACTTTTTATCTTCTATGATATTTTTTGATCAGATGCGTAGTTCTCGAGATATATCAAGATATTTAAAAGTTCCGAAGCCGCACCAACATAATAGAGATACAGAAACACCGTGGCCCCTCTCTTTGAGATAACTCTGCACTATTGCGAGCTGGAAATGCCACTTCCAGTTTAGCTGTGCAGAAGAAGAACAACAAGAAGAAGAAATATCTCGAAATATGTCCGTTAGGCCAGTTCCTTTGAGCTGAATCTGCAAATATCTCGGAAACGAAGCGAGCTATGGCAAAATGTTAAGAGACGTTTTTTATAGAGAATTATGTTTCCTACAATTTATGTTCTATGATATTTTTTGATCAGAAGCGTAGTTTTCGAGATATATCGAGATATTTAAAAGTTCCGAAGCCGCACCAACATAATAGGGATACAGAAACACCGTGGCCCCTTTCTTTGAGATAACTCTGCACTATTGCGAGCTGGAAATGCCACTTCCAGTTTAGCTGTGCAGAAGAAGAACAACAAGAAGAAGAAATATCTCGAAATATGTCCGTTAGGCCCCTTCCCGTGAGATAAATCTGCAAATATCTCGGAAACGAAGCGAGCTATGGCAAAATGTTAAGAGACCTCTTTTGTAGAGAATTAAGTTTCCTACTTTTTATGTTCTATGATATTTTTTGATCAGATGCGTAGTTCTCGAGATATATCAAGATATTTAAGAGTTCCGAAGCCGCACCAACATAATAGAGATACAGAAACACCGTGGCCCCTTTCTTTGAGATAACTCTGCACTATTGCGAGCTGCAAATGCCACTTCCAGCTTAGCTGTGCAGAAGAAGAACAACAAGAAGAAGAAATATCTCGAAATATGTCCGTCAGGCCCCTTCCCTTGAGATAAATCTGCACATATCTCGGAAACGAAGCGAGCTATGGCAAAATGTCAAGACACCTTTTGTGTAGAGAATTAAGTTTCCTACTTTTTATCTTCTATGATATTTTTTGATCAGATGCGTAGTTCTCGAGATATATCAAGATATTTAAAAGTTCCGAAGCTGCACCAACATAATAGAGGTACAGAAACACCGTGGCCTCTTTCTTTGAGATAACTCTGCACTATTGCGAGCTGCAAATGCCACTTCGAGCTTAGCTGTGCAGAAGAAGAACAACAAGAAGAAGAAATATCTCGAAATATGTCCGTCAGACCCCTTCCCTTGAGATGAATCTGCAAATATCTCGGAAACGAAGCGAGCTATGGCAAAATGTTAAGAGACCTTTTTTGTAGAGAATTAAGTTTCCTACTTTTTATGTTCTATGATATTTTTTGATCAGATGCGTAGTTCTCGAGATATATCAAGATATTTAAAAGTTCCGAAGCCGCACCAACATAATAGAGATACAGAAACACCGTGGCCCCTTTCTTTGAGATAACTCTGCACTATTGCGAGCTGCAAATGCCACTTCCAGCTTAGCTGTGCAGAGGAAGAACAACAAGAAGAAGAAATATCTCGAAATATGTCCGTCAGGCCAGTTCCTTTGAGTTGAATCTGCAAATATCTCGGAAACGAAGCGAGCTATGGCAAAATGTTAAGAGACCTTTTTTGTAGAGACTTATGTTTCCTACAATTTATGTTCTATGATATTTTTTGATCAGAAGCGTAGTTTTCGAGATATATCGAGATATTTAAAAGTTCCGAAGCCGCACCAACATAATAGAGATACAGAAACACCGTGGCCGCTTTCTTTGAGATAACTGTGCACTAGTGCGAGCCGCAAATGCCACTTCCAGCTTAGCTGTGCAGAAGAAGAACAACAAGAAGAAGAAATATCTCGAAATATGTCCGTCAGGCCCCTTCCCTTGAGATAAATCTGCACATATCTCGGAAACGAAGCGAGCTATGGCAAAATGTGAAGAGACCTTTTGTGTAGAGAATTAAGTTTCCTACTTTTTATCTTCTATGATATTTTTTGATCAGATGCGTAGTTCTCGAGATATATCAAGATATTTAAAAGTTCCGAAGCCGCACCAACATAATAGAGATACAGAAAGACCGTGGCCCCTCTCTTTGAGATAACTCTGCACTATTGCGAGCTGGAAATGCCACTTCCAGTTTAGCTGTGCAGAAGAAGAACAACAAGAAGAAGAAATATCTCGAAATATGTCCGTTAGGCCAGTTCCTTTGAGCTGAATCTGCAAATATCTCGGAAACGAAGCGAGCTATGGCAAAATGTTAAGAGACGTTTTTTATAGAGAATTATGTTTCCTACAATTTATGTTCTATGATATTTTTTGATCAGAAGCGTAGTTTTCGAAATATATCAAGATATTTAAAAGTTCCGAAGTCGCACCAACATAATAGAGATACAGAAACACCGTGGCCCCTTTCTTTGAGATAACTCTGCACCATTGCGCGCTGCAAATGCCACTTCCAGCTTAACTGTGCAGAAGAAGAACAAGAAGAAGAAGAAATATCTCGAAATATGTCCGTCAGGCCCCTTCCCTTGAGATAAATCTGCAAATATCTCGGAAACGAAGCGAGCTATGGCAAAATGTTAAGAGACCTTTTTTGTAGAGAATTAAGTTTCCTACTTTTTATGTTCTATGATATTTTTCGATCAGATGCGTAGTTCTCGAGATATATCAAGATATTTAAAAGTTCCGAAGCCGCACCAACATAATAGAGATACAGAAACACCGTGGCCCCTTTCTTTGAGATAACTCTGCACTATTGCGAGCTGGAAATGCCACTTCCAGTTTAGCTGTGCAGAAGAAGAACAACAAGAAGAAGAAATATCTCGAAATATGTCCGTTAGGCCAGTTCCTTTGAGCTGAATCTGCAAATATCTCGGAAACGAAGCGAGCTATGGCAAAATGTTAAGAGACGTTTTTTATAGAGAATTATGTTTCCTACAATTTATGTTCTATGATATTTTTTGATCAGAAGCGTAGTTTTCGAAATATATCGAGATATTTAAAAGTTCCGAAGCCGCACCAACATAATAGGGATACAGAAACACCGTGGCCCCTTTCTTTGAGATAACTCTGCACTATTGCGAGCTGGAAATGCCACTTCCAGTTTAGCTGTGCAGAAGAAGAACAACAAGAAGAAGAAATATCTCGAAATATGTCCGTTAGGCCCCTTCCCGTGAGATAAATCTGCAAATATCTCGGAAACGAAGCGAGCTATGGCAAAATGTTAAGAGACCTCTTTTGTAGAGAATTAAGTTTCCTACTTTTTATGTTCTATGATATTTTTTGATCAGATGCGTAGTTCTCGAGATATATCAAGATATTTAAAAGTTCCGAAGTCGCACCAACATAATAGAGATACAGAAACACCGTGGCCCCTTTCTTTGAGATAACTCTGCACTATTGCGCGCTGCAAATGCCACTTCCAGCTTAACTGTGCAGAAGAAGAACAAGAAGAAGAAGAAATATCTCGAAATATGTCCGTCAGGCCCCTTCCCTTGAGATAAATCTGCAAATATCTCGGAAACGAAGCGAGCTATGGCAAAATGTTAAGAGACCTTTTTTGTAGAGAATTAAGTTTCCTACTTTTTATGTTCTATGATATTTTTCGATCAGATGCGTAGTTCTCGAGATATATCAAGATATTTAAAAGTTCCGAAGCCGCACCAACATAATAGAGATACAGAAACACCGTGGCCCCTTTCTTTGAGATAACTCTGCACTATTGCGAGCTGCAAATGCCACTTCCAGCTTAGCTGTGCAGAAGAAGAACAACAAGAAGAAGAAATATCTCGAAATATGTCCGTCAGGCCAGTTCCTTTGAGTTGAATCTGCAAATATCTCGGAAACGAAGCGAGCTATGGCAAAATGTTAAGAGACCTTTTTTGTAGAGAATTATGTTTCCTACAATTTATGTTCTATGATATTTTTTGATCAGAAGCGTAGTTTTCGAGATATATCGAGATATTTAAAAGTTCCGAAGCCGCACCAACATAATAGAGATACAGAAACACCGTGGCCCCTTTCTTTGAGATAACTCTGCACTAGTGCGAGCCGCAAATGCCACTTCCAGCTTAGCTGTGCAGAAGAAGAACAACAAGAAGAAGAAATATCTCGAAATATGTCCGTCAGGCCCCTTCCCTTGAGATGAATCTGCAAATATCTCGGAAACGAAGCGAGCTATGGCAAAATGTTAAGAGACCTTTTTTGTAGAGACTTATGTTTCCTACAATTTATGTTCTATGATATTTTTTGATCAGAAGCGTAGTTTTCGAGATATATCGAGATATTTAAAAGTTCCGAAGCCGCACCAACATAATAGAGATACAGAAACACCGTGGCCGCTTTCTTTGAGATAACTGTGCACTAGTGCGAGCCGCAAATGCCACTTCCAGCTTAGCTGTGCAGAAGAAGAACAACAAGAAGAAGAAATATCTCGAAATATGTCCGTCAGGCCCCTTCCCTTGAGATAAATCTGCACATATCTCGGAAACGAAGCGAGCTATGGCAAAATGTGAAGAGACCTTTTGTGTAGAGAATTAAGTTTCCTACTTTTTATCTTCTATGATATTTTTTGATCAGATGCGTAGTTCTCGAGATATATCAAGATATTTAAAAGTTCCGAAGCCGCACCAACATAATAGAGATACAGAAAGACCGTGGCCCCTCTCTTTGAGATAACTCTGCACTATTGCGAGCTGGAAATGCCACTTCCAGTTTAGCTGTGCAGAAGAAGAACAACAAGAAGAAGAAATATCTCGAAATATGTCCGTTAGGCCCCTTCCCGTGAGATAAATCTGCAAATATCTCGGAAACGAAGCGAGCTATGGCAAAATGTTAAGAGACCTCTTTTGTAGAGAATTAAGTTTCCTACTTTTTATGTTCTATGATATTTTTTGATCAGATGCGTAGTTCTCGAGATATATCAAGATATTTAAAAGTTCCGAAGCCGCACCAACATAATAGAGATACAGAAAGACCGTGGCCCCTCTCTTTGAGATAACTCTGCACTATTGCGAGCTGGAAATGCCACTTCCAGTTTAGCTGTGCAGAAGAAGAACAACAAGAAGAAGAAATATCTCGAAATATGTCCGTTAGGCCCCTTCCCGTGAGATAAATCTGCAAATATCTCGGAAACGAAGCGAGCTATGGCAAAATGTTAAGAGACCTCTTTTGTAGAGAATTAAGTTTCCTACTTTTTATGTTCTATGATATTTTTTGATCAGATGCGTAGTTCTCGAGATATATCAAGATATTTAAAAGTTCCGAAGTCGCACCAACATAATAGAGATACAGAAACACCGTGGCCCCTTTCTTTGAGATAACTCTGCACTATTGCGCGCTGCAAATGCCACTTCCAGCTTAACTGTGCAGAAGAAGAACAAGAAGAAGAAGAAATATCTCGAAATATGTCCGTCAGGCCCCTTCCCTTGAGATAAATCTGCAAATATCTCGGAAACGAAGCGAGCTATGGCAAAATGTTAAGAGACCTTTTTTGTAGAGAATTAAGTTTCCTACTTTTTATGTTCTATGATATTTTTCGATCAGATGCGTAGTTCTCGAGATATATCAAGATATTTAAAAGTTCCGAAGCCGCACCAACATAATAGAGATACAGAAACACCGTGGCCCCTTTCTTTGAGATAACTCTGCACTATTGCGAGCTGCAAATGCCACTTCCAGCTTAGCTGTGCAGAAGAAGAACAACAAGAAGAAGAAATATCTCGAAATATGTCCGTCAGGCCAGTTCCTTTGAGTTGAATCTGCAAATATCTCGGAAACGAAGCGAGCTATGGCAAAATGTTAAGAGACCTTTTTTGTAGAGAATAATGTTTCCTACAATTTACGTTCTATGATATTTTTCGATCAGAAGCGTAGTTCTCGAGATATATCAAGATATTTAAAAGTTCCGAAGACGCACCAACATAATAGAGATACAGAAACACCGTGGCCCCTTTCTTTGAGATAACTGTGCACTAGTGCGAGCCGCAAATGCCACTTCCAGCTTAGCTGTGCAGAAGAAGAGCAACAAGAAGAAGAAATATCTCGAAATATGTCCGTCAGGCCCCTTCCCTTGAGATATATCTGCAAATATCTCGGAAACGAAGCGAGCCATGGCAAAATGTTAAGAGACCGTTTTTGTAGAGAATTAAGTTTCCTACTTTTTATGTTCTATGATATTTTTTGATCAGACGCGTACTTCTCGAGATATATCAAGATATTTAAAAGTTCCGAAGCCGCACCAACATAATAGAGATACAGAAACACCGTGGCCCCTTTCTTTGAGATAACTCTGCACTATTGCGAGCTGCAAATGCCACTTCCAGCTAAGCTGTGCAGAAGAAGAACAACAAGAAGAAGAAATATCTCGAAATATGTCCGTCAGGCCCCTTCCCTTGAGATAAATCTGCAAATATCTCGGAAACGAAGCGAGCTATGGCAAAATGTTAAGAGACCTTTTTTGTAGAGAATTAAGTTTCCTACTTTTTATGTTCTATGATATTTTTCGATCAGATGCGTAGTTCTCGAGATATATCAAGATATTTAAAAGTTCCGAAGCCGCACCAACATAATAGAGATACAGAAACACCGTGGCCCCTTTCTTTGAGATAACTCTGCACTATTGCGAGCTGCAAATGCCACTTCCCGCTTAGCTGTGCAGAAGAAGAACATCAAGAAGAAGAAATATCTCGAAATATGTCCGTCAGGCCCCTTCCCTTGAGATATATCTGCAAATATCTCGGAAACGAAGCGAGCTATGGCAAAATGTTAAGAGACCTTTTTTGTAGAGAATTATGTTTCCTACAATTTAGGTTCTATGATATTTTTTGATCAGAAGCGTAGTTTTCGAGATATATCGAGATATTTAAAAGTTCCGAAGCCGCACCAACATAATAGAGATACAGAAACACCGTGGCCCCTTTCTTTGAGATAACTCTGCACTGTTGCGAGCTGCAAATGCCACTTCCAGCTTAGCTGTGCAGAGGAAGAACAACAAGAAGAAGAAATATCTCGAAATATGTCCGTCAGGCCAGTTCCTTTGAGCTGAATCTGCAAATATCTCGGAAACGAAGCGAGCTATGGCAAAATGTTAAGAGACCTTTTTTGTAGAGAATTATGTTTCCTACAATTTATGTTCTATGATTTTTTTTGATCAGAAGCGTAGTTTTCGAGATATATCGAGATATTTAAAAGTTCCGAAGCCGCACCAACATAATAGAGATACAGAAACACCGTGGCCCCTTTCTTTGAGATAACTCTGCGCTATTGCGAGCCGCAAATGCCACTTGCAGCTTAGCTGTGCAGAAGAAGACCAACAAGAAGAAGAAATATCTCGAAATATGTCCGTCAGGCCCCTTCCCTTGAGATAAATCTGCAAATATCTCGGAAACGAAGCGAGCTATGGCAAAATGTTAAGAGACCTTATTTGTAGAGAATTAAGTTTCCTACTTTTTATGTTCTATGATATTATTTGATCAGATGCGTAGTTCTCGAGATATATCAAGATATTTAAAAGTTCCGAAGCCGCACCAACATAATAGAGATACAGAAACACCGTGGCCCCTTTCTTTCAGATAACTCTGCACTATTGCGAGCTGGAAATGCCACTTCCTGTTTAGCTGTGCAGAAGAAGAACAACAAGAAGAAGAAATATCCCGAAATATGTCCGTCAGGCCCCTTCCCTTGAGATAAATCTGCATATATCTCGGAAACGAAGCGAGCTATGGCAAAGTGTTAAGAGGCCTTTTTGGTAGAGAATGAAGTTTCCTACTTTTAATGTTCTATGATATTTTTTGATCAGATGCGTAGTTCTCGAGATATATCAAGATATTTAAAAGTTCCGAAGCCGCACCAACATAATAGAGATACAGAAACACCGTCGCCCCTTTCTTTGAGATAACTCTGCACTATTGCGAGCTGCAAATGCCACTTCCAGCTTAGCTGTGCAGAAGAAGAACAACAAGAAGAAGAAATATCTCGAAATATGTCCGTCAGGCCCCTTCCCTTGAGATAAATCTGCAAATATCTCGGAAACGAAGCGAGCTATGGCAAAATGTTAAGCGACTTTATTTGTAGAGAATTAAGTTTCCTACTTTTTACGTTCTATGATATTTTTTGATCAGATGCGTAGTTCTCGAAATATATCAAGATATTTTAAAGTTCCAAAGCCGCACCAACATAATAGAGATACAGAAACACCGTGGCCCCTTTCTTTGAGATAACTCTGCACTACTGCGAGCTGGAAATGCCACTTCCAGTTTAGCTGTGCAGAAGAAGAACAACAAGAAGAAGAAATATCTCGAAATATGTCCGTCAGGCCCCTTCCCTTGAGATAAATCTGCAAATATCTCGGAAACGAAGCGAGCTATGGCAAAATGTTAAGAGACCTTTTTTGTTGAGAATTAAGTTTCCTACTTTTTATGTTCCATGATATTTTTTGATCAGATGCGTAGTTCTCGAGATATATCAAGATATTTAAAAGTTCCGAAGCCGCACCAACATAATAGAGATACAGAAACACCGTGGCCCCTTTCTTTGAGATAACTCTGCACTATTGCGAGCTGTAAATGCCACGTCCAGCTTAGCTGTGCAGAAGAAGAACAACAAGAAGAAGAAATATCTCGAAATATGTCCGTCAGGCCCCTTCCCTCGAGATAAATCTGCAAATATCTCGGAAACGAAGCGAGCTATGGCAAAATGTTAAGAGACCTTTTTTGTAGAGAATTAGGTTTCCTACTTTTTATGTTCTATGATATTTTTTGATCGGATGCGTAGTTCTCGAGATATATCAAGATATTTAAAAGTTCCGAAGCCGCACCAACATAATAGAGATACAGAAACACCGTGGCCCCTTTCTTTGAGATAACTCTGCACTATTGCGAGCTGCAAATGCCACTTCCAGCTTAGCTGTGAAGAAGAAGAACAACAAGAAGAAGAAATATCTCGAAATATGTCCGTCAGACCCCTTCCCTTGAGATAAATCTGCAAATATCTCGGAAACGAAGCGAGCTATGGCAAAATGTTAAGAGACCTTTTTTGTAGAGAATTATGTTTCCCACAATTTACGTTCTATGATATTTTTTGATCAGAAGCGTAGTTTTCGAGATATATCGAGATATTTAAAAGATCCGAAGCCGCACCAACATAATAGAGATACAGAAACACCGTGGCCCCTTTCTTTGAGATAACTCTGCACTATTGCGAGCTGCAAATGCCACTTCCAGCTTAGCTGTGCAGAAGAAGACCAACAAGAAGAAGAAATATCTCGAAATATGTCCGTCAGGCCCCTTCCCTTGAGATAAATCTGCATATATCTCGGAAGCGAAGCGAGCTATGGCAAAATGTTAAGAGACCTTTTTTGTAGAGAATTATGTTTCCTACAATTTATGTTCTATGATATTTTTTGATCAGAAGCGTAGTTTTCGAGATATATCAAGATATTTAAAAGTTCCGAAGCCGCACCAACATAATAGAGATACAGAAACACCGTGGCCCCTTTCTTTCAGATAACTCTGCACTATTGCGAGCTGGAAATGCCACTTCCAGTTTAGCTGTGCAGAAGAAGAACAACAAGAAGAAGAAATATCTCGAAATATGTCCGTCAGGCCCCTTGCCTTGAGATAAATCTGCATATATCTCGGAAACGAAGCGGGCTATGGCAAAATGTTGAGAGACCTTTTCTGTAGAGAATTAAGTTTTCTACTTTTTATGTTCTATGATATTTTTTGATCAGATGCGTAGTTCTCGAGATATATCAAGATATTTAAAAGTTCCGAAGCCGCACCAACATAATAGAGATACAGAAACACCGTGGCCCCTTTCTTTGAGATAACTCTGCACTATTGCGAGCTGTAAATGCCACGTCCAGCTTAGCTGTGCAGAAGAAGAACAACAAGAAGAAGAAATATCTCGAAATATGTCCGTCAGGCCCCTTCCCTCGAGATAAATCTGCAAATATCTCGGAAACGAAGCGAGCTATGGCAAAATGTTAAGAGACCTTTTTTGTAGAGAATTAAGTTTCCTACTTTTTATGTTCTATGATATTTTTTGATCGGATGCGTAGCTCTCGAGATATATCAAGATATTTAACAGTTCCGAAGCCGCACCAACATAATAGAGATACAGAAACACCGTGGCCCCTTTCTTTGAGATAACTCTGCACTATTGCGAGCTGCCAATGCCACTTCCAGCTTAGCTGTGCAGAAGAAGACCAACAAGAAGAAGAAATATCTCGAAATATGTCCGTCAGGCCCCTTCCCTTGAGATAAATCTGCAAATATCTCGGAAACGAAGCGAGCTATGGCAAAATGTTTAGAGACCTTATTTGTGGAGAATTAAGTTTCCTACTTTTTATGTTCTATGATATTATTTGATCAGATGCGTAGTTCTCGAGATATATCAAGATATTTAAAAGATCCGAAGCCGCACCAACATAATAGAGATACAGAAACACCGTGGCCCCTTTCTTTCAGATAACTCTGCACTATTGCGAGCTGGAAATGCCACTTCCAGTTTAGCTGTGCAGAAGAAGAACAACAAGAAGAAGAAATATCTCGAAATATGTCCGTCAGGCCCCTTCCCTTGAGATAAATCTGCATATATCTCGGAAACGAAGCGAGCTATGGCAAAATGTTGAGAGACCTTTTCTGTAGAGAATTAAGTTTTCTACTTTTTATGTTCTATGATATTTTTTGATCAGATGCGTAGTTCTCGAGATATATCAAGATATTTAAAAGTTCCGAAGCCGCACCAACATAATAGAGATACAGAAACACCGTGGCCCCTTTCTTTGAGATAACTCGGCACTACTGCGAGCTGGAAATGCCACTTCCAGTTTAGCTGTGCAGAAGAAGAACAACAAGAAGAAGAAATATCTCGAAATATGTCCGTCAGGCCCCTTCCCTTGAGATAAATCTGCAAGTATCTTGGAAACGAAGCGAGCTATGGCAAAATGTTAAGAGACCTTTTTTGTAGAGAATTATATTTCCCACAATTTAGGTTCTATGATATTTTTTGATCAGAAGCGTAGTTTTCGAGATATATCGAGATATTTAAAAGATCCGAAGCCGCACCAACATAATAGAGATACAGAAACACCGTGGCCCCTTTCTTTGAGATAACTCTGCACCATTGCGAGCCGCAAATGCCACTTGCAGCTTAGCTGTGCAGAAGAAGACCAACAAGAAGAAGAAATATCTCGAAATATGGCCGTCAGGCCCCTTCCCTTGAGATAAATCTGCAAATATCTCGGAAACGAAGCGAGCTATGGCAAAATGTTAAGAGACCTTATTTGTAGAGAATTAAGTTTCCTACTTTTTATGTTCTATGATATTATTTGATCAGATGCGTAGTTCTCGAGATATATCAAGATATTTAAAAGTTCCGAAGCCGCACCAACATAATAGAGATACAGAAACACCGTGGCCCGTTTCTTTCAGATAACTCTGCACTATTGCGAGCTGGAAATGCCACTTCCTGTTTAGCTGTGCAGAAGAAGAACAACAAGAAGAAGAAATATCCCGAAATATGTCCGTCAGGCCCCTTCCCTTGAGATAAATCTGCATATATCTCGGAAACGAAGCGAGCTATGGCAAAGTGTTAAGAGACCTTTTTGGTAGAGAATGACGTTTCCTACTTTTTATGTTCTATGATATTTTTTGATCAGATGCGTAGTTCTCGAGATATATCAAGATATTTAAAAGTTCCGAAGCCGCACCAACATAATAGAGATACAGAAACACCGTCGCCCCTTTCTTTGAGATAACTCTGCACTATTGCGAGCTGCAAATGCCACTTCCAGCTTAGCTGTGCAGAAGAAGAACAACAAGAAGAAGAAATATCTCGAAATATGTCCGTCAGGCCCCTTCCCTTGAGACAAATCTGCAAATATCTCGGAAACGAAGCGAGCTATGGCAAAATGTTAAGCGACTTTATTTGTAGAGAATTAAGTTTCCTACTTTTTACGTTCTATGATATTTTTTGATCAGATGCGTAGTTCTCGAAATATATCAAGATATTTTAAAGTTCCGAAGCCGCACCAACATAATAGAGATACAGAAACACCGTGGCCCCTTTCTTTGAGATAACTCTGCACTACTGCGAGCTGGAAATGCCACTTCCAGTTTAGCTGTGCAGAAGAAGAACAACAAGAAGAAGAAATATCTCGAAATATGTCCGTCAGGCCCCTTCCCTTGAGATAAATCTGCAAATATCTCGGAAACGAAGCGAGCTATGGCAAAATGTTAAGAGACCTTTTTTGTTGAGAATTAAGTTTCCTACTTTTTATGTTCCATGATATTTTTTGATCAGATGCGTAGTTCTCGAGATATATCAAGATATTTAAAAGTTCCGAAGCCGCACCAACATAATAGAGATACAGAAACACCGTGGCCCCTTTCTTTGAGATAACTCTGCACTATTGCGAGCTGTAAATACCACGTCCAGCTTAGCTGTGCAGAAGAAGAACAACAAGAAGAAGAAATATCTCGAAATATGTCCGTCAGGCCCCTTCCCTCGAGATAAATCTGCAAATATCTCGGAAACGAAGCGAGCTATGGCAAAATGTTAAGAGACCTTTTTTGTAGAGAATTAGGTTTCCTACTTTTTATGTTCTATGATATTTTTTGATCGGATGCGTAGTTCTCGAGATATATCAAGATATTTAAAAGTTCCGAAGCCGCACCAACATAATAGAGATACAGAAACACCGTGGCCCCTTTCTTTGAGATAACTCTGCACTATTGCGAGCTGCAAATGCCACTTCCAGCTTAGCTGTGAAGAAGAAGAACAACAAGAAGAAGAAATATCTCGAAATATGTCCGTCAGACCCCTTCCCTTGAGATAAATCTGCAAATATCTCGGAAACGAAGCGAGCTATGGCAAAATGTTAAGAGACCTTTTTTGTAGAGAATTATGTTTCCCACAATTTACGTTCTATGATATTTTTTGATCAGAAGCGTAGTTTTCGAGATATATCGAGATATTTAAAAGATCCGAAGCCGCACCAACATAATAGAGATACAGAAACACCGTGGCCCCTTTCTTTGAGATAACTCTGCACTATTGCGAGCTGCAAATGCCACTTCCAGCTTAGCTGTGCAGAAGAAGACCAACAAGAAGAAGAAATATCTCGAAATATGTCCGTCAGGCCCCTTCCCTTGAGATAAATCTGCATATATCTCGGAAGCGAAGCGAGCTATGGCAAAATGTTAAGAGACCTTTTTTGTAGAGAATTATGTTTCCTACAATTTATGTTCTATGATATTTTTTGATCAGAAGCGTAGTTTTCGAGATATATCAAGATATTTAAAAGTTCCGAAGCCGCACCAACATAATAGAGATACAGAAACACCGTGGCCCCTTTCTTTCAGATAACTCTGCACTATTGCGAGCTGGAAATGCCACTTCCAGTTTAGCTGTGCAGAAGAAGAACAACAGGAAGAAGAAATATCTCGAAATATGTCCGTCAGGCCCCTTCCCTTGAGATAAATCTGCATATATCTCGGAAACGAAGCGAGCTATGGCAAAATGTTGAGAGACCTTTTCTGTAGAGAATTAAGTTTTCTACTTTTTATGTTCTATGATATTTTTTGATCAGATGCGTAGTTCTCGAGATATATCAAGATATTTAAAAGTTCCGAAGCCGCACCAACATAATAGAGATACAGAAACACCGTGGCCCCTTTCTTTGAGATAACTCGGCACTACTGCGAGCTGGAAATGCCACTTCCAGTTTAGCTGTGCAGAAGAAGAACAACAAGAAGAAGAAATATCTCGAAATATGTCCGTCAGGCCCCTTCCCTTGAGATAAATCTGCAAGTATCTTGGAAACGAAGCGAGCTATGGCAAAATGTTAAGAGACCTTTTTTGTAGAGAATTAAGTTTCCTACTTTTTATGTTGTATGATATTTTTTGATCAGATGCGTAGTTCTCGAGATATATCAAGATATTTAAAAGTTCCGAAGCCGCACCAACATAATAGAGATACAGAAACACCGTGGCCCCTTTCTTCGAGATAACTCTGCACTATTGCGAGCTGCAAATGCCACTTCCAGCTTAGCTGTGCAGAAGAAGACCAACAAGAAGAAGAAATATCTCGAAATATGTCCGTCAGGCCCCTTCCCTTGAGATAAATCTGCAAATATCTCGGAAACGAAGCGAGCTATGGCAAAATGTTAAGAGACCTTATTTGTAGAGAATTAAGTTTCCTACTTTTTATGTTCTATGATATTTTTTGATCAGATGCGTAGTTCTCGAGATATATCAAGATATTTAAAAGTTCCGAAGCCGCACCAACATAATAGAGATACAGAAACACCGTGGCCCCTTTCTTTGAGATAACTCTGCACTATTGCGAGCTGCCAATGCCACTTCCAGCTTAGCTGTGCAGAAGAAGACCAACAAGAAGAAGAAATATCTCGAAATATGTCCGTCAGGCCCCTTCCCTTGAGATAAATCTGCAAATATCTCGGAAACGAAGCGAGCTATGGCAAAATGTTAAGAGACCTTATTTGTGGAGAATTAAGTTTCCTACTTTTTATGTTCTATGATATTATTTGATCAGATGCGTAGTTCTCGAGATATATCAAGATATTTAAAAGATCCGAAGCCGCACCAACATAATAGAGATACAGAAACACCGTGGCCCCTTTCTTTCAGATAACTCTGCACTATTGCGAGCTGGAAATGCCACTTCCAGTTTAGCTGTGCAGAAGAAGAACAACAAGAAGAAGAAATATCTCGAAATATGTCCGTCAGGCCCCTTCCCTTGAGATAAATCTGCATATATCTCGGAAACGAAGCGAGCTATGGCAAAATGTTGAGAGACCTTTTCTGTAGAGAATTAAGTTTCCTACTTTTTATGTTCTATGATATTTTTTGATCGGATGCGTAGCTCTCGAGATATATCAAGATATTTAAAAGTTCCGAAGCCGCACCAACATAATAGAGATACAGAAACACTATGGCCCCTTTCTTTGAGATAACTCTGCACTATTGCGAGCAGCAAATGCCTTTTCCAGCTTAGCTGTGCAGAAGAAGAACAACAAGAAGAAGAAATATCTCGAAATATGTCCGTCAGGCCCCTTCCCTTGAGATAAATCTGCAAATATCTCGGAAACGAAGCGAGCTATGGCAAAATGTTAAGAGACCTTTTTTGTAGAGAATTAAGTTTCCTACTTTTTATCTTCTATGATATTTTTTGATCAGATGCGTAGTTCACGAGATATATCCAGATACTTAAAAGTTCCGAAGCCGCACCAACATAATAGAGATACAGAAACACCGTGGCCCCTTTCTTTGAGATAACTCTGCACTATTGCGAGATGGAAATGCCACTTCCAGTTTAGCTGTGCAGAAGAAGAACAACAAGAAGAAGAAATATCCCGAAATATGTCCGTCAGGACCCTTCCCTTGAGATAAATCTGCAAATATTTCGGAAACGAAGCGAGCTATGGCAAAATGTTAAGAGACCTTTTTTGTAGAGAATTATGTTTCCTACAATTTATGTTCTATGATATTTTTTGATCAGACGCGTAGTTTTCGAGATATATCGAGATATTTAAAAGTTCCGAAGCCGCACCAACATAATAGAGATACAGAAACACCGTGGCCCCTTTCTTTGGGATAACTCTGCACTATTGCGAGCTGGAAATGCCACTTCCAGTTTAGCTGTGCAGAAGAGGAACAACAAGAAGAAGAAATATCTCGAAATATGTCCGTCAGGACCCTTCCGTTGAGATAAATCTGCAAATATCTCGGAAACGAAGCGGGCTATGGCAAAACGTTAAGAGACCTTTTTCGTAGAGAATTATGTTTCCTACAATTTATGTTCTATGATATTTTTTGATCAGAAGCGTAGTTTTCGAGATATATCGAGATATTTAAAAGTTCCGAAGCCGCACCAACATAATAGAGATACAGAAACACCGTGGCCCCTTTCTTTGAGATAACTCTGCACTATTGCGAGCTGTAAATGCCACTTCCAGCTTAGCTGTGCAGAAGAAGAACAACAAGAAGAAGAAATATCTCGAAATATGTCCGTCAGGCCCCTTCCCTTGAGATAAATCTGCAAATATCTCGGAAACCAAGCGAGCTATGGCAAAACGTTAAGAGACCTTTTTTGTAGAGAATTAAGTTTCCTACTTTTTATGTTCTATGATATTTTTTGATCAGATGCGTAGTTCTCGAGATATATCAAGATATTTAAAAGTTCCGAAGCCGCACCAACATAATAGAGATACAGAAACACCGTGGCCCCTTTCTTTGAGATAACTCTGCACTAGTGCGAGCTGCAAATGCCACTTCCAGCTTAGCTGTGCAGAAGAAGAACAACAAGAAGAAGAAATATCTCGAAATATGTCCGACAGGCCCCTTCCCTTGAGATAAATCTGCAAATATCTCGGAAATGAAGCGAGCTATGGCAAAATGTTAAGAGACCTTTTTTGTAGAGAATTAAGTTTCCTACTTTTTATGTTCTATGATATTTTTTGATCAGATGCGTAGTTCTCGAGATATATCAAGATATTTAAAAGTTCCGAAGCCGCACCAACATAATAGAGATACAGAAACACCGTGGCCCCTTTCTTTGAGATAACTCTGCACTAGTGCGAGCCGCAAATGCCACTTCCAGCTTAGCTGTGCAGAAGAAGAACAACAAGAAGAAGAAATATCTCGAAATATGTCCGTCAGGCCCCTTCCCTTGAGATGAATCTGCAAATATCTCGGAAACGAAGCGAGCTATGGCAAAATGTTGAGAGACCTTTTTTGTAGAGAATTAAGTTTGCTACTTTTTATGTTCTATGATATTTTTTGATCAGATGCGTAGTTCTCGAGATATATCAAGATATTTAAAAGTTCCGAAGCCGCACCAACATAATAGAGATACAGAAACACCGTGGCCCCTTTCTTTGAGATAACTCTGCACTAGTGCGAGCTGCAAATGCCAATTCCAGCTTAGCTGTGCAGAAGAAGAACAACAAGAAGAAGAAATATCTGGAAATATGTCCGTCAGGCCCCTTCCCTTGAGATAAATCTGCAAATATCTCGGAAATGAAGCGAGCTATGGCAAAATGTTAAGAGACCTTTTTTGTAGAGAATTAAGTTTCCTACTTTTTATGTTCCATGATATTTTTTGATCAGATGCGTAGTTCTCGAGATATATCAAGATATTTAAAAGTTCCGAAGCCGCACCAACATAATAGAGATACAGAAACACCGTGGCCCCTTTCTTTGAGATAACTCTGCACTAGTGCGAGCCGCAAATGCCACTTCCAGCTTAGCTGTGCAGAAGAAGAACAACAAGAAGAAGAAATATCTCGAAATATGTCCGTCAGGCCCGTTCCTTTGAGCTGAATCTGCAAATATCTCGGAAACGAAGCGAGCTATGGCAAAATGTTAAGAGACGATTTTTGTAGAGAATTATGTTTCCTACAATTTATGTTCTATGATATTTTTTGATCAGAAGCGTAGTTTTCGAGATATATCGAGATATTTAAAAGATCCGAAGCCGCACCAACATAATAGAGATACAGAAACACCGTGGCCCCTTTCTTTGAGATAACTCTGCACTAGTGCGAGCCGCAAATGCCACTTCCAGCTTTGCTGTGCAGAAGAAGAACAACAAGAAGAAGAAATATCCCGAAATATGTCCGTCAGGACCCTTCCCTTGAGATAAATCTGCAAATATTTCGGAAACGAAGCGAGCTATGGCAAAATGTTAAGAGACCTTTTTTGTAGAGAATTATGTTTCCTACAATTTATGTTCTATGATATTTTTTGATCAGACGCGTAGTTTTCGAGATATATCGGGATATTTAAAAGTTCCGAAGCCGCACCAACATAATAGAGATACAGAAACACCGTGGCCCCTTTCTTTGAGATAACTCTGCACTATTGCGAGCTGCAAATGCCACTTCCAGCTTAGCTGTGCAGAAGAAGAACAACAAGAAGAAGAAATATCTCGAAATATGTCCGTCAGGCCCCTTCCCTTGAGATAAATCTGCAAATATCTCGGAAACGAAGCGAGCTATGGCAAAATGTTAAGAGACCTTATTTGTAGAGAATTATGTTTCCTACTTTTTATGTTCTATGATATTATTTGATCAGATGAGGAGTTCTCGAGATATATCAAGGTATTTAAAAGTTCCGAAGCCGCACCAACATAATAGAGACACAGAAACACCGTGGCCCCTTTCTTTGAGATAACTCTGCACTAGTGCGAGCTGGAAATGCCACTTCCAGTTTAGCTGTGCAGAAGAAGAACAACAAGAAGAAGAAATATCTCGAAATATGTCCGTCAGGACCCTTCCGTTGAGATAAATCTGCAAATATCTCGGAAACGAAGCGAGCTATGGCAAAACGTTAAGAGACCTTTTTTGTAGAGAATTATGTTTCCTACAATTTATGTTCTATGATATTTTTTGATCAGAAGCGTAGTTTTCGAGATATATCGAGATATTTAAAAGTTCCGAAGCCGCACCAACATAATAGAGATACAGAAACACCGTGGCCCCTTTCTTTGAGATAACTCTGCACTATTGCGAGCTGTAAATGCCACTTCCAGCTTAGCTGTGCAGAAGAAGAACAACAAGAAGAAGAAATATCTCGAAATATGTCCGTCAGGCCCCTTCCCTTGAGATAAATCTGCAAATATCTCGGAAACCAAGCGAGCTATGGCAAAACGTTAAGAGACCTTTTTTGTAGAGAATTAAGTTTCCTACTTTTTATGTTCTATGATATTTTTTGATCAGATGCGTAGTTCTCGAGATATATCAAGATATTTAAAAGTTCCGAAGCCGCACCAACATAATAGAGATACAGAAACACCGTGGCCCCTTTCTTTGAGATAACTCTGCACTAGTGCGAGCTGCAAATGCCACTTCCAGCTTAGCTGTGCAGAAGAAGAACAACAAGAAGAAGAAATATCTCGAAATATGTCCGACAGGCCCCTTCCCTTGAGATAAATCTGCAAATATCTCGGAAATGAAGCGAGCTATGGCAAAATGTTAAGAGACCTTTTTTGTAGAGAATTAAGTTTCCTACTTTTTATGTTCTATGATATTTTTTGATCAGATGCGTAGTTCTCGAGATATATCAAGATATTTAAAAGTTCCGAAGCCGCACCAACATAATAGAGATACAGAAACACCGTGGCCCCTTTCTTTGAGATAACTCTGCACTAGTGCGAGCCGCAAATGCCACTTCCAGCTTAGCTGTGCAGAAGAAGAACAACAAGAAGAAGAAATATCTCGAAATATGTCCGTCAGGCCCCTTCCCTTGAGATGAATCTGCAAATATCTCGGAAACGAAGCGAGCTATGGCAAAATGTTGAGAGACCTTTTTTGTAGAGAATTAAGTTTCCTACTTTTTATGTTCTATGATATTTTTTGATCAGATGCGTAGTTCTCGAGATATATCAAGATATTTAAAAGTTCCGAAGCCGCACCAACATAATAGAGATACAGAAACACCGTGGCCCCTTTCTTTGAGATAACTCTGCACTAGTGCGAGCTGCAAATGCCACTTCCAGCTTAGCTGTGCAGAAGAAGAACAACAAGAAGAAGAAATATCTGGAAATATGTCCGTCAGGCCCCTTCCCTTGAGATAAATCTGCAAATATCTCGGAAATGAAGCGAGCTATGGCAAAATGTTAAGAGACCTTTTTTGTAGAGAATTATGTTTCCTATAATTTATGTTCTATGATATTTTTTGATCAGAAGCGTAGTTTTCGAGATATATCGAGATATTTAAAAGTTCCGAAGCCGCACCAACATAATAGAGATACAGAAACACCGTGGCCCCTTTCTTTGAGATCACTCTGCACTATTGCGAGCTGGAAATGCCACTTCCAGTTTAGCTGTGCAGAAGAAGAATAACAAGAAGAAGAAATATCCCGAAATATGTCCGTCAGGACCCTTCCCTTGAGATAAATCTGCAAATATCTCGGAAACGAAGCGAGCTATGGCAAAATGTTAAGTGACCTTTTTTGTAGAGAATTATGTTTCCTACAATTTATGTTCTATGATATTTTTTGATCAGAAGCGTAGTTTTCGAGATATATCGAGATATTTAAAAGTTCCGAAGCCGCACCAACATAATAGAGATACAGAAACACCGTGGCCCCTTTCTTTGAGATAACTCTGCACTATTGCGAGCTCCAAATGCCACTTCCAGCTTAGCTGTGCAGAAGAAGAACAACAAGAAGAAGAAATATCTCGAAATATGTCCGTCAGGCCCCTTCTCTTGAGATAAATCTGCAAATATCTCGGAAACGAAGAGAGCTATGGCAAAATGTTAAGAGACCTTTTTTGTAGAGAATTAAGTTTCCTACTTTTTATCTTCTATGATATTTTTTGATCAGATGCGTATTTCTCGAGATATATCAAGATATTTAAAAGTTCCGAAGCCGCACCAACATAATAGAGATACAGAAACACCGTGGCCCCTTTCTTTGAGATAACTCTGCACTAGTGCGAGCCGCAAATGCCACTTCCAGCTTAGCTGTGCAGAAGAAGAACAACAAGAAGAAGAAATATCTCGAAATATGTCCGTCAGGCCCCTTCCCTTGAGATAAATCTGCAAATATCTCGGAAACGAAGCGAGCTATGGCAAAATGTTGAGAGACCTTTTTTGTAGAGAATTAAGTTTCCTACTTTTTATGTTCTATGATATTTTTTGATCAGATGCGTAGTTCTCGAGATATATCAAGATATTTAAAAGTTCCGAAGCCGCACCAACATAATAGAGATACAGAAACACCGTGGCCCCTTTCTTTGAGATAACTCTGCACTAGTGCGAGCTGCAAATGCCACTTCCAGCTTAGCTGTGCAGAAGAAGAACAACAAGAAGAAGAAATATCTCGAAATATGTCCGACAGGCCCCTTCCCTTGAGATAAATCTGCAAATATCTCGGAAATGAAGCGAGCTATGGCAAAATGTTAAGAGACCTTTTTTGTAGAGAATTAAGTTTCCTACTTTTTATGTTCTATGATATTTTTTGATCAGATGCGTAGTTCTCGAGATATATCAAGATATTTAAAAGTTCCGAAGCCGCACCAACATAATAGAGATACAGAAACACCGTAGCCCCTTTCTTTGAGATAACTCTGCACTAGTGCGAGCCGCAAATGCCACTTCCAGCTTAGCTGTGCAGAAGAAGAACAACAAGAAGAAGAAATATCTCGAAATATGTCCGTCAGGCCCCTTCCCTTGAGATGAATCTGCAAATATCTCGGAAACGAAGCGAGCTATGGCAAAATGTTGAGAGACCTTTTTTGTAGAGAATTAAGTTTCCTACTTTTTATGTTCTATGATATTTTTTGATCAGATGCGTAGTTCTCGAGATATATCAAGATATTTAAAAGTTCCGAAGCCGCACCAACATAATAGAGATACAGAAACACCGTGGCCCCTTTCTTTGAGATAACTCTGCACTAGTGCGAGCTGCAAATGCCACTTCCAGCTTAGCTGTGCAGAAGAAGAACAACAAGAAGAAGAAATATCCCGAAATATGTCCGTCAGGACCCTTCCCTTGAGATAAATCTGCAAATATTTCGGAAACGAAGCGAGCTATGGCAAAATGTTAAGAGACCTTTTTTGTAGAGAATTAAGTTTCCTACTTTTTATGTTCTATGATATTTTTTGATCAGATGCGTAGTTCACGAGATATATCCAGATACTTAAAAGTTCCGAAGCCGCACCAACATAATAGAGATACAGAAACACCGTGGCCCCTTTCTTTGAGATAACTCTGCACTATTGCGAGATGGAAATGCCACTTCCAGTTTAGCTGTGCAGAAGAAGAACAACAAGAAGAAGAAATATCCCGAAATATGTCCGTCAGGACCCTTCCCTTGAGATAAATCTGCAAATATTTCGGAAACGAAGCGAGCTATGGCAAAATGTTAAGAGACCTTTTTTGTAGAGAATTATGTTTCCTACAATTTATGTTCTATGATATTTTTTGATCAGACGCGTAGTTTTCGAGATATATCGAGATATTTAAAAGTTCCGAAGCCGCACCAACATAATAGAGATACAGAAACACCGTGGCCCCTTTCTTTGGGATAACTCTGCACTATTGCGAGCTGGAAATGCCACTTCCAGTTTAGCTGTGCAGAAGAAGAACAACAAGAAGAAGAAATATCTCGAAATATGTCCGTCAGGACCCTTCCGTTGAGATAAATCTGCAAATATCTCGGAAACGAAGCGAGCTATGGCAAAACGTTAAGAGACCTTTTTTGTAGAGAATTATGTTTCCTACAATTTATGTTCTATGATATTTTTTGATCAGAAGCGTAGTTTTCGAGATATATCGAGATATTTAAAAGTTCCGAAGCCGCACCAACATAATAGAGATACAGAAACACCGTGGCCCCTTTCTTTGAGATAACTCTGCACTATTGCGAGCTGCAAATGCCACTTCCAGCTTAGCTGTGCAGAAGAAGAACAACAAGAAGAAGAAATATCTCGAAATATGTCCGTCAGGCCCCTTCCCTTGAGATAAATCTGCAAATATCTCGGAAACGAAGCGAGCTATGGCAACATGTTGAGAGACCTTTTTTGTAGAGAATTAAGTTTCCTACTTTTTATGTTGTATGATATTTTTTGATCAGATGCGTAGTTCTCGAGATATATCAAGATATTTAAAAGTTCCGAAGCCGCACCAACATAATAGAGATACAGAAACACCGTGGCCCCTTTCTTTGAGATAACTCTGCACTATTGCGAGATGGAAATGCCACTTCCAGTTTAGCTGTGCAGAAGAAGAACAACAAGAAGAAGAAATATCCCGAAATATGTCCGTCAGGACCCTTCCCTTGAGATAAATCTGCAAATATTTCGGAAACGAAGCGAGCTATGGCAAAATGTTAAGAGACCTTTTTTGTAGAGAATTATGTTTCCTACAATTTATGTTCTATGATATTTTTTGATCAGACGCGTAGTTTTCGAGATATATCGAGATATTTAAAAGTTCCGAAGCCGCACCAACATAATAGAGATACAGAAACACCGTGGCCCCTTTCTTTGGGATAACTCTGCACTATTGCGAGCTGGAAATGCCACTTCCAGTTTAGCTGTGCAGAAGAAGAACAACAAGAAGAAGAAATATCTCGAAATATGTCCGTCAGGACCCTTCCGTTGAGATAAATCTGCAAATATCTCGGAAACGAAGCGAGCTATGGCAAAACGTTAAGAGACCTTTTTTGTAGAGAATTAAGTTTCCTACTTTTTATGTTCTATGATATTTTTTGATCAGATGCGTAGTTCTCGAGATATATCAAGATATTTAAAAGTTCCGAAGCCGCACCAACATAATAGAGATACAGAAACACCGTAGCCCCTTTCTTTGAGATAACTCTGCACTAGTGCGAGCCGCAAATGCCACTTCCAGCTTAGCTGTGCAGAAGAAGAACAACAAGAAGAAGAAATATCTCGAAATATGTCCGTCAGGCCCCTTCCCTTGAGATGAATCTGCAAATATCTCGGAAACGAAGCGAGCTATGGCAAAATGTTGAGAGACCTTTTTTGTAGAGAATTAAGTTTCCTACTTTTTATGTTCTATGATATTTTTTGATCAGATGCGTAGTTCTCGAGATATATCAAGATATTTAAAAGTTCCGAAGCCGCACCAACATAATAGAGATACAGAAACACCGTGGCCCCTTTCTTTGAGATAACTCTGCACTAGTGCGAGCTGCAAATGCCACTTCCAGCTTAGCTGTGCAGAAGAAGAACAACAAGAAGAAGAAATATCCCGAAATATGTCCGTCAGGACCCTTCCCTTGAGATAAATCTGCAAATATTTCGGAAACGAAGCGAGCTATGGCAAAATGTTAAGAGACCTTTTTTGTAGAGAATTAAGTTTCCTACTTTTTATGTTCTATGATATTTTTTGATCAGATGCGTAGTTCACGAGATATATCCAGATACTTAAAAGTTCCGAAGCCGCACCAACATAATAGAGATACAGAAACACCGTGGCCCCTTTCTTTGAGATAACTCTGCACTATTGCGAGATGGAAATGCCACTTCCAGTTTAGCTGTGCAGAAGAAGAACAACAAGAAGAAGAAATATCCCGAAATATGTCCGTCAGGACCCTTCCCTTGAGATAAATCTGCAAATATTTCGGAAACGAAGCGAGCTATGGCAAAATGTTAAGAGACCTTTTTTGTAGAGAATTATGTTTCCTACAATTTATGTTCTATGATATTTTTTGATCAGACGCGTAGTTTTCGAGATATATCGAGATATTTAAAAGTTCCGAAGCCGCACCAACATAATAGAGATACAGAAACACCGTGGCCCCTTTCTTTGGGATAACTCTGCACTATTGCGAGCTGGAAATGCCACTTCCAGTTTAGCTGTGCAGAAGAAGAACAACAAGAAGAAGAAATATCTCGAAATATGTCCGTCAGGACCCTTCCGTTGAGATAAATCTGCAAATATCTCGGAAACGAAGCGAGCTATGGCAAAACGTTAAGAGACCTTTTTTGTAGAGAATTATGTTTCCTACAATTTATGTTCTATGATATTTTTTGATCAGAAGCGTAGTTTTCGAGATATATCGAGATATTTAAAAGTTCCGAAGCCGCACCAACATAATAGAGATACAGAAACACCGTGGCCCCTTTCTTTGAGATAACTCTGCACTATTGCGAGCTGCAAATGCCACTTCCAGCTTAGCTGTGCAGAAGAAGAACAACAAGAAGAAGAAATATCTCGAAATATGTCCGTCAGGCCCCTTCCCTTGAGATAAATCTGCAAATATCTCGGAAACGAAGCGAGCTATGGCAACATGTTGAGAGACCTTTTTTGTAGAGAATTAAGTTTCCTACTTTTTATGTTGTATGATATTTTTTGATCAGATGCGTAGTTCTCGAGATATATCAAGATATTTAAAAGTTCCGAAGCCGCACCAACATAATAGAGATACAGAAACACCGTGGCCCCTTTCTTTGAGATAACTCTGCACTATTGCGAGATGGAAATGCCACTTCCAGTTTAGCTGTGCAGAAGAAGAACAACAAGAAGAAGAAATATCCCGAAATATGTCCGTCAGGACCCTTCCCTTGAGATAAATCTGCAAATATTTCGGAAACGAAGCGAGCTATGGCAAAATGTTAAGAGACCTTTTTTGTAGAGAATTATGTTTCCTACAGTTTATGTTCTATGATATTTTTTGATCAGACGCGTAGTTTTCGAGATATATCGAGATATTTAAAAGTTCCGAAGCCGCACCAACATAATAGAGATACAGAAACACCGTGGCCCCTTTCTTTGAGATAACTCTGCACTAGTGCGAGCTGCAAATGCCACTTCCAGCTTAGCTGTGCAGAAGAAGAACAACAAGAAGAAGAAATATCTCGAAATATGTCCGACAGGCCCCTTCCCTTGAGATAAATCTGCAAATATCTCGGAAATGAAGCGAGCTATGGCAAAATGTTAAGAGACCTTTTTTGTAGAGAATTAAGTTTCCTACTTTTTATGTTCTATGATATTTTTTGATCAGATGCGTAGTTCTCGAGATATATCAAGATATTTAAAAGTTCCGAAGCCGCACCAACATAATAGAGATACAGAAACACCATGGCCCCTTTCTTTGAGATAACTCTGCACTAGTGCGAGCCGCAAATGCCACTTCCAGCTTAGCTGTGCAGAAGAAGAACAACAAGAAGAAGAAATATCTCGAAATATGTCCGTCAGGCCCCTTCCCTTGAGATGAATCTGCAAATATCTCGGAAACGAAGCGAGCTATGGCAAAATGTTGAGAGACCTTTTTTGTAGAGAATTAAGTTTCCTACTTTTTATGTTCTATGATATTTTTTGATCAGATGCGTAGTTCTCGAGATATATCAAGATATTTAAAAGTTCCGAAGCCGCACCAACATAATAGAGATACAGAAACACCGTGGCCCCTTTCTTTGAGATAACTCTGCACTAGTGCGAGCTGCAAATGCCACTTCCAGCTTAGCTGTGCAGAAGAAGAACAACAAGAAGAAGAAATATCTGGAAATATGTCCGTCAGGCCCCTTCCCTTGAGATAAATCTGCAAATATCTCGGAAATGAAGCGAGCTATGGCAAAATGTTAAGAGACCTTTTTTGTAGAGAATTAAGTTTCCTACTTTTCATGTTCCATGATATTTTTTGATCAGATGCGTAGTTCTCGAGATATATCAAGATATTTAAAAGTTCCGAAGCCGCACCAACATAATAGAGATACAGAAACACCGTGGCCCCTTTCTTTGAGATAACTCTGCACTAGTGCGAGCCGCAAATGCCACTTCCAGCTTAGCTGTGCAGAAGAAGAACAACAAGAAGAAGAAATATCTCGAAATATGTCCGTCAGGCCCGTTCCTTTGAGCTGAATCTGCAAATATCTCGGAAACGAAGCGAGCTATGGCAAAATGTTAAGAGACGATTTTTGTAGACAATTATGTTTCCTACAATTTATGTTCTATGATATTTTTTGATCAGAAGCGTAGTTTTCGAGATATATCGAGATATTTAAAAGATCCCAAGCCGCACCAACATAATAGAGATACAGAAACACCGTGGCCCCTTTCTTTGAGATAACTCTGCA